>NC_041396.2:308484724-308797923 GCF_900747795.2 Erpetoichthys calabaricus | reverse complement strand
TTTGTTTCAGACTACGAATGCTATGAATGTAATTAGTCTGATCTCCAGGCTGTCAAATAAACGAACCACACACCGTGGCGCAACGTAAAGGGGCTTCGCTGCTAACGTCCGAGGTTCGATCCCCGCAAGGGGAGCAGTGGAGTGTGAACGCCTGATGAACCCAAATAAGGGTGAAACACGTGTCATGTACTCTTTGCATTATTTGACAGTAAACTATGTTATAGATAGATAGATAGATAGATAGATAGATAGATAGATAGATAGATAGATAGATAGATAGATAGATAGATAGATAGATAGATAGATAGATAGATAGATAGATAGATAGATAGATAGAAACACACAATGTGCGGGACATTACCTGTGTATCTTCTAAACCAACTTTATCCTGAACAGGGTTCTGGGTGATCTAGAGACAGTCCTATAAAGCATGGGCTAAAAGGCAGGAATAAACTCTGAACAGAGCATCAATCCATTGCAGGGTGAACTTGCACACACATACACACACACGCACACACACACACGCAAGTATGTATACTATATACTGTATATGTGCATAGTATTGTGCTAAAGTCAAAGAATTTTTGAAACAAAATATGAACAGTTTCTGTAAGTATGTTGCAAATTCCCATATTTTATATCTGTATATGCATAAATACTATTCAAAATGTACACATATATGTATATACAGAGGGTCCTCGGGTTACGATACATTTCCGTTCCTACAACAGTGATATATCCCAAATTTTGGTGTAAGTCGAAACACACCCTAGCCTAAGTCACTTACCTATCCTAACACATTTGCAAAATCATAATCTAGAACATAAAAACACAACTAAGCCACAGAAAAAGGAAAAGGACCTAAATATACTGTACTGTACACTGTACTGTAGTAACAGAAAAAAACGACAAAAAATGAGTAAAAAAAATCCTTGCCTTTATCCCTTCTGATCTCTTCACAATGTCTAATTTTACTTATATCGTGATGGCTTTCCACTTCTTCGAAGCACTACCATCTGAAGACTCTGACTTTCGTTTAAGAGCCATGATAAGGGCCAAAAAAGTAGCCAAACAAAGCAACACAAACAGAACACTTCTTTCTCACACAACCAAACTAGTTCGCCAACTCCCTGACTCATATGCCGCGTTACTGTGTATTCTTCCACTGCACGCAACCAAACTAGTTTGCCCACATTGTCTGTAAGTACGACACTAACGATGTAAGCTGAAACACTCGTGTCTCAATTTTTTAAAGTTTTTATGAGAGTGAGCGCTGTAAACTCGAAACGTTGTATGTCGAAACGTTGTAACCCGAGGACCTCCTGTATACACAATATGCATATTAATAGACACACACACAAAAACATATTAAGAACCGCTATTCGGCTGCTCCTGTTAGGGGCTGCCACAGCAGATCATCTTCTTCCATTTCTTTCTGTCCTCTGCATCTTGTTTTGTTACACCCATCACCTGCATGTCCTCTCTCACCACATCCATAAACCTTTGCTTAGGCCTTCCTCTTTTCCTCTTCCCTGGCAGCTCCATTCTTAGCATCCTTCTCCCAATATACACCTCATCTCTCCTCTGCACATGTCCAAACCAACACAATCTCACCTTTCTGACTTTGTCTCCCATCTGTCCAAGTTGAGCTGACCCTCTAATGTACTCATTTCTACATTAGGTCTCACTACTGTCCCATAGACCTTCCCTTTCACTTTTGCTGATACCCATCTGTCACAAATCACCCCTGACACTCTTCTCTACCCATTTCACCCTGCCTGCACTCTCTTTTTCACTTCTCTTCCACAATCCCCATTACTCTATTCTGTTGATCCCAAGTATTTAAACTCCTCCACCTTCACCAACTCTACTCCCTTCATCCTCACCATTCCACTGACCTCCCTCTCATTTACACACATGTATTCTGTCTTGTTCCTACTGACCTTCATTCCTATCCTCTCTAAAACATATCTCCACCTCTCCAGGGTCTCCTCAACCTGCTCCCTACTATTGCTACAGATCACAATGTCATCAGCAAACACCACAGTCCATGGGGACTCCTGTCTAATCTTGCCTGTCAACCTGTCCATCACCATTGCAAATAATAAAAGGGCTCAGAGCTGATCCGTGATGTAATCTCACCTCTGTCATTCATACCGCAGACCTCACCACAGTCACACTTCCCCCGTACATATCCTGTACAACTCTTCCGTACTTCTCTGCCACTCCCGACTTCCTCATACAATACCACAGCTCCTCTCGAGGCACCCTGTCATATGCTATCTCCAGGTTCACAAAGACGCAATGCAACTCCTTCTGGCCTTCTCTTTACTTCTCCATCAACACCCTCACAGCAAACATTACATCTGTGGTGCTCTTTCTTGGCATGAAACCACACTGCTGCTGACTAATCAAGTATCTATCTATCTATCTATCTATCTATCTATCTATCTATCTATCTATCTATCTATCTATCTATCTATCTATCTATCTATCTATCTATCTATCTAATCATCACCTCACTTCTTAACTGAGCTTCCACTGCTCTTTCCTATAACTTCATGCTGTGGCTCATCAATTTTATCCCCCTGTAGTTACTGCAGTCCTGCAAATCCCCCTTATTCTTAAATATCGGCACCAGTACACTTCTTCTCCACTCCTCAGGCATCCTCTCACTTTCTAAGATTCCATTAAACAATCTGATTAAAAACTCCACTGCCATTTCTCCTAAACACCTCCATGCGTCCACAGGTACAGTATGTCATCTGGACCAATGGCCTTTCCATTCTTCATCCCTTCATCCTCTTCATCGCTGTCCCTACTTCCTCCTTGCTAATCCGTTGCACTTCCTGATTCACTATCTCCACATCATCCAACCTCTTCTCTCTCTCATTCTCTTCATTCATCAGCCTCTCAAAGTACTCTTTTCATCTGCTCAACACACTCTCCTTTTAAGAACTGCTATTAACCTCATGCAAAACAAAATTTGAACTCCATGCAAACTCTGAACCTTGAAAAGCGAACCTTGAACAGGTTCCAAACTAAATAAACTTAAGCAACCTGAAAAGTATCGACCATCTCCCAATCCATAAGGATTGGCTGAATCAAGAAAGAACATTTGCCTGTCTTTAGGCTTCATGACCTGTGAAACACAGTTTGAATGTAGAAATAAGCACTTCAGAGGGGAATAAACATTAATCTCCAGAAACTTAATTACACAATACATGAAGAAGTTAATGCATACACATATCATCCAATGACCAGGCTTCCAAGCAAGAAAAAGCAGATAATCCTTGAGCACAATATTATTCATGAAGTCATTTAAAACATGAAATTAATGATCTTGACAAGTTATTTGCTCATGCTTTATTGTTAATTGATGCAGAATGTTTTGTTAACTTACTGGAAATGATAAAAGAGGATCTTGATTAAGTGGTGGTAGCCATGTAACAATATTACCCAACATGGCCCGTCCATGGACATTCATCGCTATTTCAGGCCCAAAAGTCTTCTTTAGCCTGTTTAAAATCTTGTTGTCCCTGTTTTGATTGTAGTGATGAATTATGTTCCTCATTTGAAAGAGATGGGTTGATGACATTGTCATATTCAAGAAGTAGTTGTTTTTCCTCATCTTAGCAAACAGTTGTTCAGCAACCTGACTATTCACTCTCCCAGCTAGCTGTGGTACCACGGTGAGTTTCCTCAGGATATCCCTACGGTCTTTGGTATTGCTCTCATGAAATCTATCATACAGTGCATAATGATCAGAAGAACCTGTTGTGGGATGACCATCTGGATCTGCTATTACCTTTTTAGCATTCAGCCAAGGTAGGAACACTTTCAGCTTTCTGCGTGTGGCCAGTGCTACGCTGCTTTCAGTAGGTTCAGCTAAACGTCCTTCAAATGGAGAGAAGGGCAGCTTTTCTGGTACCCTGAGATTAGTATGTGTGGCAAGACCCCTGGCAAAGTCATAAATAATAATAATAATAATAATTCATTACATTTATTACCACATTCGGCATGTGTTTCCATGACAGCAGCAAATCAGCAAAATCACGAGGGCTCTCAGCTCACAGGTTACATTTAAGGCTGTAAACAATCCCACATGGACACATGATTACTGCCCATGCACCTAACAGAATGAAGTCATTTAGATTGTGTGATGGACGGCCGGTGATCCTGCCCGGAAGGGACGCCCTTTATAATCCTCATCAAGTCCTTCCATGAGAACCCTGAATACCATGAGGACTGATTGAGGTCATTTATGTTAGGCAGAATGCCTAGAGTGGGCTGGTCAGGCGGTCTCATGGCCTGGAACCCCTGCAGATTTTATTTTTTCTCCAGCCATCTGGAGTTTTTTTTTTTTTTTTTTTCCTGTCCTCCCTGGCCATCGGACCTTAGTTTTATTCTATGTTAATTATTAGTGTTCTCTTATTTTAATTCTTACTTTGTCTTTTTTCTCTTTCTTCATCAAGTAAAGCACTTTGAGCTACATTATTTGTATGAAAATGTGCTATAGAAATAAATGTTGTTGTTGTTGTATAAGAGAAGACCGGGGGAATGGGCGTACTACCAGGAGTACCTCCCCTGGGACATGAGAGAGTAGCCCCCTTGGTTTACATCAGGGCCATGGATTCGGAACTCAGAAGCTCAACCCACTGGGGGTCCGTGGCCATCACCAGGGGGCACCTGGATAGCTCCAGAGTCTGGGCATGCAATCAAGAGACACCTGGAGCACTTCCGGGTGCACTATAAAGGAGGCCACCTCACTCCATTCAGGAGCCAGAGTCGGGTGGAGGAGGACAAGGTTGCAAGTGAGGAGTGGAGGTGGCAGAAGAACGGACAGAGTATTGTGTTAATTGGAGCACTGTGTTGTGTGCGGGACATTTGTAAGAATAAAACGTGTGTTATTTTGGACATTTTGAATCTGTGTCTGTCTGTGTCCGGGCTGATCTTCTACAATTGTTACATTTTCAAATACTCAATAATAAAATATACTACAGTACACATTAACTTAGCTAAAGTTATTTTAAAGTAATTTATTTTGTTGAAATACATAAAAGACCACACTAGGTGTAATACTTACCAGCGACTGCAAAAAGGTTCTGAAATATTTTGTCATACATTTGCCTAGACTTCATTTCATTAGATAGTCTAAGTCAGGGGTCCTCAATCACGGTCCTAAAGGGCCGCAGTGGCTGCAGGTTTTTGCTCCAATCCAATTGCTTAATAAGAAGCACTTACTGCTCAAGTATCACTCCTGCTTCAATTTAGTTGTCTCACTTGTTAAGATTTTGAACTCTTATTGCTTATTTTAGTCTTAAACAACTCTATTCTTGATTTTTAATTGCTCCTAATTAGCAATAACATGCAAATGACAAAATAGACCAGCATTTCTCCATTTAGCTTGTTACCATTTACACCAGTGGGTGTTTATCATGCACTCTTGGGTTAAATTAAATACTTGGAAGGAAATTGAAGAGAGAAAAGTGAAGGACTGAGAATTACTCCTCCATTTTAGCCTTCAAATCATTTGGATGATATCCTTAGACAGGGGAAGAAACTCTAGGATATGAGAATGAGCTGACATAACAGAGTTAAAGCACAAACAAGCCATGAAATTAAATTATTGGCAAGAATTGCTTTCTAATTAAGCAACCGGGTTAGAACAAAAACCTGCAGCCACTGCGGCCCTCCAGGACTGTGATTGAGGACCCCTGGTCTAAGTAGTAGGTCACTACGTAATCCACTGGAATCCAGTCCACACTCTTTAAACAATTTTCTTATCACTTCAACCTATCACAGACAGTTTATTAGTGTGTAACCTGTGAGATTAAAACTTGGAATTTTTTTTTTCAGTGCTCAAAAAAAAAAACACCTTCTGCTTGAAAAGTTCATCTATAAGCCTGCCTTCTAAAACCAAAATTTCAGCAGCTTTGGAGGATGAATCTTTTCAAATTCAGTGTTCACCACCTATTCAAGGAGCCCAAAAGTGAAAACTTGGATGTACTACAAAGGGATTACATCTTCCACCTAAATCAAAAGTATTACAGATATCCAACAGGTAGGATAGCAAACAGGTGCCATGTGTAGTCTAGTATTTGTAATGAAATGGCTATGACAGCATACTTACTTACAACAAATCCACGACAAATCATCTCCTTAGACAATGCCTCCCAAAAAGTTTCCAAATCAACCTCTCCCCTGAAATTATCTATCTATCTATCTATCTATCTATCTATCTATCTATCTATCTATCTATCTATCTATCTATCTATCTATCTATCTATCTATCTATCTATGGTGAGTTCTGCCATTTCATTCAGTTTTACAAAATTAGCAAATGGGCACATTACTTGGGCCTTCATTCCTCTTTACTGTGCTACACTTACTTGCTTAAGTATTCATCATTATCAAACCAGACTCGCTTATTACCTTTTACAATCACGTGTTTTGGTCTCCTCTTCTGACGCTGCTTTTGAACTCTGCTGTCCTTTTTTGTTTTTGCTGGTTGGCTGACCAAATGATGGATGTCTGTGCTCAAAGTTTTTGATCTTCTTATGCATCTCTGTTTCACAAACCATAAAGCAACAAACACAGCCTCGGGCTTCAAAGCCCTTTCCTGGGGCCTCATGCACAACGCCGTGCGTAGAATTCACACTAAAACATGGCGTACAGACAAAAGCGGAAATGTTCGTACGCACAAAAAAATCCAGATGCATAAATCTGTGCAAACGCCAACTTCCACGTTCTTCCGCTCCATAAACCCCGGTCAGCGTGAGAAGTAACACACATGCATGCGACTGCTGCTCCTGCCAGACTCCTCCCAGAATTACGCCTCTTTGAATATGAAAATCAATATAAATAGCCCATAAGCTCAGCGTTCTGTGAAAAATGGAATGGCAAAAGTACGAGGGAAAATAGAAGAATTTCAATGAAAACCAAGTGGAAGCAAGGAAAAATGTACTATTTGTTGGTTTAAACAGCGATATAAGCAACAAAAGGAAGTTGATCGAGTGACATAGAATGTTGGAGAAACTTGAAAGCTCAAGTTCACAGAGTCGCACAGTGCCCGAAATAAAAAAGAAGTTATGAGTGTCATATGAAAGCTTATTAGGGTACAGAGAAAAGAAAATAGGCACGGAGTCGGATAAAAGCTCAAAATGTCAACTTTAATCTCAAAATTTCCACTTTAATCACATAGTTTATTTTGTCATTAAAGTACAACATCATAAACGTCATCTTAAAATCTTTTAATTTACTAGTTTCTGAAATCCCATTGTAACTACAGTAGCACGTTAAATGCTTTGTTTTTTATGTGTTCTTCTATGTGCTCTATGTGTGTGAATCACTATGTGCTTCTTAAATGGGCTTTCTCTTCCTCTGACAGGACACAGAATACATTACATTCGTGATATTACAGTTCTCTGAATAATTTAAATACTGAGATGTATACTTGATATCATATTCATATCATATCAATTAAAGCATGTATTAAACTTGGGAACACGGTGGCGCAGTGATAGTGTCGAGCTGGCACATGCTTGCTGCGCTGTGTGCGACCTTCGATGAAATACTTTATTGCAGCAGTACTGTCTCTTTCAAACGTACTAACCCCCAATTCCTGTCCTTCCTTTTCTTTCGCCAAATACACAATCACCACACAATCAGCTCTGTAACAGACGTAAAGCCATCTGTAAGCTGAGAACACCAGTTCTTCAAAACTTTTAAGGAACACTGAAATATCTTTGTAGTACATGTTTAATTATTCTAACCATCTATCCTTCCTGGAAGAAAATCACCGCTTTGACACTGGGTGCCGCCAGTTTGCAAAACAGAACGGAGAACTTGCGTACGCCAGGGTTTGAGCTACCGTGAACGTGTACGCGGCTTTACGCCAAGTTTAGGTTTTATACATCGCGATTTGAGTGTGGAAACGGAAATGCAACATTTTTGTACATACACACCATTTATACATGAGGCCCCTGGTCTTTTGCTTCATTTAAAAAGATGTTTTCAGGATATACTGTATATTACTAGTACAATTCAGGATGAGAAGATGCTTTTTTCCCATTTTATTAAATTTATTTAAAGCAAGTAACACTCCATACAAGCAAGTCAAACTTGAGAAAAATAAATTAATTTCAACTCTGACCCATGAGAAAGAAAGGAAGGCCAACAGCCCAAGTAAAACTTTAAGAGTAGAAAAAAGGGGGAGAGAGTCCTTTTCCCAAGTATAGATGCTTATTCTAAAATGTTATTCATTAGATCCTGCCAGGTTTTTAAAAAGTTCTGCAAAGGTCCTTTAAGTGATAATTTGATTTTTTCCAATTTCAAATAGTATACAACATCAGTTACCCACTGACTTAATATAGGTGGACTAGGATTCTTCCCGTTGAGCAAGATAAGTCTGTGTGCCAATAGTGAAGTAAAGGCAATCACAGTTTGCAGCATATGGAGCTCGAGTAAATTTGGTTCATGGCTACCTTCCACTCCTTTTCTGAAATGTTGAATAAGAAATCCTTTTCCCACTGTACTCTGGGATCTTTGAGAGGAAGACCTTTAAAATGTGTTTATATATTATAGAAATGCTATTTGAGTCCTCAAGACTGATCAATATTTCTTCCGGAATAGAAGTAGATGGGAGGTGAGAGAAATTGGACAGATATTGTTCAGCAAAATTTCTAATTTGGAAATAATGGAAAAATTGTGTTGATGGGAGTGTAATTGTTTGTAGGATGCAAAGGTATTATCCATCCATCTATCCATTATCCAACCCGCTATATCCTAACTACAGGGTCACGGGGGTCTGCTGGAGCCAATCCCAGCCAACACTGGGCGCAAGGCAAAAAACAAACCCCGGGCAGGGTGCCAGCCCACTGCAGACAAAGGCGTTATCTATGTACAAATTTCTAAGTGATTCAACTTTTTTAGGGCGGATGTCGCCTTTTGTCAACAGGAGGGGTTGAGGGCGACAATCAGCTGTTTAATAGTGACAAAACTCACTGTTACGTCAGAGGCATTCCCTCTCTGCTTGGAGGAATGTTAGACTCTTTGACTCGCCATCTAATCCTTGTGTGTGCGTGAGTTACGAAATGTAAACAAAGGCAAGATGGCATTGGCATCTCATGAGGGAGCGAAGCGAGTGCAGAAAAGAAAATAATCAGCAGACGATGTCAGACTCTGATTTTCAGAATCTGATTTTGTTGACAGTGATCAGGAGATCGGGCAAGAGAGTGAGAAACTGGCATCAACTGATCGGATACCAGCCGATGCCACGCCAGCTGATCAGCTGCCAGCTGAGCGCATTCGAGCAGCCAATGCACCTACGGCTAGGTTTGTGTGGGAGGAATACCCAAATATTGATCCGTGGGAGCCAAACTACCTACCGGACTTCACAAGACAGCATGGCTTGCTGTTTGACACGACAGATCACCAGCCGCTGGACTACTTCAGGCTGTTCTTTCCTGATGCTGATTTTCAGCTACTGTCAGACAAGACAGGCAGGTATGAAGAGCAATTTTTTGAATCGCGGGCTGCGCTTGCACCGCATTCTCATTTTTCAAAGTGGAAGTTCACAACAAAAGATGAGATGAAGGGCTTTGTGGCATTACAAATAGACATGGAACTAGATTTATAAATAACAATGCTAGTAATCCCAGAATCTTATTCTCTACGATTGATCATCTGCTAAACCAGGTAACTCAAAGGAATGCCTCCAAAATACTTCCAGTGAAACTTGTGAGGCTATTACTGTATTTTTCAATCAAAAAATTAATATTAGAAATAATATAGTATATCTCCCCAACACTGCGGATCCTCCTAAGCCCCAGTACTCCATTATGAACAAATTAAATTATTTCACTAGGATAGATTTACCTGATTTATATAAAATAATTTCTCAACTGAGACCCTCCACCTGTGTCCTTGACTCAATACCAACAAGTTTTTTCAAAGAAGTATTGGGCGTGCTAATTGATTGCTAATATTATTGGCATAGTAAACTCATCATTAGATACTTGGGTCTTCCCAGACTGTCTTAAGACTGCTGTAGTTAAACCCCTACTCAAGAAAAATAATCTCGACCCCTCTGCTTTTGAAAATTTTAGACCCATTTTTAACCTGCCTTTCTTAAGTAAAATCCTAGAGAAGGCCGTCATTATGGAGCTCAATGACCACCTCAATAAACCTGCTATTCTTGATAAGTTTCAGTCAGGTTTTAGAACAAATCACAGCACAGAAACTGCACTCATTAAAGTAGTAAATGATTTGTGGGTAAATGCAGACAGAGGCCATTTATCTGTTCTCATCCTCCTAGATCTGAGTGCCGTATTTGACACCATTGATCATAATATTCTTAGAAATCGCCTTAGTCAATGGGTGGGCCTCTCTGGCAGGGTCTTAAATTGGTTTGAATCCTACCTGGCAGGGAGAAAATTCTTTGTTAGTCGTGGTAATTACAACTCAAAGACACCTGATATCCTATATGGTGTTCCACAAGGCTCTATCCTGAGTCCGCTGCTCTTCTCAATCTACATGCTTCCATTAGGTCAGATAATCTCAGGACATAACGTGAGCTACCACAGCTATGCTGATGACACACAGCTGTATTTATCAATAGCACCGGATGACCCCGATTCTCTTGATTCACGAACACAATGTCTGACTTGTATTTCTGAATGGATGAATAGTAATTTTCTTAAGCTAAATAAAGAGAAAACAGAAATTTTTGTGATTGGCAATAATGGATATAATGATAATAATATTATTAGAAATAAACTTGATGCATTAGGATTAAAAGTCAAGACGGAGGTAAAGAATTTAGGGGTAACTGTTGACTGTAACCTGAATTTTAAATCACATATTAATCAGATCACTACGACAGCATTTTTTCACTTAAGAAACATAGCAAAAGTTAGACCTCTTATATCATTGAAGATGCTGAGAAATTAGTTCACACTTTTGTTTTCAGTCGGCTAGATTACTGTAATGCACTCCTCTCAGGACTAGCCAAAAAAGAAATAAATCGATTACAACGAGTGCAGAATGAAGCTGCTAGAATCCTTACCAGGAAAAGAAAATCCGAGCACATCTCTCCAGTTTTGATGTCACTACACTGGTTACCTGTGTCATTCAGAATTGACTTTAAAATACTGCTTATGGTTTATAAAGCCTTAAATAATCTCGCTCCATCTTATATATCGGAATGTCTGACACCTTATATTCCAAATCGTAACCTCAGATCCTCAACTGAGTGTCTGCTTAGAATTCCAACAGCAAAACTTAAAAGAAGTGGTGAGGCGGGTGGCCTTCTGCTGTTATGCACCTAAAATCTGGAATAGCCTGCCAATAGGAATTCGCCAGGCTAATACAGTGGAGCACTTTAAAACTCATTACTTTAACATGGCTTTCTCATAACTTCATTTTAGTTTAATCCTGATGCTCTGTATATTCAATTAATTATCATAACTATTCATGTTGGCTCTAAAATCCGTACTAATCCTCTTCTGTTTCTTTTTCTGGTTTTCTGTGGCGCTGACCTGCGCCACCACCACCTAATCAAAGCAACATGATGTTCCTACATTGATGGATTAAACGCCAGTCTACATGTCCATCATCATCAAGTCCTTACATGAAAACCCTAAATACAAAGAGGACTGTTCATTTATGTTAGGTAGAATGCCCAGAGGGGGCTGGGTGGTCTCGTGGTCTGGACCCCCTGCAGATTTTATTTTTCCTCTCCAGCCGTCTGGAGTTTTTTTTGTTTTTTCTGTCCTCCCTGACCATCGGACCTTACTCTTACTCTATGTTAATTAGTGTTGTCTTATTTTAATTCTTACTTTGTCTTTTTTCTCTTTTCTTCATCATGTAAAGCACTTTGAGCTACTTTATTTATATGAAAATGTGCTATAGAAATAAATGTTGTTGTTGTTGTTGTTGTAGACTGGTGATATAACTTCAGGGAGCACTGAATGTGCTTTGTGCCCTGGTGGCTTTGGACAGGTTATGCCACGTGATGATAGGTACGTGATGCTACAAAGTTTTATTCACTTCTGTGATAACCAGAAGCAAATCCCAAGGGGTGAGCCAGACTGTAACCCCATGTATAAAGTTCAGCCCCTGCTTGACATTGTGGAACCAACATAGAAACAATTTGATCAGCCTGGCTGTGATTTGTCTGTGCATGAATCTATGATAAAATAAAAGGGACACCTTTTTTTCTGCCAATATATGCCAGACAAGCCCACAAAGTATGGCATAAAGGATTTTGTACTGGCAGAAGCAAACACTGCTTTCTTCCTGAAAGTTATCACATATACAGGAAAGTATTTCTTTCAAAGAGAGAACTGTCTCTTGACAAGTCAGGTTGTGCTGGAGCTGCTTCAGGGCTATGAACATTTGGGTCATGTTGTGTACATTTGGACAATTTTTATACATGCCCAGAATTGTTCATGGAGCTACAGAGCAGGGGAATTGGAGCTTGTGGCACAGTGAGGGTGAACAGGAGACACAGGCCTTCACAGGCTGAAGATGAAAAGATGTGACAATACGGTTTTCATGTGGGCGGAAAACTTGGTGGCAGTGGCATGGCATGATGTCAAACGGGTGACTTGTCTCTCTACAGTACACACTAACAATATACGTGAGAAAGTGCAGCAACAGACAATTGAAAAGGAGGCACCAGTGCAACACGTATTGTAAGGAGTGCAATGTGGCAATGACTGAAATTGGCTGCTTTGAGCGAGATCAGACTTTACAGGACTTTGCTGTGTAACCTGTTTGTGATATGTATGTGAAATCATAGAGTATGCAGGCTCATACAACATTCAAGACAGTAACATTTGTCAAAAGTAAATATTTTTTGCTGATTTGATATGTTAAACCATTGCTTTGTGTTCTTTTTCAAAAAAAGTTTTCCAAACATTAAAAACTGCATACATTTGAGAGGGTGAAAAAAGGTGGTTCTCGGGCTGAGGTGCCACAAATAACACTTCTCTGTCTTGAAGTACTTTCTACATTGGTTCCATATTCTGAGTAAGTGAAGCACAATTGAGTTGTTAGTATATTGGTGATGACTTGTACTTATTGGGGTACAAGGCAAGGAATATAAAGAAGTACTTTAGAATTTTATTCTTAATGCAGAAAAAGTCTGTGTTTGTTCATCTATTTATGGCAATGGCCAGGTTTTTATAGCTTGTATATTTGCCGCCCAATTGAATTGAAAGTTTGGTAGAGCCATGGGTAGGTCACCCTTTGGATGCATGGATGTTTTGAATTCCAAATAAATAAGGTGTCACGCACGCGCGATTAGGGAGTTGCGGAACGACCTAAACTGTTGCGCGAAAGCATATACCAGACGGGAATGGCGGAGTACTAACCTTTCTCTCTTTATCTCCAACAGAAAGAAAGACACAACACCGCCATGAACCTGCTGAACATGGATTTTCAACACGCCACTTCCGCCTTCCCTCTGTCGCACCCCAATGACGTCAGCAGTCCCATCATCCATCTCGGTTCCTTCCCAGCAGCGCTTCATCCATTTCCGGTCCCTCCCTCATAAATGTTCCCCCCGTCCGCCATGATGGCGAACGGTGTTATGACAGTTGTATTGTTTAATTCGCTTGATTCCACTTTTCCCACAGTATATGGGGCCAGAAAACCCCAAACCTTTTTCTGACTTATTGTGTCTTTTTTACAGTGGCGTAGTCGGCAGGATAGAAAGATTGTCCGAACATGTCAGAAGGACAAGACCTAAACGAAGTGCTGTCCGGGATGGCTGCCCAAATCCAGAATCTCCGGATTGCACATGCAGAAACAACGCGGGAGCTTGAAGCAACCAAGGCAAGGCTGACAACAGCAGAAGCGGTAAGACCGGAGCCCTCCCGACCTCCGCCTCCTCCGATGGTACTGTTGTCCGAAGCAGACGATATAGAATCGTACCTCGGCATATTTGAGAGGACCGCCTCTCGCAACAAGTGGCCGCGGGCGGAGTGGGCGTCCATTTTGGCTCCGTACCTGAAGGGTGCTGCGCAGCGGGCCTATTACGATCTCCCCGAGGAGGAGGCCGCAGATTACGACCTCCTAAAGCCAGAGATCCTCAGTCGCTACGGCATCACTACGGACCAGCAGGCGAGTGAATGGCGAACCTGGCAATTCAACCCCGACCACCCTGCCCGAGCCCAGGCTTTCGAGTTCTGGAGCAAGATGGGGCGTTGGTTAAGACCAGAAGGTCCCCAGGCACGTAAAGTAGTAGAGCAGGTGGCTTGTGAGGGCTTAGTGAACGCTATGCCGGGATATCTCGCCCAGCAGGTCCGTAGACACCCCTACAAGGACATGAAAGGACTCTTGGAGGTCCTGGAGCGTCAACTTGCGGTACACCGAACCGGGGGATCGGAAAAGTCGGCTCGTGGCACCCGACAGGGACGGTCCAGTCACTCCGAGCCCACACGTCGGGCGGCGGAAGCGCCGCCAAAAGCCAAGGACAGACCCGGCCCACCTCGCTGTTTCAAGTGCGGGGACCTCGGTCACCTGTTGTCTGCCTGTCCTCTGTATCAGCCACTCCAGGAGCCAATGGACTGTACTTGGGCCACCACAGAAAGGTACTGTGCTCTGTCAAACCCTCTGGCTATTCCAAATACGGGAGTGGTTTTAGTTAATGGTCATTCTGTGCTTGCATTGTTTGATTCCGGCAGTAACATTACCATTGTTGCTCGCCGTTATGTTTTACCGCGACAATGGCGATACCAGTATGTCAGTGTAACTTGTGTACATGGGGAGACCAAGTCTTATAAGTCCGCAAAGTGTTTTTTATCATGGAATGGTGGCTTGTCTCGATTAACGGTCGCAGTTTTAACCGAGCCACCTTTTCCTGTCATTTTGGGACACGACTGGTCCGATAGCAACAGCGGGAAACAAATAACCACTCCTAGGGCTAAGTTGGGTCTTGTTATGGGTACACGAAGCACCACCCCCGCAGCTCCCAGGACGTGCACACGGGCGAATGCCGTAGACAACAGTGACCGGGGGGGAGAGTCTCTGGCGTCGGACCCCGACCCGGAAGAAGATCCGGGCGAGGGCACTAGCCAAGGAGTCTGCAGAGCTCCCGTACATGCGGACCCGATAGACTCTATGATCAATCAGTTCCGGTCTACTCCCGCGTCATTTAAAAGGGAACAGTGGAATGATGATTCCCTAAAAAACGCCCGGAATGCAATTGTTTCAGTAAATGACCATTTGTCCGACAGTTCCTTGCCACCGGAGCCCTACTTTGTATTAGAACATGATCTGTTGTATCGAGTCGCGAATCATGAAGGTGGAGCGCGGAAGTTATTGTTAGTGCCGCGAACCTTCCGGCGGGAGGTTTGCGAACTGGCACACTCCCACCTCCTAGGTGCCCATTTGGGAACCAAAAAACGCTGGAGAGAATTAAACAGCGGTTTTATTGGCCAGGAATAAATGAGGAGGTCCGACGTTTCTGTCAGTCCTGCCCGGAGTGTCAGATCCGTCAGATTCCTAGGAGGGACCGCGCTCCTTTAGTTCCTATTCCCCTTATTGATGTTCCCTTTGAGAGGATCGGTATTGATCTTGTAGGTCCCCTAGAACCTTCGACCCGTGGCCAAAAGTACATATTGATCATGGTAGATTACGCAACTTGATACCCAGAAGCGGTGCCCTTACGGTCCGCTACTTCTAAGAATATCGCATGGGAATTAGTCAGGTTCTTTGCCCGAGTGGGAATACCTAAAGAAGTCCTCACGGATCAAGGTACTCCCTTTACTTCGGATACGTTCAGGGAGGTTGCTAAGTTACTTAAAATCAAACATCTGAGGACGTCTGTTTATCACCCGCAAACTGATGGTTTAGTGGAGCGCTTCAATCAGACGCTTAAACAGATGTTACGTAAGGTAGTCAGCGCGGACAGTTGGAACTGGGACGAGCTTTTGCCCTTCGTGCTCTTTGCTTAACGGGAAGTCCCACAGGCCTCCACGGGTTTTTCCCCCTTTGAACTCTTATATGGACGTCAGCCCCGGGGGCTTTTAGATATATTAAAAGAAGGCTGGGAAGAGGAGGCTCTACCTGGCAGTAATGTTTTGGAGTACATCGCGCAAATACGCGATAGAATGAACAAAATCCGACCCATCCTAAAAGATCACATGACCCGTGCTCAAGCAACGCAAGCCCGGTCCTATAATAAAAATGCTGTCCTCAGGGAATTTCACCCCGGAGACCGCGTAATGGTGCTTGTACCCACATCCCACTCTAAATTACTGGCCCATTGGCAGGGTCCTTATGAGGTTAAGGAGCGGAAAGGGCTGGTGGATTATTTGGTGAAACAACCAAATCGTAGACCTGCCGAGAGAGTGTACCACGTGAACTTGTTAAAGCCGTGGAGAGATAGGGACGAGGCTCCACCCTCCGGTACCGCCCTCTCCTTTTGCGCAAGTAAACTCACACTTAACCTCGGACCGGACTTAACCCCATCACAACGGCTGGAGCTGGAACATGCTATCCATGCCGTCCCCGAAGTGGTTAGCGAGTTACCTGGCCGTACTTCGTTGATTGAGCACGATATTGTTACTGACCCAGGGGTGGTAGTCAGGGAGAGACCCTATCGCCTCCCGGAAGCAAAGAGGACGGAAGTGGAATTGGAGATCCAAAGGATGCTGGACATGAATATTATTGAGGAAAGCTATAGTCCCTGGTCCAGTCCTATCGTCCTCATCTCTAAGCCAGACGGGTCCTGGAGGTTCTGCAATGACTTCAGGCGTCTGAACCAAGTCTCTAAGTTCGATGCCTACCCTATGCCCCGAGTGGACGATCTGTTGGAGCGCCTAGGGAGGGCACAATACTTGACTACCTTGGACATGACAAAAGGGTACTGGCAAATTCCCTTAACGGCATCCACCAGGGAGAAAACAGCATTCAGTACCTCTAGTGGACATTGGCAGTATAAGGTTCTCCCATTCGGGTTGCACGGGGCACCTGCAACGTTCCAGCGTCTGGTGGACAGAGTGTTACGGCCCCATCAATCCTATTGTGCCGCCTACTTGGATGACGTAGTCATTTATTCCGGCACCTGGGAGGAACACATACTGCAGGTATATGCTGTTCTTGCCACACTAGCGAAGGCCGGCCTCCGCATTAATCCACGTAAGTGTTACTTTGGCTTAAGGGAGGCCAAATATTTAGGCTACCCAGTGGGGCGGGGACAGGTGAAACCCCAATGCTCCAAAATAAAAGACATCTTGGAATGGCCCCGTCCGATAACCAAGAAACAGGTGCAGGCTTTCTTAGGGTTAGCGGGGTATTACCGCCGGTTTGTTCCCTGTTTCTCTGAAAAGGCAGCACCCTTGACTGATCTGACAAAGAAAGGGTCTCCTGTCTATGTGGTATGGAACCAGAAAGCGGAACTGGCATTCAGTGACTTAAAAAAGGCCCTAACGTCGGCACCTATATTACACACCCCTAACTTCTCTTTACCTTTTCTTCTCCAGACCGACGCTTCGGACACAGGCCTGGGTGCAGTGTTGAGCCAAAGCGTCGACGGTGCCGAACACCCCGTGTTTTACCTGAGCCGGAAATTGTTGGACCGAGAGACCCGGTACACGGCGGTTGAGAGGGAGGCCTTGGCCATTAAGTGGGCGGTGACTCATCTGCGGTACTACCTGCTGGGTCGTGAGTTCACTCTGGTAACGGACCATGCCGCCCTACAGTGGATGGCCCTGCACAAGGAATCGAACCCTCGTGTCACCAGGTGGTTTTTGGACCTGCAGCCATACAAGTTTACCGTTACTTATCGCCGGGATCCCCTTCAGGCCAATGCAGATGCCCTCTCCCGGGTTCACGACCTCTCGGTTCGGTCCGCCCGACCCGATGGTTCTGGGCTGAGGGAGGGGTCATGTCACGCACGCGTGATTAGGGAGCCGCGGAACGACCTAAACTGTTGCGCGAAAGCATATACCAGACGGGAATGGCGGAGTACTAACCTTTCTCTTTTTATCTCCAACAGAACAGAAAGACACAACATCGCCATGAACCTGCTGAACATGGATTTTCAACACGCCACTTCCGCCTTCCCTCTGTCGCACCCCAATGACGTCAGCAGTCCCATCATCCATCTCGGTTCCTTCCCAGCAGCACTTCATCCATTTCCAGTCCCTCCCTCATAAATGTTCCCCCCGTCCGCCATGATGGCAAACGGTGTTATGACAGTTGTATTGTTTAATTCGCTTGATCGCACTTTTCCCACAGTATATGGGGCCGGAAAACCCCAAACCTTTTTCTGACTTATTGTGTCTTTTTTACAAAGGTTATGATTGAAGCTAATAACAAAAATAGATTTGTTAATGTATATGGGGATGCTTTGAAATAGAAAAATAAGCTTAGGAAGCACATTTATCTTGATAGTGTTAATTCTTCCAGCTAAAGTCAGATGGAGGGTACACGATCTTGCTTAAGTTTTTTCCATATA
Organism: Erpetoichthys calabaricus; assembly: GCF_900747795.2. NCBI lineage: Eukaryota > Metazoa > Chordata > Cladistia > Polypteriformes > Polypteridae > Erpetoichthys > Erpetoichthys calabaricus. Next base: position 308,779,451 of record NC_041396.2, on the reverse strand, counting down.
GACAGAAAAATTTTGTTGATATAGAGCTTTATCTTTCCTTATGATGTTTACCCCTCAGTATTTTAACTGATCTGCGATGATAAAAGGGAAGGTGTCTAACCTAATATTGTGTGCTAGAGAGTTCACTGGAAAGAAGACACTTACAACCCCAAATCAGAAAAAGTTGGGACAGTGTGGAAAATGTGAATAAAAAAAGAAAAAAGCAAGTTATAAATTCTCCTCAAATTTTATTTCATTGCAGACAGTATGAACACAAAATAATTCATGTTTTTTTTTTGTCAACATCATTTGATTTGTAAATAAATATCCATTCTTGCCATTCAGGCTTGCAACACATTTCAAAAAAAGTTGGGACAGTACAGCATTTACCACTTTGTACAGTTCCCCTGTCTTTTAACAACACTTAAAAGACGTTTAGGCATTGAAGAAATCAAGTGACTAAGTGTTGCAGGTGTTAGTTTGTCCCATTCTTCCTGCAAGCAACGTTTTAGGTGCGCAACAGTACGGGGTCTTCGTTGACGCATTTTTCGTTTCAAAATGCGCCACACATTCTCTATAGGAGACAAATCAGGGCTGCAGGCAGGCCAGTCAAGCATCCGCACCCTCTTCTTACGCAGCCATGCCTTTGTTATGCGCGCAGTATGTGGTTTGGCATTGTCTTGCTGAAATAAGCATGGGCGTCCCTGGAAAAGACGTCGTCTTGAAGGCAGCATTTGTTCCTCCAAAACTGAGATATACTTCTCAGCATTGATGGTGCCATCGCAGAAGTGCAAGTTACCTTTGCCGAAGGCCATACCATGACAGACCCTGACTTTTGGACTTGTATCTGGTAACAGTCTGGATGGTCCTTTTCCTCTTTGGTCCGCAGCACACGGCGTCCATTTCTTCCAAAAAAGATGTGAAAAACCGATTCGTCTGACCACAATACACGTTTCCACTGCACAATGGACCTTCCCAGATGCCTCCGAGCCCAGAGAAGTTGACGGCGCTTCTGGACACTATTTATGTAGGGCTTCCTTTTGGCACAGTACAGTTTTAGCTGGCATTTCCTAATGTAACTACGTACTGTAGTGCTTGAGAGTGACTTCCTGAGGTAGTCCTGAGCCCATGCAGTTGTATCATTTATTGATGAATGACGGTTTTTAATGCAGTGCCGTCTGAGGGCTCGGAGATCACGGCCATTCATTTTAGGCTTGCGCCCTTGGCCTTTGCGCACGATAATTTATACATATATATATATATTAAGATTAACTTTATTTTATATTGTGATGATTTACTTGTTGTGATGGATATGCTTTTAATTGAGTGGAATCCACAACAATGGCCAAACTAGATACAACAATACAGGATATTCTTTTATTCAGGGATCTGTTTTTTGAACACAGTGGTTACAATGGGTGGAAACTTCAGCATTGTGCTTACCAGCTTCAGAAATCATTTTTGACCATTAAAAACAAATTGCCTAAGAGACAAGCAGAGACTGGATAAAACAACCAACTGTTTATCTGTTTGGAATCCCTAAGTAAGTTTTAAAAATTACAGATGAAGTATTGCAATACTGAGTAATATGGAACAAAACTTTTAAGTCTTTACCCCTGCAGGTTCTTCCCAGCATGTTGTTTCTGACAGCACTTGAATCTGAACCTGGAGACTGAGCTGTGCTAAAGGTCTGCTGACAAACGAATCATCAGACTTCATGGAGAAGCAAGTCATACCAGAGAGGGGATCACGCTGTGGACCAGGCCATCGACCAACTAACTACTGGACAACATACTCAAAATTCCAGTCCAGGGGATCATGGATTCCTGCTGCTAACAACTCAGCTATGCAGCTGACCATTGATGTCAAAAGATCATCGTGGGTCCAGAATCATATGGGGCAGCCTGTATAGCATCCAGACCAGAACCTCATTCATTAGATCAGGAGATCCAGATATTGATATCCTATCTTTGTTATGTTGAAAAAAAAATCAGGCAAAAAAAAAACTGCAGACAGCTACTAGCTGGACCAGGGTTCAAATCCAAGTGTCTGGAGCTGTGAGGTGTGACCACCGCAGCCCTGAGCGGCTCCTGATAAACAAATATAATGAAGACATCTGTGATTTGATGAACTCATTAGTGAGTAAGAACTGAAATGAACAAACAAACATCCTGAGAGAATTTGTGAAGCACACACAGCAGAGAGACGCCTCATGTGAATTACGTCAGCAGAGAGAATATGGCAGTCGCAGGGCCTCAGTGTATAAACATCTCAGTGTGCAGGCAGGACGGCTCAGTCAGGGACAGACATGGAGTTGAATGCACTGAAAATTGGCCATTGCTTTCCTCAAAGTAATACATCTTGCTATAAACTGATTTATGAAACACAAGTCTATGGACCGTTTTATGTTTTTGCAGTTCTGTTACTTTTATCGACAGTCTTTGGAAATCTACTTGTCGTCATTTCTATTTCTCATTTTGTTCAGCTGCACACGCCGACTAATTTCCTGATCCTTTCACTTGCAGTGGCCGATTTCTTAACAGGTTTCTTTGTGATACCAATGACTTTAGTTCTCCTGATTGAAACTTGCTGGTACTTTGGAGTTATTTATTGTTATGTCTATGTTGTACTTGCAAATTATTTTAGCTTAGTTGTTGTATATAATGTGGTTTTAATATCCATTGATCGCTACATTGCTGTCTGCCATCCTTTCTTTTACAGCTCAAAAATCACTTTGACTGTCGCAAAGGTCAGCATTGCTGGAGTGTGGCTGTTTGCACTTTTCATTACACTCATACTTTTATGTCTTAGTGATATTGATGTAGAGCGATGTGTACACTTTTGTGCAGTATACACTCTTCATGAAATGGACATTTTTATGTTATTCATTGTTTTTTTTATCCCTTATTCACTGATGATTGGTTTTTATATCAGAATATTTGTAGTTGCAAGAAGCCATTCAAGAGCCATCAACTGTATGATAGAAAAGAGACAAACTGTGGAGGTGAGTGACAGTAAAATATCAAAACCGTCTGAACGAAAAGCCGCAAAAACATTAGGAGTAGTCGTGGGGGCTTTTATTATCTGCTGGATGCCTTTTTATGTCTTCAATCTGAGTGCTAATTATTATAATACTATCATATTTATCCTGCGCAATGTCTTTGTGTTGCTAAGTGAAGTGAGCTTTGGTGTTAATCCAATTCTTTACGCTTTTTTTTATTCCTGGTTCCGAAAAGCACTTAAAATAATCCTGACGTGTAAAATATTTAGCCCAGCTTCTTCTTTGGTCAATTTACTGTAAATGCTAAAACCTCAAATAAACAACATAAAAGTAATTTCCTCTGTTTACTTATTTTGATGTTTTTGTGCATTCTGCCTTTCTTCACTTTTCACGTTAGCAGTACAATTCCTGATTTCATTTATTAACAAAAAACTCTGTTTCTACTCTCTGTATTGCTGTTGATGTTTGGTTTTGTCAAAATTGTACTGGATTCAGGTAAAGTGTACATATTGCTTATTTCACCACAATTATTTTCTTACAATTTCACTTTATTACAGTATTAAATAAAGAGCACTGTAAATGTAGGAGACTCCTGGCAAACTGATTTCTATACTTCAGGGTTTCTTGGTGATGTTATATCTTTTTATGTAGTATATGATTACTATAGTTTTTCATTACTTTGGGACACAATCCACTATCTGTTTATAAATTGTTAAGTAATGTCTTGAATTTTACCCAAAATCAACAAATGTAAAGATCTTTTAATATCTGTAGTTACAGTTTGTGCCCAGCAGAGCTCAGACGATGGTAGAAATTCTATTCAGCTTTGGTTAGGCTGGTGGGGATTTGTTTAAGAATTAAATCCTATAAGATGCTTGTTCCTTTATTATTTAGTTTTGTCTCATGTTTAACTTTTCATTTTATTGTGAAGCCGATGTTTCCTCTTTCTGCACTTTAATCCGCACTCCTCCTCACTAAGGCAGCAGATGACAGACGAGTGCAGACGGAGCAGTCACTCCTCACACTGCTGGCTCACTAAATGACACAGGTGACTGAAGTGGATGACTGAGAAGGTCAAATGAAGTTTGATGTCTCAAGTTTAAGACATTAATAAAGGGAACACATTTTAATCTGAAAAACATGGTGTTTTAAAATATATATATTTTTAATTGTTCAAATGTTTTTCCATATTTTTAAAAGCACCCTTGAATGATTTTGAATGATCTTTATAATCCCCACTGCGGCCCCATCTAATAGGTTTGATGCAGTAAAGTGTTTTTGTACAAATGTAGCACACAATATACTGGGAGACATTATTTTTTTTGTGAATTTCATTTAGCTTGGCTCAGTTTGTCTCTTAAGCATTTTGTAAGAGAATGTCTTAGAGGTCCCACATTTCAGGACTGTGTAATGGGTGTGTGTGTAAAATTCACTGTTATTACATTCTCATTACATGCAAATAAAAAATGTTTACAAAAAAATTAGTTTGTTCATTTATGTTTGCATTTCAGGTTTCAGGTTTTAGTTCACCAGTAAACCTGACCCATAAATTGAGTTTTAAGGTATTCTGGTCTGCACTGTATAAGCCGATTCCTGATGGACCGTCAGCTCCTTTATTTCTGCTCTGCTCAGCTGATGCTTTACTTGTTCCACTTTAAGAGTTGCCCCCTCATTTCAGACCCCCTTGTGTGTTTATTCAGGAGGTATTATGATGTGGTGGTCCGCACTTCTGCCCTTTTGATTTAGTGTTCTTGTTCCAGTCCTTCGCCCGGTCACTGCTGGTGTTGAATCTCCATGTTCTCTCTTTGCATGTGTGGCTTTTACTCTTCAGGACAGCAGAAGACTTTTATTATCTCAGAGGGAAATTTGTGAGCAGCAGGAATGTGTGACACATAGGACATTGTTAAATAGGGACAAGAAAATAATAAAAGAGACCACACATGACAGCCATTGTGGTAATCAGCACACACACCATAAGACTTCTACAAATCAGAATAACGATTCATGAACAATAATAACGAAGAGCACACAATAATAATACTGTAAGCTACTATAATTCAGAAGGCTGATAGCTCTGAGATAAAAGAGGACTTCAGTCTGGGGGTCCTCACTCTTGAGACCCTAAATCAGCAGCACAAGTGACACTTTGGAGACAGAGGATGGCTGCTGTGTGACAGAATCAAATTGGCCTTCTTCACCACTTGTTTGTGATGGCGGTCAGTGAGAGGAAGCTGCTGCAGACCCCCACTTTCACTGCACATGTTGTTAGTCACACAGTTTTTGTTGTTTATACTGAGATTCATGAGACAACACTCGTTCATCCATCTTCTTAATCCAGTTATCCAGAGCAGGGTGACAGGGTAGTCAGTGTCAAATCCCAGCAAGCATTGGGCACAAGGCAGGAACAATCACTGGAGAACATGCCACTCCATCACAGGGTGAACACACACACCCACACACACACGCACGCACACACACACACACACACACACACACACACACTAATTTAGCATTACCAATCCTCTGCTGCACTCTTCCATATTTTTCAAAGAAGGGTAAAAAGTGTGAAATTGTATTGCTGACGTCTTCCAATATTCACACGAATGAACTGAAATGAAGCAAGGAATAGTAAATTATTATAAACATTTTAATTTCTGTTTTGTTCTGCATTCTGTGACTGAATAATTAATTTGCAGTCACACCAGAAATTGCATCATAGTTACAAAAGAAGGACACGCTCCTCAGGAGGCTGCAGACTGGCCAAGGGGCCGGGAATACCTGGAGAAGCCGGCATTAACAAGAGCTCCAGGAGTGAGTCGGGGTGTTGACTTGTGCAGCAGACAGAAATCGATATATGAAGGCAAACAGGAAACTTCAGGGAGATTCTGGAGCCACGTGGTGTCACCCACTGAATGGTTTCACTACAAACAGAGCAGGGTGCACATCCTCTCCATCCATCCAGCTGTCTGTGTCTGAGTTCAAATGGGCATTTAGCAAACAATTCAGATTGACCTCCCAGCTGTGATGCAAGGCACTGGTACATTGATGCCCAGGTCTTGGTTGGGTCATGGAGCAGGGAATAGTGTTGTATATGGGGTCACCTCTGACCCCAGTTAATGGAGTGAAGTGAAGCCGGGCAGCTGAAGTGAGCAGAAAGAGGTGTGTTGAGGTTTAGATGAAGGATCAATATTATTGGATTTAGAACTACTGACTATTAAAAAGTGTTGCTTGACATCTTTTTAAGTGGCGTACACAGTCACTATTATTTTACAGGCCACTCACTGCTTTTGTTTTCAATGTGGCCTGTTTGCTTGCTTTTCATTTGCCTTGTTTTTAAGGTCAAAGGACGCTGTGTTTTTGAGGGAACTGTAAGCATGGAAGGGGGTGCCTGGATCTTTAAAAGGGTCCTATTTGACAGCACTTCCGCCACACCCAGACGTGCTGCCGAGAGATGCTCTTTGGGCACCTTGAGCAATCTCCAAAACCTGTACAGTGGACACAGGTTAGTTATCTCAGCCGGTAGTGGGTAAGGGTTCCTGCCATCCGCCACACCCCGCAAACTTAAAGGAAACTTGCATGCTAGTGCATAAACACTTTAAACATATAAATATTTTAGCATTTAAATTTATATATTAAGGCTTATGAACATTTCAGATGATCAGGTTAAAAACAAACTGTATTGTGTTAGTTAGGATGAATTATAAAGAAGTTTTAAGAATTGATTATCAAGGTTTGCCCCTGTATTGGTAAGTCAGACCGTATATGGCTGCGTATCACTGGCTGATGACGCAACACATTTGTTCTCAGGCTGTAACACTGGCCTGTATACATACATTCTAGATGGCATTTAAGTTCTTATGTCAATGCTTCCTCATGAATCAATATCTTAATTAATTATGGTAAAACAACACAAATTATATCAGCTAGCTTTGAGCAATATAAAAATGTAAGGGTTCATTAATAAAGGCTTTAGCACTGTGCTTGCAGACTCAAGGCCACTTGCCTGCTTCCAGCTCCAGCAGCTTAGCCCTTATCAGTAAACCTACGTTGCGCTCACCAGAACAGCTGCCTGTGATTTTAGTCTTACAGGATGTTGGTGCAACAAGCAAGTATTCATTGAACAGTTCAGTTTTTCATATGTGTGTCATCCTGGTTCCAACTTAATGATGAGGGCTGATCAATTAAAAGACCTCCAATTTTTATGAGCTCAAGATTAGGAACGTGAGGAATGTAAAACATGATCAGATGATGATCATCTCCGGCCAGGTGGCAAGTACGACCTTCGAGTCCTAATGATTGTTATGAAAAGATTAATTATTATTAGGAGAAAGGAGTTTACAAGGTGAGGAAATTGTTATGAAAACAGGCACAGCACAAGGTCATTATTACGAAGATAACATCTAAAGTGGATGATGAGAAATATGTACAAAATAGGGATGTTTTGTGATTAGAACTGAAATAAAAACGCACTGCACCCAACCCACTGGGCTCACTTCATGAACTGAGATGGCTTTATGTGCTCTGCTATGCTGTGCAGTAAAGTCTACATTCTGACTGCTTTTCTGAAGACTCTGCTCATTTTTTACTGAAAATTTCTCCACCACCGGTGCAAAGCAGCTGAGAGTGTGTGCCACCGCACATCATCTGAACAACATGGCAGAAGCAGCTTTGAAATGCCAATGGTCCTTTGAAGGGTCTCTCTCCACCAATTGACTTTGATTGTTAGCTAGTATGCAAGTCCTAGGCAAGGCAAATAGTTACAAACACTGCAAGGAGCGAGTGTCTTGAACTTTTGTCCTTATTGTGCACTCTGTTTGTGCACCTGTCTGAACATCACCATCCACAGAATGGCTGGAGCTGTCCACCAACAGCTCTGAGTCAGCATTCGGCAATGGCATGCCTCAGAGATCTGCGCAAGGAGCAGCAATGAGAGATCATATGAGATTTCTCGTCCACTTCTCCATCTCCAAGGTAAACACATAGCAGGACTGAACTGAGAACAAAGCTGGACCTTAACATTAGGAGCTCCTAAAACAGACAAGTCATATTTGCTCAGTCTAGAAGCTATCAAGTGCCGAGTTGCTGCTGTAGTCAGGAGAGTAGCCATTGCATACACAACTAAGAATGTGACATGATGTCCCAGCAGCAAAGACTGTGCAGCATCTCAGGCCAGATGAGCTGCAGCTATGGCCCTAAGGCATGCTGGGAGGGCAGTTTCCACTGATCTAACGCTTTTGAAAAATAAGCAATCGGATGATACCTGGAGTTGTGTTCCCTTGGGCAGACCGGTGCGGAGGGCCATTTGAGACAGGGCCAGGGGAGCTGCCCAGATGAGCACCTGCTCCCTCTTCCTTTTTCGCACCAAACAGTTACAATACAATACAATACATTTTATTTTTGTATACTGTAGCCCAAAATCACACAAGAAGTGCCGCAATGGGCTAAACTCCAGTTATAGGAAGCCCGGTACTAAATCATTCGAAGACAACCTGATTTTGGGTCATACACAGCAGAGCAGCTGCCTCGCTGCGATCTATTGAACGTCAACCCTCGAACCAAGCTTTTGTCCCCCCCCCCCCCCCCAACCCCCAAGCCTCTTCAGGCTTCCTAACCCCAAAACCTTTCCCTCGCCATCTCTATCTTCTCTCACATGCCCAGAAGATGGTTGGGGACTTTCTGCATGTGTCCGGCCTCAGCAGGGTACATGACCAGATGTCTTTTTGCCACTGACCCGGGGATGTGAGGTCTCTGAACTCTGAATTATAGATGGTGTGTCAGTTTAATACTGAAAAAGACAGATGGTCTTCCAAAAAATATAAGAGACAGATCAGGTTCATAGGATGGGTACATGACCAGATGTCCATTTGCCCCTGGCCCGTGGCTGTGAGGACTCTGAATTCTGATTTAAAGGTGGTGATGTTTGGGGTTGCGGGGAGGAATAATATTGAAAAGGATGGAGGGGCATGTAACTTAAAAGAGGCAGGATTGGTATGGGCCTTAACAGAGTAGCAGAAGTCCGGTAGTTGGGGCAGGCATTAGGTCATGCTGGCTGGGAGGCAGAGGGTCATGTAGTTTACAAAGGGACTGGAAAAATGTCTAAGTCCCTTCAGGAGCAGAGGGTCATGCCAGCTCAGAGGCAGGGGATCATGTAGGATGTGAGGCAGATGTTAACCTACTTTTACCCACCTGTCCCAGCTACATGACCCTCTTCCTCTGAGTTCACCTTACCCTGTATGGGTCGGCAAAAGTAGGTTTACAGTTGTTTGTAAAGAAAAAGACATGCAAGGGTATGATTATTCCAGCAAACTCATTACTGTAACCCTTCTTTTGCACACCCCTGGATATCAAAATATTTCCTTTAAAGCACTGTATGCAATGGCGTGATGCACTAGCTGCCACAAGAGCATTTTTAAATAAAAAATAGATTTTAAATTATGAGGCATTTGATAGTGAGAGATGTTGATTTCTTTTCCCATCACTCCTTGTTCACAAATGATTTGAAAATCAGAAATGTGAAGTAGAATTTTGTTGTTTGAATGACTACATAGCTGATAGAAGGGTTAGCTTTATTTTCTATAATTTGGCAAGAGGCAAGCAGAGCTCAGATAAAATGAAAGCAGGCCGAACACCTCATGAGACACTATTTTGGGATCCATGAGTAACTTTTAAAAATTACAGATGAAGTATTGCAATGCTGACTAATGTGGAACAAAGCTTTGAAGTCTTTACACCTGCAGGCTCTTCCCAGAACGTTGTTTCTGACAGCACTTGAATCTGAACCTGAAGATTGAACTGTGCTAAAGGTCTGCAGACAAACGAATCATCTGACTTCAAGGAGAAGCAAGCCATACCAGAGAGTGGATCAAGCCGTGGACCAGGCCATCGACCAACTGATTACTGGACAACGTCCCCATTCCACTTCAAGAGATCACGGGTTCTTGCTGCTAACTATTCAACTGTGCTGGTGAACGTTGATGTCAAAAGATCTGGAATCGGAGCGGACGGCCTGCATGGCATTAAGACCACAGCCTCATTCATGAGATCAGGAGTTCCAGATATTGATATCCTATCTTTGTTATGTTAAAAAAAAATCAGGAGGTAGAGGGAGAAAAAGGCAAACTGCAGAGAGCCAGCAGCTGGACCACTGTGGAGCTGTGAGGAGAGACCACCGCAGCCCTGAACGGCTCCGGACAAACAAATATAATGAAGACATCTGAGATTTGATGAACTCATTAGTGAATAGCAACTGAAATCAACAAACAAACATCCTGAGAGAATTTGTGAAGCACACACAGCAGAGAGACGCCTCATGTGAATTACGTCAGCAGAGAGAATATGGCAGTCGCAGGGCCTCAGTGTATAAACATCTCGCTGTTTGTGTGCAGGCAGGACGGCTCCTCTTAGGATGGCATCACTGCAGTGACAGACATGGACATGAATGGACTGAAAATTGGCCTTTGCTTTCCTCACAGTAATGCATCTTGTTATAAACTGATATTTGAAACCCAAGTCTATGCACCGTTTTATGCTTTTGCATTTCTGTTGCTTTTATCAACAATCTTTGGAAATCTTCTTGTCATCATTTCTATTTCTCATTTTGTTCAGCTGCACACGCCGACTAATCTTCTGATCCTTTCACTTGCAGCGGCCGATTTCTTAACAGGTTTCTTTGTGTTGCCCATCAGTTTCATTGTTATGATAGAAACTTGCTGGTACTTTGGAGTTATTTATTGTTATGTCTATCTTGTACTTGTAAATTATTTTAGCTTAGTTGTTGTATATAATGTGGTTTTAATATCCATTGATCGCTACATTGCTGTCTGCCATCCTTTCTTTTACAGCTCAAAAATAACTTTGACTGTCGCAAAGATCAGCATTGCTGGAGTGTGGCTGTTTGCACTTCTAATTACAGTCATACTTTTATGTTTTAGTGATATTGATGTAAAGATATGTGAACAATTTTGTGGAGTATACACTCGTCATGAAATGAACATTTTTATGTTACTCATTGTGTTTATTATTCCTTATTCACTGATGATTGGTTTTTATATCAGAATATTTGTAGTTGCAAGAAGCCATTCAAGAGCCATCAACTGTATGATAGAAAAGAGGGAAACTGTGGAGTTGAGTGACAGAAAAATATCAAAACCATCTGAAAGAAAAGCCGCAAAAACATTAGGAGTAGTCGTGGGGGCTTTTATTATGTGCTGGATGCCTTTTTATGTCTTCAATCTGAGTGCTAATTATTATAATGCTATCATATTTATCCTGCGCAATGTCTTAGTGCTGATAAGTGAAGTGAACTTTGGAGTTAATCCGATTCTTTATGCCTTTTTTTATTCCTGGTTCCGAAAAGCACTTAAAATAATCCTGACATTGAAAATATTTAGCCCAGCTTCTTCTTTGGTCAATTTACTGTAAATGCTAAAACCTCAAATAAACAACATAAAAGTAATTTCCTCTGTTTACTTATTTTGATGTTTTTATGCATTCTGCCTTCCTCATTTTTCACATTAGCAGTACAATTCCTGATCTCATTTATTAACAATAACATCTGTTTCTACTCGCTGTGTTGCTGGTATTATTTGGTTTTGTCAAAATTGTACTGGATTCAGGTAAAGTGCACATATTGTTTAATTCACCACAGTTGTTTTCATAACACTTCTCTTTATTACAGTATTAAGTAAAGAGAACAGCAAATGTAGGAGACTCCTGGCAACTGATTTCTATACTTCAGGGTTTCTTGGTGATGCTATTTTTTTTTAAGTAGTATATGATTATTATATTTTTCATTACTTTGGGACACAATCATTATCTGTTTATAAATTGTTAAGTAATTTGTTGAATTTTACCCAAAATCTAGAAATGTAAAAATCTTTTAATATCTGCAGTTACAGTTTGTGCACAGCAGAGCTCAGTGACAGCCGAAATTCTGTTCAGCGACAAAGCTTTGGTCAGGCAGGTGGGGATTATACAAAGAATCAAATCACACAGCGTACTTCTTCCTTTCTTATTTTACTTTTGTGTCAATATTAACATTTAATTTTAATCTTAAAGCGGATGTTTCCTATTCCTGCACTTTAATCTGCACTCCTCCTCACTAAGGCAGCAGATGACAGACGAGTGCAGACGGAGCAGTCGGCCTTCACTCCTCACACTGCTGGCTCACTAAATGACACTGAGGTGACTGTGAGGAACTGAAATGGATGACTGAGAAGGTCAAATGAGGTTTGATGTCCACAATTAAACGTAGGATTTGCTCCTTTAGACTGACATTTGTTAATATTACGGTTTAAAAATATTTTATATAACTGTTAAAAAGCTTCACTTGTTTTTAATACCACCCTTGACATATTTTGAATTATTTTTATAATCCTCACTGCTATGCCATCTAGTAGGGCTGCTGCAGTATAGTATTTGTGTACAATTTTAACACACAGTAAACATGGAGACTTTTTTTCTGTATTATATTGACATTTTGTCATTGTCAGTAAATAATAAAAACTATTATGAGATATAACAATACAAGCGGAGGGCAACCAGTGCTTTGGTGGAGGTTTTGGGCTCTGGACTGTCCACTCCATGTCTGCTTCATCCCTTTATGTTGGACCAGAGGAGACAAAGTAGTCCTCCGGGGTGATGTGAACAGCAAGAAAGTGAAATATTTGTGAAATAACACAGTATGTTTTGTAAAATAAAACAACCATTCAATGAAGACATTAGTTTATTTCTTTATTTTAGTAAACATGACCCATAAATTGAGTTTTAAGGTATTATGGTCTGCACTGTTTAAGACAATTCCTGACGGACTCTTAGCTCATTTCTGCTCTGCTCAGCTGATGCTTTACTTGTTCCACTTTAAGAGTTGCCCCCTCATTTCAGACCCCCTTGTGTGTTTATTCAGGAGGTATTATGATGTGGTGGTCCGCACTTCTGCCCTTTTGATTTAGAGTTCTTGTTCCAGTCCTTCGCCCGGTCACTGCCGGTGTGGAATCTCCACGTTCTCTCTTTGCATGTGTGGCTTTTACTCTTCAGGACGGCAGAAGACTTTTATTATCACAGAGGGAAATTTGTGAGCAGCAGTAATGTGTGACACGTAGGACATTGTTAAATAGGGACAAGAAAATAATAAAAGAGACCACATATGACATTGTGTTAATCAGCACACACACCATAAGACTTGTACAAATCAGAATAGATAGATAGATAGATAGATAGATAGATAGATAGATAGATAGATAGATAGATAGATAGATAGATAGATAGATAGATAGATAGATAGATAGATAGATAGATAGATAGATAGATAGATACTTTATTAATCCCAATGAGAAATTCACATTAATGAATAACGATTCTTGATCAATAATAATGAAGAGCACACAATAATAATTCAGAACTCCGCAGGACTCCTGCAGCTATTAGAATTCAGAAGGCTGATAGCTCTGAGATAAAAGAGGACTTCAGTCTGGGGGTCTTCACCCTTGAAACCCTAAATCAGCAGCTTGATGGACACAAGTGACACTTTGGAGACAGAGGATGGCTGCTGTGTGACAGAATCAAGTTGGCCTTCTTTACTACCTGTTTGTGATGGTGGTCATTTAGAGAAGGCTGTTGCGGATCCCCACTTTCACTGCTCATGTTGTTAGTCACACAGTTTTTGTTCTTTATACTAAGATTCATGAAACAACATTCATCATCCATCTTCTTAATTCACTTATATAGAGCAGGGTGACAAGGTAGCTGGCATCAAATCGCTGAAAACATCGGAAACAAAGATGGAACAATCCCTGGACAGGGCGCCACTCCATCACAGGGTGAACACACACACACACACACACACACACACACACACACACACACACACACAAACACACACACACACACACTCAGAGACCAATTTAGCTTTGCCAATCCTTGGCTGCACTTTTCCATATTTTTCAATGAAGGGTAAAAAGTGTGACATTCTGTTGCTGAAATCTTCTAATATTCACATGAATGAAACAAGGAATGGTAAATTATTATAAACATTTGAACTTCTGGTTTGTTCTACATTCTGTGACTGAATACTTAATTTGCAATCCCACCAGACTGGCCGAGGGGCCGGGAATACCTGGAAAAGCCGGCATTAACAGCAGCTCCAGGAGTGAGTCGGGGTGTTGACTTGTGCGGCAGGCAGAAATCGATATGTGAAGGCAAACAGAAACATTCAGGGAGATTCTGGAGCCACGCAGTGTCACCCACTGAACGGTTTCACTACAAACAGAGCAGGGCGCACATCCTCTCCATCCATCCATCCAGCTGTCTGCACTCGAGTTCAAGCAGGCATTTAGCAAACAACTCAGATTGACCTCCCTGCTGTGATGCGTGGCACTGCTGCCCTGATGCCCAGGTCTTGGGTCAGATCACAGAGAGCAGAATAGTGTTGTATATGGGGTCACCAGTGACCCCCAGTTAATTGAATGAGCAGACAAAGTTGCAAAGTGGCTTGGAGCAGCTGAGAGTGTGTGCCACCGCACATCATCTGAATGGCACGACAGAAGCAGCTTTGAAATGCCAATGGTCCTTTGAAGGGTCTCTCTCCACCAATTGACATTTGATCTTTAGGTACTATCCAATTCTTAGGCAAGTCTAGAAGTTTAGTCTTTATTGTGCACTCTGTCCGTGCACATGATGCCTAACTTGTCTGAATATCACCATCCACAGAATGGCTGGAGGAGCCGTCCACAAACAGCTCTAAGTCAGCATTCGGCAATGGTGTGTCTCAGAGATCTGCACGAGGAGCAGCAATGAGATCAATCACTTGGTCACTATCATGAGATTTCTCGTCCTCTTCTCCATCAAGTGATGAAGGTAAACACATAGCAGGACTGAACTGAGAACAACGCTGAGCCTTAACATCAGGAGCTCCTGAAACAGACAAGTCACATTTGTTCAGTCTACATGCTGCCAAGTACTGAGTTGTTGCTGTAGTCAGGAGAGTAGCCATTGCATTGAAAACTAAGAGTGTGACGTGAGGTCCTAGCAGGAAAGGCCATGCAGCCTCTCAGGCCAGGTGAGCTGCAGCTATGGTGTGGTAAGAAGCACTTCTGGGGAGCTTTTCTGCCCATTGCTATCAGGCAATTCAGTGCTTCCGGAGCAGTCAAGTTCATTTTGAAGTACAATTTTGAAATATCTGCATAATAAAAATTTATTTATTTATTCTTATCGATTGATAGATTAATAGAGTGGCTATATTTTTTGTCCTGTAAGTCTGTGTCCTTGGTTTTATGTTTCTGCTGCTGTGTGCATCTAAATTTCCCCATGGGATTATTAAAATGTATCCAATCTAATCTAATCTAATAATCCACACTTCCATCCTGTATGTCATCGACTGACTCCACGCTAAATATTCCCTACACTCCCCTTCGACCAAGGCCAGCACCTGCTCATTCATAACACTCACATCGGTATGTTTTGGGCATAGAATTCTTCTATCTGAGAAACCGGCCACATCTTCTACAGCAAGATGCTCAACAAATATCTCCTGAACTAATCCCATTGAGGATAACATAGTCTTCGGTATATCAATAACCCGATCCTGTCCATCCTCCATTGAACCTACTGTTATCCCACTGCTACCCAATTATAACAGCCACTGACAAGCAGTACCACTTTTTCCCTAAATGGATATTCATTACCCATCACTTCTTTCAGAAGCTTATCAACAACAATCAATGTCTGTCCAGGCACCACAGTGTCTTCGTTCAACATAATCAACTTGGCATGGCGAAGCATGTCGTCTTCAGGTGATGTCATACAAAACTGTAAATGGTAGCTTCTTCCAACTTCCATCACATTGTTCGCTATTCCAGTTAAACCCACAGGTGAGACGACCACTTCATCACTCCTAATTGTGCTCAAAAGTGCTTTGTGCCGGTAAGTCTTCCCCAATCCACCAAGCCCAGCTAAGAAATAACATTTTGATGTACAATCTTATATCATGCACAGCTGCCATAATCTCCTCATATACATCCCACTGAAGAGTATTCATAACCAATACAATTGCTGGGTCGTGTTCATGAACTGCATTATAATTGTCTTCAGGATTTGTATATCCCATGACAATATCCCATGTGTCAATCTGCACTCAGTTTTTACACAATTTCAGCCATCTGCATGCCCTTGATACGGACGTGCAACCATCTCGCACAACCTTCTCTTATATTTCACAAGCAATTCTTCTGAGTTAATTGGTGTAGCAAAAACACAAATGAAGGCAAAGAGTTTAAGCAGCTGTGGCAGCATACTAAATAGTACAGACTCCTCCAACGACCTGTCCTGTGAATAGGACCCTCGCTCTTGCAGCCTCTGTGAATATCCGTAGATCACACTTTTGATTGATCTAAGGTCCTCAAGTCCCTTTAAAATGCAGTAAAAGCAGCCTTAGACAATATTGTTATCTGTATTATCGTAGTCTTTCCCTCTACTTACCCTTTACCTGTTTTCCCTCAAGGGTAAGTGTTTTCGTCAAGTTCGTTATCAGGTTGGTCTACTGTTGCACTTTAAGATGAACACACACATACATAGCTATACGCATACACACAGACCCTCACCACAACAGTGCCCCATGAATGACACACAACACACACACTGAGTAACCTCTAGCACTTTAAACCACACAAGTGCTTTAGGCATAACACAGCCTGTCACTCAGCACTTCAGGAGACTTACTTATTATTGGCACGAACAACATACAATGTTTTAATGATATCTCAGACCTAAATATTACTTTTGGTCTACAAGAATACATTTAAATATACAAAGACTCAGCACTCTTGACTATCGGCCATTAATCAGCCAAGAATACCCTCTTTAGGTCCTGTTCCTACTATTGAGTGGAGCTCTCACCCTCAGCCTTAATAAACCTCGCAGCACAGAGAGTAAAGGCAATCCTCCGGCTGCACCAGGTGCTCAAAGAAATCTAACTTATTATTTCAATCACTCTATAGACATTAAGACAAAGCATAGAAAGTTAAAAGCAGCATGGTATTTATTACAAGAATAATAATAATACCACTGGAACAAAGAATAATAGAAAATAGGACTGATAGAAAAGTATGGATATATATAGTCTTTAGAAAAAGATTATGAAAAAGTTACATATGACAAGGATGAATGTTCCGGGCGGCATTTGATTTAGCAATCGATGTTCATGAAAACGCTGTTAACTGATGATCGGATGAAAACTGGTCATACATGTCTTTGTTTCTTCTCTGACATCGCTCTTCTGTCATCGCTGTTTCTCTTCTTCTTCTGACATTGTTTTCAAGTGAGGCATATTTATTATAAAGTTTCATGCCATAGTTTCACAACACATGAATGTTGCATGCACCTGATTGGCTGGCTGTCAATATGATGGATGAATTATGCTAGAACTCTTTAATTTATCTTTTCCCAGACTGTAAACCAAATTGTTGTCCCAGAAGTCCATCCATAAATTAATCAATATCCTGAGGCATCGGCTCAGTCTTCCTTTCCAAGGCTGTAAAACCATTTTAGCACCATGCTGTGAACAACTGTTATAAAAGTGAGGTGTAAGGGAAGAGGATATGCCTTTTTATTATAATAAAATTCATCTTGTTGGGATTGAGCAAAATATAATAATAAAAATATAGAGAATAATTTGTAGATTTTATACACCATAATAGTATCTTCATCTGCCTTCTCACTTGTATCGTCAGACTGGTAATGTTCAGGCAATTCCCAGTAAAAAATAATCCCTCACTCCAGGTATGTCCATGTTCAAATTAAACCAGACTGTTAGGGTGGTATCTCTTTCCCTACCCCTATTCAATGTGCATCCTTCATTTCTTTCTCTAAAAACAATTCTATGCTCCCCGGGCAAATCAACCGCTAACCACACAAATGTCCGTGAAAGCTCACAGACATCAGATCAAAATGAACACCACACTTGATGTCTTGATGTCCAAAATAGGTATCGGAGAAAGGGGAGCCCTAAGTGGTCTATGAGTAGAAACAACTTGACAGTTGGGGGAAGACTGGCAAAACTATGCTCCACATTTTCACCCATATTTAGCCAATAAAAACTTTTCGAAATGCTATCTCTCGTCTTCTCCTCACTGAGATAACCCTTCAAGACATGGGTGTGAGCAATTTTCAAAACTGTCTCTCAGTCACCACTTGGGACCACCATCCATCCTCTTCCGCTTATCCGAGGTCGGGTCGTGGGGGCAGCAGCTTGAGCAGAGATGCCCAGACATCCCTCTCCCTGGTCACTTCTTCTAGCTCTTCCGGGGGAATCCCAAGGCATTCCCAGGGTAGCTGAGAGACACCCTCCTGCGTGTCCTGGGTCTTCCCTGTGGCCTCCTCACGGTTAGACATGCCCGGAACACCCCACCAGGGAGGTGTCCAGAAGGCATCCTGATCAGATGTCCGAGCCACCTCATCTGACTCCTCTCGATGCGGAGGAGCAGCGGCCCTACTCTGAGCCCCTCCCGGATGACTGAGCTTCTCACCCTATCTTTAAGGGAGAGCCCAGACACCCTGCGGAGGAAACTCATTTCAGCCGCTTGTATTCGCGATCCCATTCTTTCGGTCAATGCACACAGCTCATGACCATAGGTGAGGGTAGGAACGTAGATTGACTGGTAAATTGAGAGCTTTGCCTTACGGCTCAGCTCCTTTTTCACCACGACAGACCGATGCAGAGCCCCTATCACTGCGGATGCTGCACCGATCCGCCTGTCGATCTCACGCGCCATTCTTCCCTCACTCGTGAACAAGAGCCTGAGATACTTGAACTCCTCCACTTGGGGCAGGATCTCGCTCCCAACTCTGAGAGGGCACTCCACCCTTTTCCAGCTGAGGACCATGGTCTCGGATTTGGAGGTGCTGATTCCCATCCCAGCCGCTTAACACTCAGCTGCAAACCGATCCAGAGAGAACTGAAGATCACAGCCTGATGAAGCAAACAGGACAACATCATCTGCAAAAAGTAGTAACCAAATCCTGAGCCCACCAAACCGGACCATCTCAACGCCCTGGCTGCGCCTAGAAATTCTGTCCATAAAAGTTATGAACAGAATCGGTGACAAAGGGCAACCCTGGCGGTGTCCCACTCTCACTGGAAATGAGTTCGACTTACTGCCGGCAATTCAGGCAAAGCTCTGACACTGGTTGTACAGGGACCAAACAGTCCTTATCAGGGGGTCCGGTACCCCATACTCTCAGAGCACCCACCACAGGATTCCCCGAGGGACACGGTCGAAGGCCTTTTCCAAGTCCACAAAACACATGTAGACTGGTTGGGCCAACTCCCATGCACCCTCCAGGACCCTGCCAAGGCTGTAGAGCTGGTCCACTGTTCCGCAACCAGGACGAAAACCACACTGTTCCTCCTGAATCCGAGGTTTGAGTATCTGATGGACCCTCCTCTCCAGGACCCCCGAATAGACTTTTCCAGGGAGACTGAGGAGTGTGATCCCTCTGTAGTTGGAACACACCCTCCGGTTCCCCTTCTTAAAGAGTGGGACCACCACACCGGTCTGCCAATCCAGAGGCACTGTCCCTGATGTCCATGCGATTTTGCAGAGGCGTGTCAACCAAGACAGTCCTACAACATCCAGAGCCTTGAGGAACTCCGGGCGTATCTCATCCTCCCCCTCAGTCCCAGAGATGGGGGAGCCCACCTCCAAGTCCCCAGGCTCTGCTTCCTCATTGGAAGGCATGTTAGTGGGATTGAGGAGGTCTTCGAAGTACTCCCCCACAGACCCACAACGTCCCGAGTCGAGGTCAGTAGCGCACCATCCCCACTATATACAGTGTTGACACTGCCCTGCTTCCCCATCCTGAGACGCCAGATGGTGGACCAGAATCTCCTCAAAGCCGTCCGAAAGTCGTTCTCCATGGCCTCCCCAAACTCCTCCCACACCCAAGTTTTTGCTTCAGCAACCACCGAAGCCACATTCCACTTGGCCTGCCGGTACCTATTAGCTGCCTCCAGAGTCCCACAGGACAAAAGGGTCCTGTAGGACTCTTTCTTCTGCTTGATGGCATCCCTCACCCCCGGTGTCCACCAACAGGTTCGGAGATTGCCACCATGACAGGCACCGACCACCTTATGGCCAGAGCTCCGGTAAGCCGCCTCAACAACAGAGGCACGGAACATGGTCCATCCGGACTCAATATCCCCCACCTCCCTCGGGACGTGACCGAAGTTCTAACGGAGGTGAGGTTTGAAGCTACTTCTGACAGGGGACTCTGCCAGACGTTCATAGCAGACCCTCACAACATGTTTGGGCCTACCAGGTCTAACCAGCATTCTCCCCCACCATCGAAGCCAACCCACCACCAGGTGGTGATCAGTTGACAGCTCCACCCCTCTCTTCATCCTAATGTCCAAGCAGTTGGGACCACCAACTGCTCAATTAGTTTGTCCTCAATGTGGTCGGAAATCACCCGATACAAGAAGTCATTCTTAATTTGAACCTAGGGTCCTCCCGCTCCTCATAGTAACAATTATCTGCAACATGTGCTTGTTCAATACAAAATCTAAATGGAGGTTACAAACATAGAAACTCCATCTGTGGGACCACCCCTGCATCCTCAGAGCCCGACGCACCAGCACCCAAAGAGTGCCATATTTGCATTCTCTGCCTCTGCCCTAAAGTAGAGCACTCCAGAGATGGACCCCTTCTGGGTGCTCAAACAAGACAGCTACCTCATTTGTCCTTGCAGTTGTAAGACGCTAGAGGTCACTGTTACCTCTTTCAATCCAGCAGACAGACACACTGAACACAGGGTAAAATCACCAAGTTTAAGTATTGTTTAATACTTTTCTTCTTGTAATAGTGCCCTGAAGCACCTCCACCACCATAAACAGGCAACACAATAACAACAACACTAACAATAATAATACAAACAAATTTCTTCTCCACACCTCCCAGCAAGCTCTGTCCACTACCTCCCAACTCCGGCTCACTTGCTGGGTCTCCACCAGTCTTTCTTCTAGTCCTTGACCTGGGTCAGATGGAGAATTGCATTTTTCTTCAGCCCGGAAGTACTTCTGTGTTTCCATCCCCGTGACTTGGGAGTATTTCCTGGCTTTTCGGAAAATGAAGATTTTCAGGTCTCCCTGCAGCATCTCCTGGCGGCACCCATGGTACCCAGCAGGGCTGTGAAGCCAAACTCCAAATCCCATGGTGCCCTGCGGGAATCTGGGATACCGCTATGCTGCAGGGACATGTCCATCTGTGATCCCTCAGAAGTTTCTTTCCCCCATCTTTCTCCTCTATGGGCATCCCGGCCTGGTTGAGCAGCTGGCCAGCGGCCACACAGCATTATCTCTCTGTGGTTCACTATTCCCCTGCTGGAGTATGTGAATTTCTCATTGGGATTAATAAAGTATCTATCTATCTATCTATCTATCTATCTATCTATCTATCTATCTATCTATCTATCTATCTATCTATCTATCTATCTATCTATCTATCTATCTATCTATCTATCTATCTAGTGCAATTGCCATTGTAACAGTAGTCGGTCGAGCACCAGTTCCTCTATGTATTCCTGTACAAATTCAAACATTATTCAACACACTCGTGTGAAACGATTAATTTCACTCATCCATCAACTTAACTAAGTCATCAGTGTGGGACAGCACCTTGAATTTTCCTTACAACTCATTCTTCTGTTGGCAGCCTTGGATCGAGTATATACAGTTGAGTGTTTTGCCTCTTCTCATTATTTTCTGGGTGTAACACACACTCCTTATAATAATAATAATAATTTATTACATTTCTATAGCGCTTTTCTCAGTACTCAAAGCGCTATCCACACAGGAAGTGAACCCACAATCTTCCACAGTCTCCTTACTGCAAAGCTGCAGCACTACCACTGCGCCACCTGTGAGGTAACTGTAATCATTTATCTGGAAACAATAGAGCCTTCTACCAAGTGAAGGGATAATATTCACAGAAAGAGCAATTAGGATACCTGCTGTTTTCCATGGAATTCACAGAATCTACTCCTTGACCTGTCATTACCTCTCTTAGCATATCTGGACCTGGAACCAAAGACAAGTCACTCTTCACCTTGTGCACTCGCATATCTCTTTGCTAGTTTGCTTCTCCTCAATAAATCTTTAACTATAATATTTGCACTGACTGCCCAATCTACTGCTATAATGCGCCCCTACAATCCCTGCTTCATAATTTAAGGCACTCTTGTCATTTGTAGTAAGAGTTGGGGTTCCCCTGTTAAATAATAACAGTAATAATAATGCATTTTATTTATATAGCATCTTTCCCATACTCAAGGCTCTTAAAACTAAATGATACAAATAGTTTCTGCATAGAACAATAAACAAATACTGCGGTGGGCTGGCGCCCTGCCCGGGATTTGTTCCTGCCTTGTGCCCTGTGCTGGCTGGGATTGGCCCCAGCAGACCCCTGTGTTAGGATACAGTGGGTTAGAAAATGACTGACTGACTGACAATAAACAAATAAACACAGGATATGCAAAAGCATTAAATAAAATAAAAGACAGAATAAACCAGAGTATAATACTAAATCCAATACTAAAAGAAATGCCTGAACAAATCCCATAATTTATGATATAACACACACACACATTATCCTGATCATCTGGACAGAGAGGTAAAGTGAAAGAAGGGACAGAGAGTTAGGTGAAGGTAAAAACCTTCCTGAACAGATGAGTTTGAAGTTGTGAAGTCAGCTGATCTCATTAATGTCAGGAGGTCATTCCCAAGTCTATGTGCTCTACAACTGAAGGCCCTGCTGTCACCCACAGAGTGCAGGTTAGTGTGGGGCACAACAAGATGGCCAGACTCAGAGGACATTAGTGGGCGAACAGGAGCAGAGTGACGGAGAAGGTCACTGCTGTAGCCTGGTGTGCGGCCATTTAAAGCTTTGTAGGTCATTAATAGAATTTGATATTCAATCCTGTAAGACACTGGGAACCAGTGAAGGAGAAGCAGGATGGGTGTGAGTTGCTTGCTGTTGCTGGTTTGTGTCAGGACTCTTGCAGAAGAGTTTTGAATCCACTGGAGCTGTGATATAAGATTAGAAGGTACCAGTAAAAAATTACAATAATCGATGTGGGATGTGATAAAAACAGAACCATTAGAAAAGGAGAGGGATGAGCGAACACGGGATATGTTGTAGAAGTGAAAGTAAGAAAGTTTCTTAATGTGGCTTATGTGGGCGGAATAAGAAAGGGAGGAATCAAAAATGCCTTCCTGTACCTTCACACTCTCCGACATTGAACATCACACTTTAGTCTGCCTCTTCTGTTAGCCTTCTTAAAGTCTTCTGAACACTTTCAGCAAATCAGTAGTGATGACTCCATTATAACACCCACGTCTTTCTAACAAGCACTACTTTCAACTTTCAGACCTCTCATTGTGTATTCAAACCTAACATTTTTACTTCATGTGAAGATATGCAAGTGTCCGACATTGGGTGGGCTACCTCTACAGAGTTGGTTTACAACCTAAAGCCTGCTGACCTGCTGTCACCCAAAATGCATTGCACTATGTGGACTAATGACATGGATATGTGAGTAGTGACGATATAAGGAGAGACCATGAAGTTTGCATAAACAGACCACCTGTGTATCACGTATGAACTCTTGTGTGGTGAAGAACACTTCAATGCCTGTGTCGTTTAGGAGGGAAATGACAACGACATGACGCATACAAACTCCTGCAAAGCCGTACGTCTGCCATCATTGAGCAGCTGCTGTTAATGGTTTACCCAAAATTGTACATTGGATATGGCAGTCCTCTCATGTTTTTTTTTGTACGATTCAGAGTTTGTGTAAAAACATCACTCGCTGTTACTGTAAAAAAGTATGAATTTAATACAATTGTAATAACCCAGTAGACATGGAAATGGGACTTGTCATCGCTATTGGGAAAATGGAGGATGATTGGCTGGATTGCGACAATTGTAGGGGGATACCACTGCTGTCGGTGACAGATAGGATCCTTGCTAGGGTTTTCCACAATAGGATCTGTGATCACTTGCTCACCTACCAGTGGCCAGAGCAGTCTGTGTTTTTAATACCTTAGAAGTCTACCATCGACCACATCCTGGCACTAAAGGTTCTCATCGAACGCAAATGCAAATATCAGCAGGGCTTCTTTTTAGCCTTTGTCACTTTTCATAAAGCGTTCAACACAGTTGATTGAGTTACCCTGTGGGACATCATGAAAGTTCCTGGATATCAGAGTGGAGGCAGAACCTCTGAGTTTTTTCCCAGTTGATTCTCGTCAGCAGTGTATTCTGCTCCTATTCTGTTCAATGCATGCATGGACTAGTTGTTGGGCAAGGTCGTGGGGTCCAGCAGCTGTGGGGCATCTGTTGGTGAAGAAAGATTTACTGATCTTGACTCTGTTGACGATGCTGCGATCTTTGCACAGTCAATGGAGGGTCTGATGGGGGCTTTTAACTGACTGAGTGAGGAGTCTGAGTGTCTGGGCTTGCGATTGTCCTGAAAAAAAACAAGATTAGGCCTATAATGACCTCTTGGGCAAAGCCATCAGCAGTGTGTCTGTCTGCGGAGAGAGTGTTGACCTCATCTAGAGGTTTACTTACCTTGGGGGTGACATTCATGTCTCTGGTGACTCTTCCTATGAAGTCAGTAGACAGATTGGGAGAGCACTGGGGCAGATAGAGGCTCATTTCTGGAGGGCTGGGCTGGACCGCATGTCTGCCTGGAGGTTTGCCAACTGGGATCCCGAGCTGTTTCATCGTGTGGTGGGATGCAGCAACATGCTGTACCAGTGCAAGCTCCCTAACCTGACCTGTAATATTATAGAATAGTGAATCTAAGAATTAAAATATAATCAGAAGTTCTGGAGATATTCTGACATCATTTCAATCTTGTTGAGACAATCAGCACAAAGTCAGACTGACAGAGAGCAATGGGGGGAATACTGTATGGAATTTAATGTGAGGGTACCCAGCAAAAAATCAGCCAAATATGGCATAGTATAAAAAATTATCAATAAATAATGTGTGGCCTTTGTTCAAGTGTGGCTGCAAAAGAGTGATGGGAATTTTTTTCTGTTGCTAGAAAATCTGGCAGAGCACTTTACTTGAATTTCCATGATAAGTCATGAAATCTAAAAGGATGCCACTGTTCGTATAAAGTTGATAAATTTTAATCTAAACCTAGCACTGTTTGTTTGAATAAACTGATGGAAATGCAAGCGACCCTTGAATAACACCAGAGATTCATCGACACAAAAGTCGGCGGAAGGAGAGTAGACTTCATGACATCTCTGCTTCACAAAAATCAACAATCGGTCGAATCTTATGTAATCGGTCATGAGCAGGATCTGACACATCACAAGCTGATTTGTCAGCAAAATGCAAAAAAACGCACCAAAATCAAAAATCAATCCCGTGGCATAACAGAAGAAAACAGTGGTGTTTGGAGTAATTCGCCTGTTGACCAGTGCATGATAAGTCGTGGCTCATAAATCAGACCCGTATGCAACATTAGTCTCAGTAAAAAGGCAATCTCGTCTCTGTTGGTAGCTTTCCACTTATGAACTAGTGAGTGTTGTTTCAGGGAGCCTATGTTATTGGTTATGTACTGAGCTCCATAACTGTTTCTAAAACAATTATATCAAGTAATTTATCAGTAATATACAGTTTGAAAAAGTCATATTGACAAGGATTTGTTCTTTCTTCATGTCAGTGAGCTGCCGAGGTTGAATCCGTTCCTTTTAACGCCTCTTCCACATCCAACTGCAGTCAAATTGAGGCGCTTTCATCTGCAGCTGACCAGCATTTATGTTATTATCACTGCGTTCACCATCATCGGGCTGCTGTCAACATCTGTATTGTCTGGTTCAACATCAGATATGTGGTCTTCATGGGCGTCAACAGTTACTGTGTCTTCATCACCTTCATCATCTCCAACGGCAACGTAGGAATCATCGATATCAGAGTCTTGAAAAATATGTTCTAACACCTCCAATTCAGTCATATGTTGACTCCTTTTAGTCATATTTCAAAAATTTTGTGTTCTATTTCAAAGTCTCTTTTCACAAAAACAACATAAACTTGAGCATCAGTCAACAAATGTGAACTGCGTTTGCCGGTCACGTACTGTAGGTTCCTTCCTGTAATATCCACAACAGTCTGGTGCTGCCGCCTACCAACTACAAATGAATAAAATAACAAGGGACCATCAAGCAGTACTAGTAGATACGTCTCCCATATACTGGGCTGCCATACGGTTCCCTGCTATGTAACCCTCTGGGCCGAAGGGTTACGTACTGCAGCATGGTTGCAGAACACTTTGGCCAGAACGGTCATATTGTGAAAGGGTTAAGAGCTTTGCTTTTACGCAATTGGAAAGTGCAGAAAATGACAACTCGAACTTTGACCTTCTAATCCTTCTAAAGGTGTCTGTCTCTCAGTGTCAAATGGCCCTCTGTCTGTAGTAGCACATCCTCCTTCTATGTGTAGACAAGCTGCTCCATGGAAAGCATGCTTACAGTTAAAGCATACAGCAAAAATAATGTAAAAAATAAAATTGTCTGTAATCCTTTGAACAATTTAAAGAACATAGTATAAAACATAATAAAATTGCTTTAAAATGTATCATACTTGATCTTTTCATTTCTTGTGCTCTCCTTGTATGTTCCATTAATTCTACAAAGACAAACTCCCAGTCAACATTACTGCACCCGGTCAATAAAGAGAATTCTGGGAAGGTTGGCACTTTCAATAACTTCATAAGTAGAACGGATTGTGTAACCTGCAACTCGTCAGCCTGTGGTTTGGGGAAAGGAAGAGATGTCAAGGGAATAAATTAAATTAAGCTCAGTGCAAACTGGAGAAACCCGAGACGAGAAAACCTGACACCAGAGAGCAAAGTCAAGGAATTTAACCACAAAATGACTTCAGTTGTGTGTATTCATATAACGGCATTTCACTTGAACAGACATCACAATCAGGACATACTATGCACTGAATCAAATTTAGGATCTGCGTGGACAGTCACAGCATTGTTTGGGATTATTGACATGACTTGACACAAAGAATTTTCACAACTTTGAAATCAACATGCTGAAGTTTATCTAAACACACAGATATCAAGCATCAGGTCTTTGTTAATGATCTTCATGGAAGTCAGCTCCAAGGTGGAAGGTTCCTGCCTATTACTGTCGACAGGCATTTTGACACATTGTGAATCATTAAGTCCTAGGAGAACTGCTATCAGTGACCTTCTCATGGAAGTCTTAAAGAGTTGAGTGGGAACTCCTTATGCCAGGTGGCAAACTCAAGAACCTGAGCAAATCCCAGGACACCCTAAGGACCCATCTCATGGAACAAGTTCTTAGAGGGTTGATTGGGAAGAATTATTATGTCTAAATCAACAATAAAATGATCTTTTTCACATCACTAGAGCAACACCTCTGGGACCTAAATTAGATTTTCCTTCAACTAAAACAGGCGTGGCTGACCCTAAACATCATAAACCACAACTTACCTTCCTCAGATATGTAGTGTTAGTAAAAGGGAACAGTGTAGATCCTGAGAAGATCACCTGAATAACATTCTGTTTTCTGGATTTGTGGACTGGGACTTTGTTTGCCTTTTAGGCAACTCCTTTGCCAGTTTTTGCTCTTTTGACTATTTTGCTTGTTCTTATCTATTCTTTATAATACATTCCTTTTTTGCTTGCCTTATTTATTCTAGTTAAAGGTGTTGGGTTATCCTTCTTCTAGAAGGGCTTTTGCTACATTTTTGGGCATTTCTAATGATTTTACTAGCTTCCAATTTTTGCATTCTTTTAGGCCCTAAGCCCATAATTAGCAGCTTAGAGGATAACTGGATTTTGGATGGGTTTCTTTGGGCAGGCTAATAATTTTAGGTTCTTTGTGGTCCTTTAAGGAGGTCTCTCACCGATTGTGCTGTGTTTGGGACTCATAATCACAAACACACTCTAGTTTTTGGCATTCGACTTCAACATTGCAAGTGCTCTCATGATACCAGAGAGAGTTTACTTGTGCTTTAATCACTATTGTTTACTGGCAAGATACTGTATCGAAAGACTCTTTCAAGGATACAAAAAGTCTAAAAGTTTTGAGGCTGAGTTATTATTTAGTTATAACATTGCCCTTATTTATAAACTACAATTGTTCTGGTAGGGACAAAAATGAGTCAAACATAATTAAGTACTGATCAGATATAACATCATTTGTAGAATAATTCTTACATTTTATATGTCACCTCCATTAGTAAATGTGTGATCATGACAGTGATTTTGTCCATTAACAGCTTGGCAAAACTCTGCTGACGTCAGGAAATGAGTAAAGTCATTTGATAAAGGTGCCAGTTTGCACATCAATGTGAAAATTAAAATCCCCCATCAATACAACATGACCATAAATAATAACTAAGTCAGATACAAAGCATCCAAATTCACTCCTGATTATGGCCTAGGTACACTGTAATTTAGTACTACAATTCTTTTGCAATCTCTTTAATGTCCAACATGAGCATCACACATGATGTAAATGTGCCTAAAATTTCACCAGTGCTATAAAATATGCAATTACTCCATGGTACACTCCTCGACCAGCATTCCCTTGGTTTGTGAAAGAATGTAAAACCACGTGCTGCTGCCTCATCTAAGGGAAGAGTGCAAGATGCAAATGTAATAGTAATAATTGAATAAAAATTGAAAAAAAAATTGAATAAGTATCAAACTGTGACTTTCCTAGCAGAAACCACTTTAGTACTTTCGAGTTTAGACCTCCAATTGTGTACTCAAAGCTAGCATTTCTACATCCCACGTGTAATACTTTAAAGTGACTGACATTATATTTCATCTGCCACAACTCTACTCAGGCCTGTTTGCTATTCAAGTCCCTCTGTAATTTGCCAAACTACTTAACTTGGTATCATCTGTAAACTTAACTAGCTTGTCATTTATAATCCAATCTAAATCATTTAAATATATAAAAAATAGCAGCGACCCTAGCACTGACCCCTGCTGGATACCACTTCACCCAATTCTGTTAAAGTAACTCACACCATTATTAACGGCTTCCTGTTTTTCAGCCAATTCTGTTCCCCTTTCTAAACACCACACTCTGACATTCCACTTCTTATAGTTTGATGCCCAATCTCTCATGTGAAAATTAAATAAGTCATATACAGTAATTTCAACCAGTCACCCAGAGGGTGATCCAGCTCGAAGGATCCTCATTGTTGGGGACCTGAGTGACTGGACCAGGCCAAGGGGTCGCCCACGTAACACCTGGCTGCAGCAGATAGAAGGTCATTTCCGGTGGGTGGGACTGGACGGCGTGTCTGCTTGGGGGGGGGGGTTGCCGACCGGGATCCCGAGCTGTTTTGTCATGTAGTAGGTGCAGCAATGCACTGTAACAGTGCATGCTCCCCAACTTGACTTGAGTCTGATTGTATCCTTTTGTCCAAACTCATGCTGACTAAAACTCCTGTTCTTGCCATGCATTGCTCAGTCCTGTCTTTTATAATTCATTCCATTAATTTAGCAGTGATGCACGTTAACCTTACTGGCCTATAGTTGCTCGGCTCTGCCATGTCACCCTTTTTATAAAACAGGATAATATTTACCATTTTCCAGTTCTTTAGAATTTCCCCATTGCACTGTGACTTCCTACAAATATTTGTAAAAGTTTTTCTATCTGTACTCGTTAGCCTCCTTAAGAACTCGAGGATAAATATTATCTGGTCCAGGTGATTTGTTTGATTTCATCCTGTTTGATCTGAGCAGTATTTCTCCTTCTACAATTTCTGTATCGCTCAGTACTACCTTAGTAGTCCCTGTTACTGCTGGGAGGTTGTCCATTTTCTCACATGTGAAGTCATCAGAAAAATGCAAGTTTAGAGGATTTGTCATTTCACTGCCTCTTTTAATTCCCATTTACTATTACTGATGCACTTCATCTTCTCCTTGACTGTTCTTTTACTACTATAATATTGAAAGAATCTCTTTGGGTTGTCCTTCGCCTTATCTGCAATATTTCACTCTAGCTGCCGTTTAGCTTCTCTAATATCCTTTTTAACGGTTGTCTTCACAAGCCCTGTTGTTAGCATTAGATTTATCTGCTCATATATGTCTTACATAGTAGTTGTTTCCTTTTCAGTTTCTTTTTCATCTCTTTATTTACGTACTACAGAGTTGTTTTTTTTAATAATTCCAAAGTTTTGGATAAGCTTGTCCTACATTGTATGTAAAACATTTTTAAAACTGTTCTGCTACTCCATGATTGTCTCCACACCTAAAAACTTTTCACCTGTTCAAAATTTGCCCTACCAAAGTTAACAGTTTTAGTTTTTGCAGTCTTTCTCTTTCAACATGCCTAGATGTGTCCTATATTATGCTCACTTGACCCTAGTGGCTCAATCACCGCTACACCTTCAATTGAATCCTGATTATTACAAAATACTGAATCTAGACAGGCTTTCCATTGGTGGTTTAATATGCTGTGTTAAAAAGCAGTCACTGATTATGTCTAAAAACTCCTGCTCTTGTACTTTGCTATTATTTGCAGGGTTAACACAGTTAATGCTCGGGTAATTAAAGTCCCCTATGACTATAATGTTCCCTCTAAACTTGCCTTTTTAATATTACAATAAAGGTGAACATTGAACGTAATGTATGTATCCGAGGATCCATCACTTAATCATAAAATAAA
Organism: Erpetoichthys calabaricus; assembly: GCF_900747795.2. NCBI lineage: Eukaryota > Metazoa > Chordata > Cladistia > Polypteriformes > Polypteridae > Erpetoichthys > Erpetoichthys calabaricus. The sequence goes on along the minus strand of NC_041396.2, from coordinate 308,748,738 downwards.
TCATCTATCCCTAATACTTTCTTGTCAAATTCAGACGTCCTGACTAAGGTGTTCTTCATTGTTCAACTGAAGAAGACATGCATTTAAATTCTGTTTTACATTTTTGTCTATCTTTCCTAAAAAAATGTATACCCATCTCTGTTCTATTCATCTCCATCGCTGCTATGTAGCCATGTTTCTGTTATTTCTATGTCATAATTATGCTCTGCTACATGCAACTCCAGCTCAGTTTCTTCGTTTTTTGGCAGTCCTAACATTCAATCAAGCAATGTCTACTGTATTACTTCTTTTAATTTGCCACTTAAGTTACTATGCATATCTGTTATTTTATTACAGTTTGTCCCTTCATGTTCAGTTCTAAACCTGTCATATTCTTTAATCGCAGCGTTGTGGTTCGCATAGCTTCATTACTAATAGAAGATGACTGGATGTACTAGAGCATGTTCTTTAATTCTTTTTTAGTGCGTTACAGAATATCACTTTGGATTTGTTACTCCAGATGTGGTTCATTGAAAATATGTCACCCTGTATTTGAATTATGCAGTTTAAAATGGATTATTGCAAAGAGAACAGACATACAATAGAATATGTAGATAATGTTCTTCATTCATCATGTATGCAGCTTTTTATACATAATACTCTATTGCATGTATGATCAACATTTGCACCATAATGGTGCAGCAAAAAGATATTTTGGTACAACGTCTGTGGACACTTGAAATTTGTAAGCAAGTTCTACAGAAAAAGTCCACTTCTGGCAGCATTCTCTTACTTCTTAGAAGAAATTAATTCTTAGATACATGTGTATGCTTTGTAATGTATTCTGTGTGTACTTGTAGAGAGACACAGCAACTAAAGGAACAATTAGACTCCTTTTAAGTTTTAATTATATACTAAATGAATAGCAGTCACTGGTGCTGAAGGTACGAGGGGTGATTGAGTTGTTTTGAGCAGGTCCTATTAAAACCTTTTACACGCTGAGGGCTTTTTTCAGCAATTTCTGCCCATAGGGAGAACACCATAATAAAGCCTTATTATGCAATACATAAAGGAAGGACAGTCATATTTTCACTAAAACTTGACATATAACTTCTCAAAGTGATAAAAATTGTGTTTGTTTCAAATTTAAACATTCCTTTACTCAAAAACTCATGCTAAAATAGCAAAAAATACAGTATAACAATATAAATAATTTCTCACATATATACACACACACACCCATATGTTTATCATATACGCACACACACACACACACACCAAAAAAAAATCATACATTTTGTCTCATCTTTGGCACTATCCTTTTTTCAAACATGGGCATGTTATATATTGTTGGAAATTTCTCAGTCCCAGGTATGAAATGGCATAAAGCATGTGATGGCACGACCCACCAAGCCAGAGGTACCTGACTGTAAATGCCAGATTGCTGGTGCCACCCTGGCATACCTACCTCCTGTTTAACAGTGAATATCTTACTAACGCTTCATCCCATGGGGATGCTACTGGCTAGTTTTATTCAGCAGTGGCTGCTGTAAATTTTGATATATAGCATATCTATATTCACTGTTGCTTTCTGAAGTTATACGTGACAACACACGAAAATTCATGCTTGACCGCCACACAAACTATGCAATGTCAGAGCCAGCCCATTGTCCAAATTTGGCCATGTCATGTGTCGAAGTAAATGTCACAGTCTCAGCTCTCAATGGTGTGAGCTTTGCAACAGCCACCCCCTTACTTGTACATTTTTGCTGTTGCTTTGTGGAATTATATGCAAGCGCACATAAAAATGCAGACACGAGGTGTGCCTGTTTTTCCAGTTGGTGGCATGCATTTGCTGTTTTCTCACGGTCATAGCAGGGGACCAGGGTATCATTTGAAATCTACTGCTTGAGACCTTTCGATTGATGTATAATGCTTGAATATTGCTTGTACGGAAAAATTACTAGGCTGGTTTTAATTTTTTTGGATGATGTTTTATGATGCAGCACACAGATGATTTCATGCAAGATTAAATGTCAACTGTACATATGGTAACAATGTAATCACTACGGGTGTGTAGTAGGCATCTGTGTTTTTCAAACAAGGTATTGTTTGTGTTGGTGTGTGGCGTAGTTCATCTGTATGATGCAGCGAAAGATGTTTTAAAATATTTTTGGAATTCTCATCGGTCCGGTTCTGGGCTGCTCAGGGTTTAAGAGAACAATTCACACATTCATCCATCCTTTTGTCCACTGTTTATCTGAAGCCGGGTTGTGGGGGCAACAGTGTTAGCATCCATCCATCCATCCATCCATCCATCCATCCATCCATCCATCCATCCATCCATCCATCCATCCATCCTCTTCCGCTTATCCGAGGTCGGGTTGCGGTGGCAGCAGATTGAGCAGAGATGCCCAGACTTCCCTCTCCCCGGCCACTTCTTCTAGCTCTTCTGGGAGAATCCCAAGGCGTTCCCAGGCCAGTCGGGAGACATAGTCCCTCCAGCGTGTCCTGGGTCTTCCCCGGGGCCTCCTCCCGGTTGGATGTGCCCGGAACACCTCACCAGGGAGGCGTCCAGGAGGCATCCTGATCAGATGCACGAGCCACCTCATCTGACTCCTCTCGATGCGGAGGAGCAGCGGCTCTACTCTGAGCTTCTCACCCTGTCTTTAAGGGAGAGCCCAGACACCCTGCGGAGGAAACTCATTTCAGCCGCTTGTATTCGCGATCTCATTCTTTCGGTCACTACCCATAGCTCATGACCATAGGTGAGGGTAGGAACGTAGATCGACTGGTAAATGGAGAGCTTTGCCTTACGGCTCAGCTCCTTTTTCACCACGACAGACCAATGCAGAGCCCGCATCACTGTGGACGCCGCACCGATCCGCCTGTCGATCTCACGCTCCATTCTTCCCTCACTCGTGAACAAGACCCCGAGATACTTGAACTCCTCCACTTGAGGCAGGATCTCGCTCCCAACCCTAAGAGGGCACTCCACCCTTTTCTGGCTGAGGACCATGGTCTCGGATTTGGAGGTGCTGATTCCCATCCCAGCCGCTTCACACTCAGCTGCGAACCGATCCAGAGAGAACTGAAGATCACGGCCTGATGAAGCAAACAGGACAACATCATCTTCAAAAAGCAGTGACCCAAGCCGGACCCCCTCAATACCCTGGCTGCACCTAGAAATTCTGTCTATAAAAGTTATGAACAGAATCGGTGACAAAGGGCAGCCCTGGCGGAGTCCAACTCTCACTGGAAACGGGTTCGACTTACTGCCTGCAATGCGGACCAAGCTCTGACACCGGTTGTACAGGGACCGAACAGCCCTTATCAGGGTTAACAGTGAGGCTTAAGTGTCCTTTTCCCAACCAGACTTCCCAAGGAGTCCTCATGCCATCTGGGAGATATAATCCTCCCAGTGGGCCCTGGGTCTTCCCTGGGGTCTCCTCTCAGCTGGTTATGCCTGTATAACCTCCACAGAGGGATGTCCAGGAGGCATCTGTATCAAATGCCTGAACCACCTGAGCTGGCTCCTCTCGATGCACAGTGTCATTGGTTCTACTCCAAGCCTTTCCCAGATGTCAGCGCTTCTCACTCTATCTCTAAGGAAGAGCCCAGCCACCCTATCTAGAAAGCTCATTGTGGCCGCTTGTACTCGCAATCTCATTCTTTCAGTCATTACCGAAAGCTCATTACCATAGGTGAGCATAGGGACGTAGATCGACCAGTACATTAAGAGTGGCCTCTATACCAATCTGTAGTGGTGAAGAAAGAGCTGAGTCAGAAGAGGAAGCTCTTAACTTACCAGTCATTCTACAGTACATCCTACCTTCATTGCCCCAAATCCGTCTGTCAACCTCACCATCCCATTTTCCCTCACGCGTGAACAAGACCCCGAACTTATCCACTTGAAGCAGTAACTCACCTCCAACTCGAAAAGGTCAGTCCACCTTTTTCCTACAAAGGACCTGGGCCTCAGATTTGGAGGTGCTGATCCTCATCCCTACCACTTCACACTCGGTTGCAAACCTCCTCAATGTGTGTTGGCGGTCACAGCCCGATGAACCTAACAGGACCATGTCATCTATAAAAAAAGCAGTGCTGCAATTCTAAGCCCACCAAACTGGACCCCCTCCCCTCCTGGGCTGCGCCTCAATATCTTGTCCATGAAAATCACAAACCGGATAGGAGACAAAGCTACATTCAAAGGGCTACCGTTGAAAAAGTCCATAGTGATATTTCTCACAAATCAGAAAATGTTGTGGCACACGTGAGTTTTTATATCCCAGTGTCATCTTTGTGTGACAATCCGAAAGAGAAAAGATAAGCCAAGAGTAATGGATAAGAATTTGTCAGTTTACAACTTTTAAATGTAGTACATTCAAAAGTAAGTTTTCAGTTTTCAGTGACATCTACTGACTAAATACGTAGTTTTTAGTGAAATCTAACCTGACTGGAGATTTTTAAACTGGTGAAGGCAATGGTGGGTTGGCTCAATGTGCAGAGCTGGTTTAAGACCTGATTGCGTGCTGTCCCCAAAATGAATTGTATTACGCAGACTAATGACATGAACGTGTGACTAATGACACTACAAAGTGCTTCATTGAAACAAGGAAAGACGAGGGGACTCTGCATTCAGCTTACATTAACAGACTACCTATGTAGCAGGTATGATGTCCTTTAAGGAAAGGCACAATTCCTCATTTGTGTCAATTAAGATGGAAATGACAACAACACAAAGCTCACAAACTCCTGCAAAGTCATACTTATGACATCAATAAGTAGCCGCTGATAATATTTTAATCAGAACTTAACTTGTACATAAGAAATGGCAGTCCTCCCATTTTTCTTATACCATGCTGTTCAGATTTTCCATGTAGAACACCATTTGCTGCGATTGAATACAGGAAACAGTTTTGGAGAGATTTTGACGTCATTTTCTCTTTATTAAGCACTTTTATCATCCTCATAGTCTTGGTGTGAACAGAGTAATGTAGTGTGGAGCTCCTCGCTGGTCAAAAACCAACAGAAACATTCATTTATTATAAATCTATAAATCAGATATACAGCAAATATCTTCTAAAATAAAAAGCATATCATTTAACACAAGTACCAATGGAGTGCTTATCAGATCACCTAGGAAGAGTGTATCCGCCAAGTTTTCAGTTCTTTAAACGTGATATGCTGTTCACTAAGATGGCACTTTAACCCCAATTTCTGAATACCAGCACTGCGTGAGGCCCAACGTGGCCTTCAAATGCCTTACGTTTTCATAGAACTCTGAACTCTCACAACATGTCGAAATTCACATGTTAGAAAAAACTAAAGTAAATCGCATTGTCCTTGACGTGAATGATATTAATGATCTGCTTATTCACTAAAAAGAATTGCGGTCATCAAGGTACATTGTCATGTATGAGAACCGAATGTCATTACAAGTTAAAGTGTTGGTTCTAACATTAAAATTCACTGAACATGTTAGTTAGTTAGTAAAGGTGACAGAAGACTTAGCTACAGTCAGTGTGGTGAGGTGCACCACGTAATAAGGATTAGAAGCCCGTCACAGTTAAACTTGTTTATAGCTTGATTAATGTTTTAAATAGCTTTTAGGAAAGCGACACACTTACCTTGACAGAACTGGATGTGCGTTGTATCTCCGGAGTGGAGGCAGCTCCATGGTGGCATGGAAGCGATCTGCCTGCGGTGCGCACGTATGATTTTCGGAGGACTGAGAAAGATGGACTAAGTGCCACAATGAACAATGTCAGCTGCTCGTCACACGTTGCTGCTGTGGAAAAAGGAGAAATGGCAAAGGAGTGCGGAGAGTTGACAACTTAGATAAGAGGCTGTATGGGTTTAGAGAAGTCCCAGGAGAAGAGTGTTAAAAACTTGAACCACTTACCGGAGAGAGTGAGAGGGAGAGAAGCCGCTTTAGGAGATGCACTCCGGCTGATGCTGCACCTAGCAAGCTTGTTCCAGTAGGTGGGGAAGCGCAGTGTGAGCGGCATCACTGTGTGCCCGAGTGGAGGAATGATGGGACGTCGACGTGGATCGGGCGCCACAATCCCCAAACTGAGTGGATGGACCCTGGAGGAGGTCTTTGTTGTGAAAGGGGAAAGGTGAGGAAAAAGGCAAAGCCCAAGATAAGAGAAGAGGGGTCTTTGATTGTGTTTGTTTCTTATTGATGTAAACAGTCTTCTGATTTACTCTTGCTACCGGAATAACTTTTTTTTTTTGCAAGGGAAGTAGAATGTTCTTTTTGGCTTTTGTATATAGTATTTATTCATTTTTACATGTACAATTGTATGTTTTCTCCCTTATTTGACTTTGTTACTGTTTACATTTCTTGTCAGCCATTTTGCTTATTTTGTTTTCCATTCTGTGTGTTGCTTATTGTTGACTGAATTTGATTTAGTGACACGCTGTTGATTTGGATTTTGGAATTTTGTTTTTGCACTTTTCTTGTGTTTTTGTATAAAGAACACTTGTTTTTTTTCACCAGTTATATTTTGATGTCAATGTCTTCCAAACCTCTTAATGTCAAGCCAGTCTGTTCATGAAGTACAAGACTCCCACTACACGGGGTACCACAGTCAGAAACACACAAATAGTAGGTTCAAACACTGAACAGAAAGTACAGACAGGTATGGAGTCTGTGAGCAGGCTGGCTGAGCACGAGCAAGAAACACACTGACGAGGTCATGAAAACCTGAACTTTACACACACACACACCTATATACATTGTGGTACCCGGATGGGGGTGGTAACCTACTGGGACACCCGAGAACAACAACAACAACAACAACATTTATTTATATAGCACATTTTCATACAAAAAGTAGCTCAAAGTGCTTTACATAATGAAGAAAAGAAAAATAACAGACAAAATACAAAATTAAAATAAGACAACATTAGTTAACATAGAAAGGAGTAAGGTCCGATGGCCAGGGTGGACAGAAAAAACAAAAAAAAAACTCCAGACAGCTTTAGAAAAAAATAAAATCTGTAGGGGTTCCAGGCCACGAGACCACCCAGTCCCCTTTGGGCATTCTACCTAACATAAATGAAATAGTCCTCTTTGTAGTTAGGGTTCTCACGGAGTCACTTGATGGTGAAGGTCATACAGAATTCTGGCTTTTAATCCATCCATCATTGTTGGAACATCATGGTGCTTTGGGTAGATGGTGGTGGCGCAAGCCACCACCAAAAGGACACCGGAAAAGGAAACAGAAGAGAGAGTAGGGGTTAGTACAGATTCTGAATGAATAGTTATTATAATGAATTGGATATACAGAGTATCAGGATTAAATTACAGTGAAGTTATGAGAAGGCCATGTTAAAATAATGTGTTTTCAGTAGTTTTTTAAAGTGCTCCACTGTATTAGCCTGGCGAATTCCTACTGGCAGGCTATTCCAGATTTTAGGTGCATAACAGCAGAAGGCTGCCTCACCACTTCTTTTAAGTTTTGCTCTTGGAATTCTAAGGAGACACTCAGTTGAGGATCTGAGGTTGTGATTTGGAATATAAGACGTCAGACATTCCGATATATAAGATGGAGCGAGATTATATAAGGCTTTATAAACCATAAACAGAATTTTAAAGTCAATTCTGAAAGACACAGGTAACCAGTGTAGTGACATCAAAACTGGAGAGATGTGTTCGGATTTTCTTTTCCTGGTAAGGATTCTAGCAGCTGCATTCTGCACTCGTTGCAAACGATTTATGTCTTTTTTGGGTAGTCCTGAGAAGAGTGCGTTACAGTAATTTAGCCGACTGAAAACAAACGCGTGAACTAATTTCTCTGCATCTTTCGATGATATAAGAGGTCTAACTTTTGGTATGTTTCTTAAGTGGAAAAATGCTGTCCTAGTGATCTGATTAATATGTGATTTAAAACTCAGATTACAGTCAATGGTTACCCCTAAGCTTTTTACCTCCTTTGTATCCATTATTGCCAATCACTAAGATTTCGGTTTTCTCTTTATTTAATTTGAGAAAGTTACTATTCATCCATTCTGAGATACAAGTTAGACATTGTGTTAGCGAATCAAAAGATTTGGGGTCATCAGGTGCTATTGATAAATACAGCTGTGTGTCATCAGCATAGCTGTGGTAGCTCACGTTATGTCCCGAGATAATCTGACCTAATGGAAGCATGTAGATTGAGAAGAGCAGCGGACCCAGGATAGAGCCTTGTGGAACACCATATAGGATATCATGTGTCTTTGAGTTATAATTACCACAACTAACAAAGAATTTTCTCCCTGCCAGGTAGGATTCAAACCAGTTTAAGACACTGCCAGAGAGGCCCACCCATTGACTAAGGCGATTCTTAAGAATATTATGATCAATGGTGTCAAATGCGGCACTCAGATCTAAGAGGATGAGAACAGATAAATGGCCTCTGTCTGCATTTACCCGCAAGTCATTTACTACTTTAACGAGTGCAGTTTCTGTGCTGTGATTTGTTCTAAAACCTGACTGAAATTTATCAAGAATAGCAAGTTTATTGAGGTGCTCATTTAACTGCATAATGACTGCCTTCTCTAGGGCTTGTGCCTCCTCCAGACTTCAAGGGGGCGACCGCCCTGGGGGCCACGGGTACAGAGCTGCGAAGCTCGACCCTGTAGGGTAGGGGCCCATGGTCACTGCCATGGGGCACCCCAATACCTGGAGGACCCTGGACCTCAGCACTTCCGCCATACCAGGAAGTGCTGGGGGGAAGAGGAACAGGGACACCCGGAGTGCTTCCGGTGATACAGCCGGCACTTCCACCACACTGGGGCGTGTCGGTGGGAGATTGCCAAGGACACACCTGGAGCACATCCGGGTGCTTATTTAAAAGTGCTGCCTCCCTTCAGAGGATGACTTGAATTGGGAGAGTAGAGTGGAAAAAGTCTCTGAATGGGAGAAGGAGGCGGTCTGAAGACAGAGAAGACAAAGGCATTGTGTATTGGCCTGGACTGTGGGGTATTGGGGCTGTTGAGTACTGAGTATTGTGGAAAACCTCAATAAATGTGTGTGGGGTAAATCTAACGTGTCTGCCTGTCTGTGTCCGGAGCAAGTTCCACAACATGTGCGTGTGTCTATATTGGAAAAATGTCTAATGTCTGTTTGTAATTGCAGCATGTTACATAACCCGGAACTATAAAGATATATAAAAAGGCGATACCCCTCCCTTAGTGGTACAGCAGTAAGAAATGACATAGGAGAAATAACTTAATTTTCTTTAATGATAGCTAGTGAGGGGACGCTGGCGCACGCATGTTGTTGCCGCTCCTCCCTGTAAACAACACTTCTCACAAAATTCGCCTAATTCTACACTTTCTTACGTTTGTTTTATTTCTTTTATTGTACGTATAGTTCGTGGATACAGCTGACTCGAATTGTATGGATTTGGCTTATATTTACAGATTTTATGGACTCTACTTTGACTGGGAATAGCTGAGTCTGTGGATCACGGGACGAGAACCTTCAAGCATTTCTTTGTGCCTGGCAATCTAGGACCTCGGGATGATCTGTCTCCGTGATTATATTTAATTCGCTCTGCTGATCTGCTCCCGTTTCATCTTATAGTACTATACGACTGGGAACTGATCTGATGTTCTTATTAACCTGGCTTTTGGCTCCGGGGCGATCACGCCTGAAATTACCAAGCGTTACATTTTGTGACTGTGTATTGGAACCTCCAACTCCTGCTACCTCCTCTTGCTATGCTTTCTGCTGATTGCTATGGCTGCTCACCTACGCTACCACACCCGCCTGTCCTACCGGTTCCACTCTGCTTTGCTGCTTCTCCACTGCTATTCAGATAAGTATTACTCAGCATCATGCTAAAATACTCTCATGACAAACTCCTTCTTATTAAACAGTTTGTCCAGAGCAAATGGTCTGACTGCAACATCCTAAAGGACGCCGGTATTTTGCAGCGCCCGAAATATATACATCGCGGGTCAGGTCGCCGCCACCGCTGGGCTGCGAATGAAAAGACCACCGGTAGCATTTGCTCAGGAATACGCCGTCCTTCTCATGACCCTGGAAATAGAATTGTCGGTGTGCCAAATTTGCATTATGTGGGAATAAACCCTGATTGCGGCTCTGTGCAGAAAGAAGCCTCATTATCTAATATTGCACTGTTTAACTCGAGGTCTCTTAATGGCAAAGCGTTGGTGTTGTCAGAACTCATCACTGACACCAAACTTGATATTCTGTGTCTAACGGAGACTTGGCAAAAACCAAACGAATTTGCGTCTCTCACAGAGGCGACTCCAATTGGTTTCACTTTCCACTCAGAGCCTCGCAGCTCAAGACAAGGCGACGGGCTGGCAGTAATTATCAGAGAAGACTTAAACGTTAAAAGAACCCCAATTGACTGCCCATTGTCTTTTGAGTGCCTGGCTCTTAAACTAACAACGGAATCAGGTCCTGTCTCACTCATTGTTCTTTATCATCCCCCAAAATACAATGCATCCTTCTTATCCGATCTGATTGAACTTTTGACCCACCTAAGCTCTTACTCTCAGAGAATTATCCTTCTTGGTGATTTCAACATCCATATTGACACCCCCACATCTAAACTGAGAAATGAATTCCTGTCCTTACTGGACTGTTTTGACTTGACACAACATGTTGATTTTCCAACCCATTGTGGCGGTCATATATTGGACCTGATCTGCACTTCTGGACTATCTGTTGCCAACATTTACAGCACTGATTTGGGACTCTCTGACCATAAAGCAGTATTTTTCACTGTCTCATTACCTCTCCCACCTCTTACCTGTAAATGACAAATTTCTTACAGAAACCTTAAAAATATCTGTCCCTCTATCCTTTCTGGATCCATTTCTGATCTTTTACTGTCTGCACCTATTCCATCAACACTAGATAGTTTTGTTCACCACTATAACACAGCCCTTCATTCAGCATTAGATAAAACAGCTCCTTTAAAACATAAGGAGGTTTCCTTTAAACGTTCAGCTCCTTGGTATAACTCAGAATTGCGATCTATGAAAGCAGCTGGCCGACGCCTTGAGAGAATGTCACGTAAGACTGGCCTCACCATGCACATCCAGGCTTTCTCTGACCACCAAAGAGCTTACAGAGAAGCACTAACTTCTGCCAAGAACACCCATTATGGCAGAATAATAGAAAGTGGCCATGATAACCCAAGGGTTCTGTTCTCTGTAGTTAATAAACTACTCGAACCCGCATCTGGTCCAACTACCTCTTCTACTGAAGTCTGTGAGGAATTCCTCCACTTTTTCCGTAACAAAATTAAAGATCTAAATAATTCAACTAACATAAATACATCATCTGTTTATATCTCTCCCTGTTTTCCCACTCCATCCAGCTCCTTCTCTAAGTTCTCACCAGTCACCTCTGCGTTTGTTAATGACCTGCTTTATAAGATGAGGCTGACTACTTGTATGCTGGACCCCATCCCCACCACACTACTTAAATCCTGCCTTCATGCCATAATCCCGACTGTTACAACAATAATAAACTCATCCCTTGACACTGGCTCTGTGCCGCTCACTTTTAAAATTGCTTCTGTAACCCCAACGTTAAAAAAGTCTGGTCTTGATGCTGACAATCTTAACAATTTCCGGCCTATTTCCCACTTACCTTTCCTGTCAAAAGTTCTTGAGCGTGTTGTAGCTTCCCAACTCACCAATTACCTAACCTCTAATAATTTGATGTTACCCTTTGTCTGGTTTCAGGGCGCGGCACAGCTGTGAAACTGCTCTGCTACGGGTAACCAATGATTTGCTTATGGCAGCAGACTCTGGACAAACCAGCATATTAATTCTGTTAGACCTCAGTGCAGCATTTGACACTGTCAGACATGACATCCTACTGTTCAGAATGGAGAACATGCTGGGTATCTCTGGCACTGCCCTCCAGTGGTTCAAGTCCTATCTGACTGATAGGCAAGAGTTTGTTAGTCTTGGCAACAGTAGATCCAGCTCAGCGCCAGTCACACAAGGAGTCCCTCAGGGCTCTGTCCTCGGTCCTCTGCTTTTCTGTATTTATATGCTTCCCCTTGGCCATATTATCCGTAGTTATGGATTGGGTTATCATTTTTATGCAGATGATACTCAGCTCTACTTCAATGTTAAAAGTGGAACTTCATCAGAGCTTTCTCAGCTCACAACCTGCCTTAGTGAAATTAAAACCTGGATGGAGCAGAACTCTTTAAAATTAAATTGCAATAAAACTGAACTCCTGCAAATTGGGACTAAAATGCAACTTAATAAAATGAGCTCCTTCCCAGTCCATCTTGGCAGTGATCTCATCAGACCTGCCTCTACTGTAAAAAATCTTGGTGTCATTTTTGACTCCTCCCTCTCTTATTCCACTCACATAAATCACATTAAGAAACTTTCTTACTTTCACCTCCGTAACATATCCCGTGTTCGCTCCTTCCTCTCCTTCTCTAATGCTGAGAAACTTGTCCATGCTTTTATCACATTCCGCATCGATTATTGTAATTCCCTACTGGCCGGTGCCCCTTCTAATCTTATATCACAGCTCCAGCTTATTCAAAACTCAGCTGTAAGAGTCCTTACTCGAACCAGCAGCAGCGAGCACATCACACCATCCTGCTCCGTCTTTACTGGCTCCCTGTGTCTTACAGAATCGAATATAAAATCCTACTAATAACCTACAAAGCTTTAAATAACCTCGCGCCAAACTACATCAGTGACCTTCTCCATCACTATGTGCCTGCCCGCCCACTAAGGTCCTCTGATTCTGGTAATCTTGTTGTGCCCGTCACTAATCTACACTCCATGGGTGACAGGGCCTTCAGCTGTATAGCGCCCAGACTCTGGAATGACCTACCAAAATTAATCAGGTCAGCTGACTCCATGAATTCTTTTAAAAAACAACTCAAAACTCATCTGTTCAGGAAGGCTTTTAGCTCTACTTGACTTTATTACCTTTCTCTCAGTTTACTTCTCTGTCAAGATGTCATGTAACCTGTATGTGTGTGCGAGACCATTAATTATGTTGTCTGTTTTTTTTTTTCAGAATTTACTGTCTTAATCTTCTTTGTTTATTTATCTGGTTTGTACAATGCTATATACTGTATATTCTGCCGTTCTTTATTTATTCTGTAAGTGCCTTGAGCATGGGAAAGGCGCTATATAAATAAAATGTATTATTATTATTATTATTAATGCGGAAAAACAGACGAGGAAGCCATGAGAAGACCATTACCGAAGTGGGAGCTTGATGTATACAGTCTGCCATTTTCATCACTGCACTGGAAGGATTTTCAGGATCGGATGACGGTATCTCCCATTCGTCCGTCGGCTTCAAAGGTGTGCTGGGCAATGTTCCAAGGTTTTATGCAGGCCCCCACTTAGATAAATCATGACATTCCAAACAAGGAAAAGATTCAATGTCATGCTGACTTTGACACACAGAAATAGTACAATGCCTATTTCACAGTTTGTCCTTAATGTGTCTTGTCTTAAAAAGCTAACCTAGCAGTTCTTATATGGTGAACTCCTGTGTGCTAAATCTGGCCTTGTGTTAGCTGTACATGTGAGTGGATTTATAAAATATTTTTTGAACAGAGCACAGTGACATATTAATCTTATATTCTGATTACAGTCATGAGCACAGGGTGGTCCAGTACACTCCATACAGGTTTAAGTCACAGGTTTCAGAGGGGCTCTGAGCAGCACTGGGCACAGGACAGGATGGAGTGTCAGACCACCACTGGGCACAACCTCAGCTCACCTGAACCTGCTGATTTAATGTGCTGCTTGCTGTGATCATGAAAGAAAGTCAAAGTGACTGAGAACAAAAAAACAAAAACAGCAGACAGAGGGAGAAGAAGGAAACTGCAGAGAGCCAGCAGCTGGACCACTGTGGAGCTGTGAGGAGAGACCACCACAGCCCTGAGCGGCTCCTGATAAACAAATATAATGAAGATGAATGAGATTTGATGAACTCATTAGTGAGTAAGAACTGAAATGAACAAACAAACATCCTGAGAGAATTTGTGAAGCAAACACAGCAGAGAGACGCCTCATGTGAATTACATCAGCAGAGAGAATATGGCAGTCGCAGGGCCTCAGTGTATAAACATCTCAGTGTGCAGGCAGGACGGCTCAGTCAGGGGACACATATGGAGCTGAAACAAGTGAAAGTTGGCCGTTGTTATCCTCACAGTAATACATCTTGTTATAAACTGATTCATGAAACTGAAGTTTATGGACTTTATTACACTTTCTCGTGTCTTTTGCTTTTATCAACAGTCTTTGGAAATCTTCTTGTCATCGTTTCTATTTCTCATTTTCTTCAGTTGCACACGCCGACTAATCTTCTGATCCTTTCACTTGCAGCGGCCGATTTCTTAGTGGGTTTCTTTGTGATGCCCATCACTTTGATTGGTATGATTGAAACTTGCTGGTACTTTGGAGTTCTTTATTGTTATTTGTATCAGGCACTTGCAAATATTCTTAGCATATCTGTGATATATAATGTGGTTTTAATATCTATTGATCGCTACATTGCTGTCTGCCATCCTTTCTTTTACAGCTCAAATATAACTTTGACTGTTGCAAACATCAGCATTGCTGTAGTGTGGCTGTTTGCACTTTTATTTACAGTCGTACTGTTATGTTTGAGTTATATTGACATAGAACTATGTGAACAATCTTGTATACTATTCACTTTTCCTGAAATGAGCATTTTTATTTTACTCATATCTTTTATTTTACCTTATTTCCTAATGTTTGTTTTTTATATCAGAATATTTGTGGTTGCAAGAAGCCATTCAAGAGCCATCAACTGTATGCTAGAAAAGAGGCAAACTGAGGAGTTGAGCGACAGTAAAATATCAAAACCGTCTGAAATAAAAGCTGCAAAAACATTAGGAGTAGTCGTGGGGGCTTTTATTATGAGCTGGCTGCCTTTTAATATATTCAATGTGAGTACTGATTATAATGATGATATGATGCGTATCCTGCACAATGTCTTCGTGTTGTTAAGTGAACTGAACTTTGGAGTTAATCCAATTCTTTATGCCTTTTTATACTCCTGGTTCCAAAAAGCACTTAAAATAATCCTGACATGTAAAATATTTAGCCCAGCTTCTTCACTTGTCAATTTACAGTAAATTTTATAACTTCAAGAAAATAAAGGATGTAAAAGCAATGTTTGTGCTTAGTTATTTAGTATTTTGTGTGCATTTCACCTTTGCTCATTTTTGATATTAGCAGCACAATTTGACTGCATTTATTACCAATATAAAATGTTATTTAACTCACTGTATTGCTGTAGATGGTTGTTGTTGTCAAATTTCTACTCCATTAATGAAGTATGTAATGAGTGTGGACAGTTCATGAATATTGCTTATTTTACCACAATTATTTTCATTAAGCCTACCCTAATTAGAATCTAAAGTCAAGAATACAGTAAATGTAGGAGACCCTTGGCAACTAATGTAAATACTTTGGGATTTCATGGTGACTTTATTTCTTTTTGTATTGTAAATTTAGTATTCTGATTTCCTTTATTTTGACACAAAACTAATTATCTGATCATAAATTATTAAATATTGTGTTTAATGTTACCCAAAAAAAAAGTGAAAAATGTAAACATCTTTTCACATCTGGAGTTACAGTTGGCACAGACACTCAGATTTCACAACTAAAAACTCCACAGCAGAGCTCAGATGAAATTCTGTTAGTGACAAAGCTTTGGTCAGGTTGGTGGGTGTTTGTTTAATAATCAAATCCTACAAAATGCTTATTCCTTTATTATTTTACTTTTGTGTCAATATTAACATTTCATTTTCATCTTGAAGTTAATGTTTCCTCTTTCTGCACTTTAATCCGCACTCCTCCTCACTAAGGCAGCAGATAACAGACGAGTGCAGACGGAGCAGTCACTCCTCACACTGCTGGCTCACTAAATGACACTGAGGTGACTGTGAGGAACTGAAATGGACGACTGAGAAGGTCAAATGAGGTTTGATGTCCACAATTAAACGTAGAATTTGCTCCTTTAGAGTGACATTTGTTAATATTTGTGAAGTCTCATTAGCCGCAGCTACACACCTCATACAGAACACAATTAATACTTCAGAGAGCAGCATTGTGCTCAATTCTATAAAAACAGAGAAACTTAAACCTTTAATAAAGGAATCACATTGGGACTGAAGAATTCTCTCTCTCTGTTATCACTCTTTGAAAATATTCTTCATAACTGTAGTTTTCACTTGTTTTCAAACAACCCTTAAATGATTTTGAATCATCTTCATAAGCCTCAGGTGCAGTAAAGTGTTCTTTTACAAATTTAATACACAGTATACATGGAGACTTTTTCTGTATATTTCATTAACATTAACACGGCTCAAGTTGTCTTTTTAGCAGTTTTTGAGGATTGTACAATGCCTGGATGCAAGACTCACTGTTATTACATTGTCATTATCAGTAAATGATAAAAACTATTGTGATATCTAACAGTCCACGGCACACAATAAAACACATCAATAATCCATGAAGACGTAAAGCCAGGGCTGAGAATCCAAAGGCCGCTGAGCGACTGCCCATTCAATGTGTCCATGCAGAGCCTTCATGGCGGCCTCTCCGTTCCAAAGCAGCCTGATAAATGTCTGCAGTTCTCGTGTTCTCCCCGTGGCCTGTGATGGACGAGCACCCAGTGCTTTGGTGGAGGTTTGGGGCTCTGGATTGTCCACTCCATGTCTGCTTAGTCCCTTTATGCTGCACCTGAGGAGACAAAATCTTCCTGTGTGTGAGGGAAACGGCAAGAAGCTGAAATGTTTGTGAAATAACACATTATATTATGCAAAATAAAACAATCCTTTCATGAAAACATGAGTTTGTTTCTTTATTTTTTCATGTGAGGTATGAGTACACCAGTAAACCTGACCCATAAATTGTGTTTGAAGGTATTATGGTCTGCACTGTAGAAGACGATTCCTGACGGACTCTCAGCTCCTTTATTTCTGCTCTGCTCAGCTGATGCTTTACTTGTTCCACTTTAAGAGTTGCCCCCTCATTTCAGACCCACTTGTGTGTT
Source organism: Erpetoichthys calabaricus (assembly GCF_900747795.2). Taxonomy (NCBI): domain Eukaryota; kingdom Metazoa; phylum Chordata; class Cladistia; order Polypteriformes; family Polypteridae; genus Erpetoichthys; species Erpetoichthys calabaricus. Next base: position 308,731,694 of record NC_041396.2, on the reverse strand, counting down.
TATTCAGGAGGTATTATGATGTGGTGGTCCGCACTTCTGCCCTTTTCATTTAGTGTTCTTGTTCCAGTCCTTCGCCCGGTCACTGCCGGTGTTGAATTTCCATGTTCTCTCTTTGCATGTGTGGCTTTTACTCTTCAGGATGGCAGAAGACTTTTATTATCCCAGAGGGAAATTTGTGAGCAGCAGGAATGTGTGACATGTAGGACATTGTTAAATAGGGACAAGAAAATAATAAAAGAGACCACACATGACAGCCATTGTGGTAATCAACACACACACCATAAGACTTCTACAAATCAGAATAACGATTCATGAACAATAATAGCGAGGACCACACAATAATAATTCAGAACTCTGCAGGACTCCTGCAGCTACTAGAATTCAGAAGGCTTATAGCTCTGAGATAAAAGAGGACTTCAGTCTGGGGGTCTTCACCCTTGAGACCCTAAATCATCAGCTTGATGGCCACAAGTGACACTTTGGAGACAGAGGATGGCTGCTGTGTGACAGAATCGAATTGTCCTTTTTTACGACTTGTTTGTGATGGCGGTCAGTGAGAGAAGGCTGCTGCAGACCCCCACTTTCACTGCTCATTTTTGTTATTTTTTTATACTAAGATTCACTAAACAGCATTCACCCATTTATCTTCTTAACCCACTGATCCAGTGCAGTTCTCAAGGTAGCTGGAGCCAATCCCAGCAAGCAGTGGGCACAAGGCAGGAACAATCCCTGGACTGGACCCCCCTTGATCACAGGGTGAACACACACACACACGCACACACACATATGCAAGGCAGTCATGGGCCACTGAACTGATTTGATGAGATGTGTCTTGATTCCCATTTTCAGAGCCCAATTTCTGTCTCCACACAGAGGATGTCACCTCAGTTGACGAGGTTTCAAAGCCCCTCTGTTCACAGGTCACCATCCAGGACACACAGTTTTGCTCAGCAGAATTCACTAAAATATCTTTTGCCACTAAAGGGTGACAAGTGGACTGAGTGGTGACATTAGATATTAATTTTTCCTACTGTGGCTTCAGGAGACAAAACTCACAAGAAATGAAATGCCAGTCAAATATCTAAAGTGTTGTCAAGCCCTTCTAGCCCCCATAATTGGCCTGTAATTTATTTATATGCATTTATGACAAACATGTTCGAAATTTTTCTGATAAAGAAAACATTAAGATAATGGAGAGTAGCAGCATGTCAATTGGCTCATGTAAGTTACAATTTCACTGTATTTTGTTTGTGTAATAAAGACAGAAAGATCAGATAAAGATTTAGGGCACCGTGGTGAACCCATAGATTTGGCAGTTTAAAAAAAAAACCAATGAAATAGCATTTGTCATCTTTTCAGACGCGAGTCTCTATTTGACTGATTCTAAGAATGTAGTGGAACTGTTTTCCAATTCAGAGGACAGGAAGAGGTGGGATCATGTGGCCACGAACTGGAAGTGACATCATTCGGGATGCAACTGTCAATCACTGCCTCTGCAGAGAGAGGAACAGAAAAGGCTTTCGACAACAGCAGCAGCCCCTGGTTGGGTTGAGTGGGGCAGCCTGAACAGTGAGGTCATGTCTGAATGCATCAGTGTTGGTGTGGAGGAAACCATGAAGATGTAGGACTTTGAATTTAAACAGATGGTGGGTTTGACTCTTTGTGCAGCGCCATCCACTGCAAAGGTGCATGGTCAGTGACTAGAGTGAATTCACAACCAAGAAGGTATTCCTTTAGTTGTTGGATGGTCTGTTTCATCACCAATGCTTCCTTTTCCACAGCCACATACCTGGTTTCCTGGTCCAATAGTTTCAGGCTCATCTGTTCTTTATCATCGAAGCTCTGGCTCAACATGGCACCAAGACCTTTGTCCAAAGCACTGATTTGGACAATAAAAGTCACAGAACAATAAGGAGCCAATAAGACAGGGGCAGGTGTAAGTGCCGGTTTTAAGTCACAACATGCATTTTCTGTTTTTTCTTCCCAAACCACCATGTTAGGAGCCCTCTTCTTTGTTAGGTCAGTCAAGGGCACAGCCCTCTGGGAAAAACAAGGTACAAACCCACGGTAGTACCCCACAAGTGCCAGGAAGGGCCAGTTGAGTATGGCATTAACTTTGGTACACTATGGTTGGACCGTACTACCTCCCACCATGTAGCCCAAATATTTGGCCTCAGTTAATCCAAAATAACAAAGGCCACCATTACATAGTTTGAGGAGCACCTTCTTAGCATGCTGCATGTGTTCCTCCCTTGTGCCTAAATAGATGACCATGTCATCCAGGTAGGCGGCACTGTATGATTTGCAGTACCATAGCACTCCACACCAGACATTTCAAGATGGCCGGTGCCTTGTTTAACCTAAATGGAAAGACAAAAAACTGCTAGTGACCACTAAGGGTGCTAAATTCATTTTTTTCCTTGGTGGATTCCATTAAGGGAATTTGCCAATACCATTTTCCCATGTCAAGGGTCCCCAAATAATGTGCTTTTCTGAGTCACTCAAGGCATTTGTCCACTTGTGGCATCAGATATGCATTGAAACGAGAAACCTGATTAAGCGGATGAAAGTCATTCTAAAAGTGTCAAATGCCGTCAGGCTTTGGGACCAATATGATAGGACTGGACCAGGGACTAAAACGTTCCTCAGTCACTCCTAGATCCAGCATTCATTTGACCTCAGGTATTACTTCTGCTCATTTTGCTTCCCAGAGTCTATACAGGCATTCTCGGATGAGTAATCCTGGATAGATTATGATGTCATGCTTAATCAGAACAGTGTTATAGCAGACAGCAATAATAATATAAAAATAAAATTGTCTACAATTCTTTGAGCAATTTGAAGAACATGATAAACATAATAAAATCACTTTTCACTATATCATATTTGATCTTTTTAAATTTTGTGCTCTCCTTTGATATTTCATTAGTTCAATCAAGATAAACTCTGTTTCCTTAAGAGGCACTAGCACTTTGGAAATATGATCTTTTTAAATTGCGGCGTTTTAAGTAACTAGAAACTATATAGATATAATTGCAAACGACGATATCCCTCCCATAGTGGTACGGCGGTACAAAATCACATGAGAAAAATAATATACCTTAGCTTTCTTTACTGACGGTTTTACGTGGCATTACAGACGGGAAGCTTATGACAAACTCTATCAAGGCGGGAATCTTGATCTACGCAGTCTGCCATCTTTCGTCACCACGCTGAAAGGATTTTCCGGACGGATGACATAATCTTCCGTCCGTCAGCTTCAAAGTGTATTGGCAGCAGTTCAAGCCTTATATACTGGTTTCTCCACTTGCAGGCTCTCTCTCTGGTCTCCAAACAAGGACAGGAAAGGACTCAACCCCACCTCTAAAAATACAAGAATAGCACAATGCCTACTTGCAGTTTTCATTCTCCAAACTGTACACTAGCCCCTGTGTACCATACTTGGTCTGCATGTATGAATGAATCCATAACAGTGTGCACAGAGACAGTGACATTAAACTTAATATTATAACAAACTTATTATAACAAACTCCTAGTCCACATTAGTGCACCTGGCCAATAAGGAGAATTCTAGGAAGGGAGACACTTTCAACTACTTAATTACACAATGATTGTGTTATCTGCAACTCATCTGCCTCTGGTTAGGGGAGAGGAAGAGCCGTCAAGGGAATAAATTAACTAAAGCTCAGTGCCAACTAGAGAAACCGAAGACGAGAACTGACACCAGACAGCAAAGTCAAGGAATTTAACCACAAAATGACTTCAGCTGTGTGTATTTCTATAATGGCATTTCACTTGAACAGACATCACAATCAGGAAATATGATGCACTGAATCAAATTTAGGATCTGAGTGGAGAGTCACAGCGTTGTTTCTGTTGTGAAGTGTTGCTTTCATTTCCTATCAATGCTCACCACTGTTTGTTTTTTTTTGGCAAGGAAGCTGTGTCATATTCTGAGCCCATTAGTACATTTGAAGTAATAGGTTAAATTAATTTTACCTATTAGTCGAAATTTTATTTTCTTTATTTTTAGCTTTTTTTGAGTGTTTCAATTGAGTTTTAATTTTTTACTTATTTTCAAATGTCTGGTGTGACAATATAATGTGTTCCACCATTGAAATAAGTTGGACTGATGTTCCTATTATCAACAGTCTGGTTTCTGACGCTGCAGAGGAGTCTAACAAAGAACTACTTTAAACTAAGTGCTTTGGAAAACACTTGCGAACGTCACCCATTCTTGACTTTGTCATTTGGTATATCGTTCATTATTCACTAAGTTTGAGTGTTTTCGGGAAATGCACCCTGGGCATTGCAAAACTAAAAGCTCAATCACCCAGTGATTTCTATTTAGTATGTGTGGAACAACAAGAAGTTCAACATTGAATGACCTTAAATTGTGACAGGGTGTGTACTTGTTTAACATGTCATGAAGAGCCTTATATGCTAACAGAAAAATTGTGCACAAGATGCGACATTTCACAGGCAGCCAGTGCAAGGAAATCAGTGAAGACGTTTTCCATTCTCAAGGTTAATTTTATCAGTTGGTGGGAACAATTGCAGAGTCCCTGGAACTAAAGCCTGTCTTGGTGAGTGTTGGGGAAACGGGACTGATAATATGGACTTTCAGGGGTAGTCTTTTAGGAGCAGCTACAGAACTGGTAACAAAGATATGTAATGGAGGAGCAGCAGAACTGGACTTTGGGGAGGGAGGCCTTGAGGCCCTTTTCTGCTAAGGCAATAAGTAGTGAGACAGAGTCAGTGTGGCAGGCCTGCTCAAAAGCGAAACAAAGGAGTAAAACATCCACACACCGAATGAGAACTAAATTGAAAAACTGAACATCAGACAGATCAGATTTCAATGCATGGCTGACAGCAAGTGGACTCTCACAACAACACATTGAGCATTGATCAGGTATATTGTGTGCCATCAAAGGTGAAAATTTGAAATCAGGATGAATTGAAATAGAAAAGAAGACGATGCAAATGTCCACAACTGTATAGTAAGATCTGGAGGAAGGGATTGATCATAAATGGTGAGGGGGTCTGTGACAGTGGGTGTGAAGGGAACTATTATGAAGGTAAATGCACAGAGAGGCTTATAACAGAGAAGATGGGTGTTGTTGCGTGCACTGGAGACAGGTTAAGGGCTTTGGTGGTGATAATTTTCTGCTGCTCCGGAGGATGGCACTATGTGATAGTATTCTCTTTTTTCCTCCCACTGCAGACCAGAAATTGATAGCTCTCCACCACCAACATCACTTTCAGTTTCCATCCGCCTAGTCCTGACTCTTCCTGCCCAGTTACCATCTTGGGCAATCACGATAGGACTCACGTTTGCAAAGACTCGTTTTATGCATTTTCATAAGTTTTGTTTTTTTAATTTTAATCATTCAGTCTTATGGGGTGTCCCAAAACACTGACTCTCTCTGTTCTTATTACACTGTAAAATTATGTATTATTATGTAGTATGGAGTATTATGTACTATGTGGATTATGTATCTTATATATAATTTGCCAGTCTCCTCACTCACTCACTCACTCACTCACTCACTCACTCACGTCCGTTCGAAGCCGAATGCGCAATCGCCTTCTGCGCAGCTGCCCGAAAAACTTTACGAGACCGTCATCGCGTTAGCCGGCGGATTTACGGCCGTGAAAATTCAACAACAACATTTATTTATATAGCACATTTTCATACAAAAAGTAGCTCAAAGTGCTTTACATAATGAAGAGAAGAAAAATAAAAGACAAAATAAGAAATTAAAATAAGACAACATTAGTTAACATAGAAAGGAGTAAGGTCCGATGGCCAGGGTGGACAGAAAAAACAAAAAAAAACTCCAGAAGGCTGAAGAAAAAAATAAAATCTGTAGGGGTTCCAGGCCACGAGACCGCCCAGTCCCCTTTGGGCATTCTACCTAACATAAATGAAATTCAAAGAGAAAGGCTACTTCGACCAACATCGCAGCAGGCGGCGGATTTACGGCTGCGAAAATTCAAAGAGAAAGGCGACTTCGACTAACATCGCGGCAGGGTCCGTCCGAAGCCGAATGCGCAGTCGCCTTCTGCGCATGTCCGAAGCCGAATGCGCAGTCGCCTTCTGCGGAGCTGCCCGAAAAACCTTACGAGACCGACATCGCGGCAGGCGGCGGATTTACGGCCACAAAAATTCAAACAGAAAGGCAACTTCGACCATTATCGTGGCAGGCAGCGGATTTACGATGCAAAAATTCAAAGAGAAAGGCAACTTCGACCATTATCGTGGCAGGCAGCGGATTTACGATGCAAAAATTCAAAGAGAAAGGCGACTTCGATTAAAGCTCTAGAGGCCTGAAAGGCGATTTCGACTACAGCTCCAGGCCTAATTACGCATTCATTCAATACACCTATATCAGGCTTGTGGTGCTTATACTTACTACTTACTATTCCACTCGTGCCCGTTTCATCTTACATTGTGGAAACGGGCTCTTTGTCTAGTTATTAATATTTCGTACTATGTCTTAGTAACTTTCTTCACAAAAAGGGTTATAATGAAAATCTTTCAAAATAGGTGGCAGGTTAAGAACAAGCAGAAAATAGGAAATATTTTCACGGTCGGGCAACATTCCTATCTCATACATACAACATAATATTTCATATGTACATCAAACTATCTCGCAGGTACAGGATAATGGGCCAGTCTCTCAAAGGCCTTTAACTGGTAGAAGAGCTTGCAAGACTCTCACTGGCTTTCTTTAAATGAGCGACACTCCTGAATGTGCGTGAGAATTGGTGTAACTTATCTCCAAGCAGGTGGTGAAGTGACTAAATCGATACCATTCTCAGGCAGGTGGAAAACTTCCATTTACTATTCTAGTTCAGACATCAAAATATTCCTTAACAGAGACAAAGACACACCACAGAAGTGAATGAAAGGCAAAGACGTATAACATTATGTTCAAAGAGTAAGGAGGAACTGCGGTGGGTTGGCACCCTGCCCAGGATTGGTTCCTGCCTTGTGCCCTGTGTTGGCTGGGATTGGCTCCAGCAGACCCCCGTGACCCTGTGTTCGGATTCAGCGGGTTGGAAAATGGATGGATGGATGGAGTAAGGAGGAAATAGTAAAAAAGTTTTGTTTAAAAAAAGGGGAACATTTACATTCCAAACTTCTGCTAAAATGTAATCCAGATCGCAGGGTGTCCTGCCCCATTCATTTTAGAATATTATGGCAGATACACAAGGAGTATTTCTCTGTAAATATTTGACAGCACTGCTGCAGTCGGTCCATTTTATTTTCCAGATATCAACTAATTGTTCTGCCAATAATGGCTGATCCGTGACTTTTACTCACTGCCACTGTCTCATTGAAATCTCCTCGATTCCCTTACTTCCCATTGTACATTGTAAGGTACAGTATCCCAGCACTCCTCTATTTTTCCAGTTTGATCACTGCAGTGTTCTTATTTGACCTCATTAAGATTTGCATCTGGAGAATGGACTTTAATTTCCTTGTGCATTTCATGTCTACACCATTTACTACAATTTCCCTGAATTTATATTTTGAGTGCCCTCATCACTTTATAATTTAATTTTCATTGTTTCTCATCAGATCCTTGTTTGAAACTGCTACTTTCACCAAATCTTTAGATGATCAGTATTCAGATGTCTACCACCTCATAGACCATACACACTCGGTCTGTTTATGTGAACTTTATATGAAGTGACGGTGTATCTGTCTGTTTTAATGGGGACACATTTATTTACCAATTCAATGTGGGGACAGCAACAGGGGTCATCCCTCGACAGGAAGCAAGCTGAATGCTTGTATTTCAGACACATTCATAAGCAATCTGTTTAAAGTCACCAGTCAGGTTAAATGGCATCTTCAGTAAAGGAGAAGAAATCAAAGAAAGTCCACAAAGAGAACAACAACATTTATTTATATAGCACATTTTCATACAAAAAGTAGCTCAAAGTGCTTTACATAATGAAGAAAAAAAAAAAGAATAAAAGACAAAAAAGAAATTAAAATAAGACAACCTTAGTTAACATAATAAGGAGTAAGGTCCGATGGCCAGGGTGGACAGAAAAAACAAAAAAAAACTCCAGAAAGCTGGAGAAAAAAATAAAATCTGTAGGGGTTCCAGGCCACGAGACCGCCCAGTCCCCTTTGGGCATTCTACCTAATATAAATGAAATAGTCCTCTTTGTAGTTAGGGTTGCACCTGTGCCACTTCAGTTTAAAATGAAGGAATGTGGAAAAAACGAGATAGCAGAGCTAAACATGTCCAAAAGGAATGCGGCTCTAAACTGGTTCAGTATGTGTGCGTAGCGAGTGATAGACTTCAGTATTTCTGGGAAAAACTTGCACCCTACCAGGCACATAGACACTTTTGTTGGCATAGCAATGGGTGGAGTTTAAGGGGAGACCATGGGGGTCTGGCCTTCCCACCGAATGCTCAATGTTACTAAAAGAAATCTCCAAGAAATGCTAGTTTTTCATTAATGTTTTCTAATTTTATTTTACACAGCTAATTTAAATATGTTAACAATCAATTAACACGATAATTAAATCAAACCTACCTAATGAACTTTTCCTTGAATGTTGTCTACTCATAAAGCAAACAAAGAGACATTCAGTACGACTTTAGCTTACGGATTAGCATGCCTGAGAGGTCACCTCAACTTGTATCTTTTGCATACAGAAAACTGCTGCTGTCGGCAAACAGACCCTCTAGCTGCAGTCCTAAAATTCTTCAGATCCTAAACTCTCAAATTGCATCATCTTCTGAAAATTGAATAGCAATTCCTGAATATATAAAATATATATAACATTTCAAACAAAGCTATGTATTGAGTAAAGAGAATTGCACACATGTAGAGTTGGGCAAAAGTAGGTTTGCAGTTGTTCATATGGTAAAACACATGCAAGTTATGATTATTCCAAGTGCTTTATTAACACAATCGATTTATTAATCTTATTAACTCAAAAGAATGTCACAATGGCACAGTGCCCTTAGTTCCAATCTTGTAAGTGCTCAAATTGTTGGCCTTCATCATTTACACATTCTTGTAGTCTACTTGCTACATTCAAGCACACTTTGGCACAGAGTTCTTTATTGTCATCGATTTCTTGACATGCATTTCTTATTTAGCCAATCATTTCATCCACAGTACGTGGTTGCCGTGAAAAGACGTTATCTTTGACAACACCCCAAAAGAAGAAGTCCACTGGAGTGAGGTCTGGTGATCATGCTGGCCATTCCACTGGCCCTCATTGACCTATCCACCTATTGGATAATCGTTCATCAAGAAACTCACGCACTTTCATGGCATAGTGTGGAGGAGCTCCGTCTTGTTGAAGGAAGAAGTCTTAATTATCATGCTGTCTGTGTAATTATGTTAAAACAGCGTCCTTCAGCATGTTAAGATACAGGTCAAGTGTAGGAGTTGTATGGAAAAAAAGCAGGTCCAAGTACCCCTTTACACAAAAGACCTGCCCAAACTGTAACCCCCAGCTAATTCAACTGTTCTTCTATCGTTACATGAGGATTTTCTGTGCAGTAGTAGACACAGTTGTGGTGATTTACAGCACCTGAAAGTTTAAATTGAGCTTTGTCGGACCATATAATTTTATCAATGATGCCATTGCCTTGTCTTTCTTCATTCAGAACCACTTCATAGAATTGTAAACTGTGATCTGGATCATCCTCTAATAACCCAATAATAACTTGACCAATACAATTTCAAATGTAACTGTTTTATAAGACAACTCAAAGATCTACGGAGAATGCCCAACTCAATAGAAGCTCTTTGTTTTTGGGGCTCTCCATAAGTGCCTGACTCATTAACATGTCATTTTCCTAGGTGGTAACAGTAACCAGTCAACCACTTATTGGAGCATAACAGATGGACCCTGTTTCATTACAAGTATTGCATATTCGATAAGTTTTTTGTCTACTTGGTGGATATTTCTGTTGAACCTTTTTGGCATCTCTGTCTTCCAGTATTGTTTAGGTTTCCAGTTTCACTGGTTGTTGATTAAAGTACCAGCTATTATCACCTAAAAGAAGATTCATAAGTAAGGATACAAAATAATAACAAGAAGAAGAAGACAAATAATACAAACCTTCCCCTTGACTGGGGGTTACAACCTAAACCCCTATTCCCCTCCCTTTCCTCCCATCACTAACCCTAACACCAGACCCACCCTCAAATCCTGACAGGCCAACGGTTCCTCTAAGGGAGACTGATTAAGGCCATGGCAGAATATGAAGGAGAAGCTAAAGTCTGCTGAAACACAGTCTGGGCTGATGGCAATGACGAGCACTGGCTACATGACCCTCTGTCATTCAGGCTCAGACGTTCCTCAAAGGGAGGCTTATCAGGCCATCGCAGCAGATGGAAGAGAGACTCAAGAATGCTGAAAAGCTGCCGGCACCAGTGACCCTCTGCCTTTCAGAGCTGCTGGATCATCTCAGGGAAGCCTATGGTGTCCTGGCAATAGGCCTTTGCCACACCGTGTATATTAATGCCATTTGATGTCAACAGATGCAAGGCGAAACTTCAGAGGGACTGAGGACTTCGCTGAGGGGAAAGCTGAAAGACCTAACGATATCTTATCCCAGCCATCATCTTGGAACCCAGGATTGAGCCAAACTGGGGACTTCAAAGTCTCATGTCGGTGCACAGACAATGAGTCTGGAGAGACTGAAACAGGACCTTTCATGACCTGGGGAGAACTAGGGGATCTAGAAAAATTCCAGGTTGCCCCAGTACACTTCCTGAAGGTACCTCCGGGGTAAGGACTTAGAAAGTTTTTTTGGCTACCACCACTGGAGACTGACTGGTCCCAAAAACATTGACCCCATCTTGAAAGTCGCATTCTGCAGAGCCACAGAGCAACCAGAATCACACCCCACCCCACCCCACCCCACCCTCTTCTGGCCGAGTAAAGGACCATTGATCCAGCCTGTTTTCCACTTGTGGCCGGTGCCCTTCCAGAGCTTCCCACCGTGTGACCATGAGTATTAACTTTGAGACTGTCCGCCAGTGGTCCCAAAGAACCAAAACTGAACCAGCCATCACTTTGTCCATTGTCTGTCAAGAGTGGCTCATGGGATGACCCACTTTTGGAAAGTCTAGCTTCCACCAAAGGATCGCCGGCACGCATCTCCTGGGGGCCTCGATCCATCATCCCAGGCTGGTTCCAGGGGTCAGCCCAGTACCCTGCCTTGTGCCCTGTGTTGGCTGGCATTAGCTCCAGCAGACCCCCGTGACCCTGTGTTCGGATTCAGCGGGTTGGAAAATGGATGGATGGATGATATCACATAATAAGATTTAGATAATTTTAGACTCCTGGAGACTTCATCCATCAAGCTGCCTCCCCCATTTGGCCATTTCACAGCTGAAACAGTGCTGGACCAGCCAATCCGATGAAAGGACCCCTCTTTCTCATGATTCCTGCGATCGTCCATCAGGGATGACTTTACCTTAGGCAGGCAAAACAACTTGGCAGGTGGGCCGTGGCACCAAGTGCCACATTTGAGTACCAAGAAGAGAAACAGAATAGGGTTAGTATCCAATTCTAACTATCATGTTACTTATGTTTTAGTGCTAATGACTAACAACAGAGATGCAGTCTGTACAGTTAATCAGCAGCTCTAGTCAGGATATGCTTAACTGAAGTAGCGAGTCTTCAGCCGGGATTTAAAAGCTGAGACCAAAGGGGCATCTCTTATAGTAGCAGGCAGACCACTCCACAGTTTAGGGGCCCTGTAACTAAAAGCTCGACCTCCCACTGTTATTTTATTAATCCTTGGAACCATAAGCAGACCAGCATCTTGAGATCTTAATGTGCGCTCTGGTTTGTAAGTCATGATAAGTTCAGACAAGTAAGCTGGACCTTGTCCATTTAATGCTTTATATGTTAAAAGAAGGATTTTGAAATCTGCCCTAAACTTAACCGGGAGCCAGTGTAAGGATTTAAGAACTGGAGTTATTTGTTCGTATTTTCTTGTTCTTGTAATAATTCTTGCAGCCGCATTTTGTATTAACTGGAGGCTGTATAAAGAACAGTTTGAACATCCAGTGAACACTGCATCACAGTAGTCAATCCTACTAGAAATAAATGCATGAATTAATTTCTCAGAATCCTGTTTATTTAGAAAGCGCCTTGGAAGAAACATGTTTTGGACAACTTTGTAATATGCGCTTTAAATGACATGCTAGAGTCAAAGATAACTCCTAGATTGCGGGCTGATTCAGTAAAATTAATTGGGATTCCAACTGAGTTAAATGATGACAAAATATTGTTGTGATCAGCGTCATTCCCTCCAACAATTAACATCTCTGTTTTATCTGTATTTAAAGATAAGTAGTTCTTATTCATCCACTCCTTTAATTCGCTAACACAACTAATTAAAGACAACATCAGAGAAACTTCATCTGATTTAAATGAAAGGTATAACTGGGTGTCATCTGCATACGAGTGAAAATTAACATTATGTGTCCTAATGAGAGATCCCAGTGGAAGCATGTAAAGTGAAAACAGTAAAGGTCCAAGTACTGAGCCCTGCGGGACACCATATTGAACTTCTGTGTATAATGATTGTGACCTGTCAGCACATTTCTGTACATATTGGAATCGATTTGATAAGTAAGAACTAAACCAAGCGAGCACGGTGCCTGTAAGCCCAACATCATTTTCTAGCCTGTGTAGTAAAATAGAATGGTCGATGGTGTCAAATGCTGCACTTAAGTCCAACATAATTACAGTGGAGTTTCCTTCATCAGAGGATATCAGAATGTTGTTTACAACCCGTGTTAGTGCCGTTTCTGTACTATGACCAGTGCGAAAACCAGACTGGAATTTCTCAAATAAATTGTAATGCGTAAGGTGTGACTGAAGCTGACTGGCGACTACTTTTTCTAGTATTTTAGAGAGAAACGGTAGATTTGAAATAGGCCTATAATTATTTAGTATGTGTGGGTCTAGGTCTGACTTTTTAAGTAATGGTTTAATGACTGACACTTTTAGTGCATCAGGTACTGTGCCATGCAATAATGAACTACTGATAATGTTTAGGATAGGCGCTGCAAGAACATCCATTGCACTTTTTACTAGTTTTGTTGGCACTGGATCTAGGGAACAAGTAGTGGGCTTCATTTTAGAAATTAAAGTTAAGACTTCCTGCTCAGTTACAGGATTAAAATTACTAAAGTGCTGAATGCAATGTGAGACAGGGTCTGCTAAGCCAGTATTTGGTTTGTACTGTGATGCAGAGATCTGGGATCTTATATTTTTAATTTTCTCATTGAAGAGGTTCATAAAGTCTGTACTGCTAATATCTGTTGGTATTTTGCACTGTAGATCTGAATTCACATTTGTTAACTTAGCAACTGTTCTAAACAGTACCCGAGGATTTTTATTATTGTTGTCTATTATTGTAGAATAGTATTCTGACCGAGCTTTAAAGAGGGCTTTTTTATATTTATGAACACTCTCTGTCCATGCAGTTTGAAAGACATGTAGCTTTGTTGTTCTCCATCTGCGCTCCAGTTTTCGACACTCTAGTTTAAGAGCTCGAGTGTTTTCATTAAACCAGGGAGAGAGTCTATGTGCTTTGATCACATTTGTTTTAAAGGGAGCCCAACACAGGGCACAAGGCAGGAACCAATCCCGGGCAGGGTGCCAGCCCACTGCGGGACACACACAAACACACCCACACACCAAGCACACAGCAGGGCCAATTTAGAATCACCAATCCACCTAACCTGCATGTCTTTGGACTGTGAGAGGAAACCGGAGCGCTCAGAGGAAACCCACACAGACATGGGGAGAACATGCAAACTCCACACAGGGAGGACCCGGGAAGCGAACCCGAGTCTCCTAACTGCGAGGCAGCAGCGCTACCACTACACCACCATGCCGCCCATTAAAATTGCCTACTGAATCCAATTAGTAAATTATTAAATTATTTAATTGTACAGTTATATAAGAGGTAAAAATAAATGTCATTGTGTTTCACACATAAATACAAAGACATTCCAGACCTCATAGTGTCTGAAGTGCTTGGATCAGTCAGAGGCCTAAAACTGTCCTGACTGCAGCTGGATACTTCTTGGTAAGGAAGTGCTCCATCCAGTGCCTCACCCCGACCCGTGATGGCTCTCCTGCTGTCCGTCAGAGGTGTACCCACCATGGGGAACTGCCCTGACAAAACTGATTTGTCCTGCCGGTAACATATGCTTGTCTCAGATTAAGCCATGCATGTCTAAGTATACATGGAAGTGACAGTGAAACTGCGAATGGCTCATTACATCAGTTACAGTTTAGAAAGGTGACATGCAGTGAGATTTGCACCCACCTAAGGATAAGTTCAAGTCAGTTATTTCTTCACAAACATATGCATTTCCCACATGAGATTGTGTTCTAAAGCTATGCTCTTTCTATAAATTGTTCATTTTTCAAGCCGAGACAGTTGTTAAATATTGATTTGCATCTTGCAATTAAACACACATTGTAAAATAGTTTACATGTCATCTTTGAATAAAAGTTATGTGATTTGGCCATTTTAAAGAAAATCACTTTGTCTTCCTGCACAACAACCTTTCACCTTTCAACCTTTTCAAAACATTCTCCACGAGCAACTTTTCCCAACCATCCAAGAACAGTTTGGTGACCAACATGATGGAGCACTGGGCCTTAAGGCAAAAGTGAGAACAAAGTGGCTCGGGGAACAAAACATCAAATGTTTGGGTCCATGGCCAGGAAGCTCCCACAGACCTTAATCCCATTGAGAACTTGTGCTCAATCCTCAAGAGGCAGGTGGACAAACAAAAAACCCCAAATTCTGATAAACTCCAAGCATTGATTATGCAAGAATTGGCAGCTGCCATCAGTCAGGATTTGGCTCAGAAGTTACACACTCTTCAGGCTGTGCCCAGCCAAGCCCCATGGGTGCAGGCCCGGCCACCAGGCGCTCGCCATCGAGCCCCACCTCCAGGCCTGGCTCCAGAGGGGGGCCCTGGTGACCCGCATCCGGGCAAGGGAAAACGTTGTCCAAAGGTTTGATTCATCATTGGATGTTTGATGAACCGCTCTTTGTCTCATCCCTCACCTAGGCCCAGTTTGCCTTGAGTGGCACTACCAGTGGCATAAAGCCCCAGACAACAGACCTCCTAGGATCATTGGGACACTCAAACCCCTCCACCACGATAAGGCAGCAGTTCAAGGAGGGGACTCACAACGTGTTGGGAGTGTCTGCTGGGAACGTCTGGCAGAGTCCCCTGTCAGAAGTAGCTTCAACTCCCACCTCCAGCAGAACTTCGACCACGTCCCGAGGGAGGTGGGGGACATTGAGTCCGAATGGGCCATGTTCCATGCCTCTATTGTTGAGGCAGCTGACCAGAGCTGTGGCTGTAAGGTGGTCGGTGCCTGTTGTGGCAGCAATCCCCGAACCAGCCAATCTGATGAAACTGCACGGTCAGTTTATCTTTTTAAAAATAAGTAAATATTAGTTTGTATGTTTGGAACATTTAAGGTTATTTTATTAAGCATGCGTAAAATACATTTTGTCTCCCACTTCATACATTTTTAAAGGAAGGGAAGTTGTTTACCATTGAAATATGATCAGCTTTCTTTTTATCACAGTTGAGCAATTTTCAAGCTTCAGTGTTATACATTTCATTATTTTTAAAATTTAAAAAATCTGTCATATATTGTATTATCTGTGCATATAACTTCAACCCCTATTGAATATATCAGTTAAAATGGTTGAAACAAATAAGTCTAAACCACCACCACCCCCCCGCCCCCACCTTAAAGCCAACAGCAGATCTTAAAGAATACATTTTTAAATTGCAAGCACAATTACAATGTAAGCTTGATGTGATGGCACTTCTCAGACACAAGCAAGAGATTATATTTGAAAATAATCTTATTTGTATTTTCCCCGACTTCTCACCTTTAACAGCTGCAAAACACGAAGCCTACTTTAGCATTAAAAAGCTGTTACAGAAAGCCGATATCAAATACTGCCTCTTGTATCCCACCAAACTGAAAGTGGAAGTTCAAGACCAATATTATGTATTTTCAAGCAAGGAGGAAGATGAAAAGGAATTAAAGAAGCTGTTCCCGACACTCTTTTGAAAGTTAATAAGGAGCCATATTCTGTCATGGCATGGCAAGGAGCTATCATCTGCTGTCGGATCCACTTTTAAAGAGACTGGTATTATAATTATACATCCTTTTCTTTACTTGGACACTATATGTTTATATCTTAATTACAGTTACAGACGTGAGTGTGTGGAAGTGTGGAAGTAATTAAAGTAGGGTTTGTTTTTTATTTTGTTTTTTTTTTGTTTTTTTTTTACTACCTTAAAGTAGACTGTTTAATATCATACCCTTGGTTTATAGCTATTTCTACTATTGCATTAGGATCTACTAAGCTTATCCTAGACCACTTTTTAAAATCATTCCCAGGGTTCATTATTTTATTATCCTAATATCTTAAAATTGCTGAAGATTATTTTAAGCTTAAAGATTGTTAATGATTATACTTTTGGCAGATAGTATTTAGACTTCAGCTGCAATAGATATCTCTACTTTGTTTTAATTCTCTAAGGCCGCTGCAGGGTGGTGTTTGTTTTGTTTTGGACGTGCTCTGTCTCTTTGTATGTCAGAGGACTGGGACATTGCAAAGTGGGATCAGGCCTGATGCGGGGAGGCAAAATGGGGTGGGGGGATAAAGGGGGGAGAGAAGGAGAGTAGGCTATATCTAATCTATTCTTCTAATCCTTATAACTATAAATATCATTGTAACAATAAGCTATATGGCAATAACCATCCATCCATCCATCCATTGTCTCCCGCTTATCCGAGGTCGGGTCGCGGGGGCAGCAGCTTGAGCAGAGATGCCCAGACTTCCCTCTCCCTGGCCACTTCTTCTAGCTCTTCCGGGAGAATCCCAAGGTGTTCCCAGGCCAGTCGAGAGACATAGTCCCTCCAGCGTGTCCTGGGTCTTCCCCGGGGCCTCCTCCCGGTTAGACGTGCCCAGAACACCTCACCAGGGAGACGTCCAGGAGGCATCCTGATCAGATGCCTGATCCACCTCATCTGACTCCTCTCAATGCGGAGGAGCAGCGGCTCTACTCTGAGCCCCTCCCGGATGACTGAGCTTCTCACCCTATCTTTAAGGGAAAGCCCAGACACCCTGCGGAGGAAACTCATTTCAGCCGCTTGTATTCGCGATCTCATTCTTTCGGTCACTACCCATAGCTCATGACCATAGGTGAGGGTAGGAACATAGATCGACTGGTAAATTGAGAGCTGAGCCTTGTGGCTCAGCTCCTTTTTCACCATGACAGACCGATGCAGCGCCCGCATTACTGCGGATGCCGCACCGATCCGCCTGTCGATCTCATGCTCCATTCTTCCCTCACTCGTGAACAAGACCCCGAGATACTTGAACTCCTCCACTTGGGGCAGGATCTCGCTACCAACCCTGAGAGGGCACTCCACCCTTTTCCGGCTGAGGACCATGATCTCGGATTTGGAGGTGCTGATTCTCATCCCAGCTGCTTCACACTCGGCTGCGAACCGATCCAGAGAGAGCTGAAGATCATGGCCTGATGAAGCAAACAGGACAACATCATCTGCAAAAAGCAGTGACCCAATCCTGAGCCCACCAAACCGGACCCCCTCAACGCCCTGGCTGCGCCTAGAAATTCTGTCCATAAAAGTTATGAACAGAATCGGTGACAAAGGGCAGCCATGGCGGAGTCCAACTCTCACTGGAAACGGGTTCGACTTACTGCCGGCAATGTGGACCAAACTCTGACACCGATCGTACAGGGACCGAACAGCCCTTATCAGGGGGTCCGGTACCCCATACTCTCGGATTACCCCCCACAGGATTCCCCAAGGGACATGGTTGAAGGCCTTTTCCAAGTCCACAAAACACATGTAGACTGGTTGGGCAAACTCCCATGCACCCTCCAGGACCCTGCTAAGGGTATAGAGCTGGTCCACTGTTCCGCGACCAGGACAAAAACCACACTGTTCCTCCTGAATCCGAGGCTCGACTATCCGATGGACCCTCCTCTCCAGGACCCCTGAATAGACTTTTCCAGGGAGGCTGAGGAGTGTGATCCCTCTGTAGTTGGAACACACCCTCCGGTCCCCTTTCTTAAAGAGGGGGACCACCACCCCGGTCTGCCAATCCAGAGGCACTGTCCCTGATGTCCATGCGATGTTGCAGAGGCGTGTCAGCCAAGACAATAACTCGTGGGGAAATTTGAAATTAAGATTAAAACTGCCTCACTACCAGTTAAGACTATAAAATGACATTAAAAACTCAGAATCAATGTCTCTATGATGGGACAGTTAAATATGTGAGCTGGAATGTTAAAGGTTTGAATCACAAATTAAAGAGAAAGAAAGTATGCTCTCACCTAACAGGCTTAAACACTAAAATAGTATTTTTACAGAAGACCCACTTACTAAACAAGGATCAGTCCAGACTACAAAAAGACTGGACTGAACAAATGTTCCATTCTAGCTTTACAAAGAAAACTAGAGGTGTCGGAATTCTCATACACAGAACAGTCCCATTTGTAGCATCAGATGTAGTATCGGACCCTGAAGGGAGATATGTGATGGTCATGGGCAACTTATTTAACAGTAAAATGATTTTGATAAATGTTTATGCACCCAATGTCGATGATAAGGAATTCATGCAAAATCTATTTGCATCCATCCCCAATGTGAACACTCATAAAATTATAATGGCTGGGGACTTTAATTGTGTTTTAAATCCACTCTTAGATGTCGTCCCCCCTGTCACAGGAGTCCTATCTAACACTGCAAAGACAATTACACAGTTTGTAACTGACCACAACTTATCAGACCCCTGGAAGTTTCTTAACCCAAACTCAAGAACATATTCGTTCTACTCACCAGTGCATCATAGTTACTCAAGAATTGATTATTTTTTATAGATAATAATTTCTTGCCTATGATTAAATTGTGCAAATACAACACAATTGTTATCTCTGACCATGCCCCTCTAGTCTTGAAGCTAAAATCATTAAGCCCCTCACACTCACCTCGCAGATGGCATCTTAATCCTCTTCTATTGGCAGACGAGAACTGCACAGAATTTATATCCAAAAAATCAGCTTCTTCCTAGAGACAAACACGCCTACAAAGGTTTCTGCTGGAACATTCTGGGAAACTCTAAAGGCCTTCTTAAGAGGACAGATTATTTCATATCTTTTCTTACAGAAATAAATTAGAAACCAAGAAAGCGTCAGAGCTAAGAAGCAAAATTACTAGAATAGATGAAGAACAAGCCAGGCGTCCAAGTGAAGCTCTTCATAGGAAAAGGCAGGCTCTGCATGCAGAACTCAACATCTTGAAAACTAAAGAAACTGAACAACTTATTTATAAGTCAAGACATCATTACTATGAACACGGAGAAGAAGCTGATAAGCTTTTAGCTCAACAAATCCACAAGCAAGAAGTTCGCAATGCAATCCCAGTAATCACCAACACGAATGGAGAATAAATCATTGACCATACAAATATAATGCACACATTTAGAGATTATTATAAATCCTTATATTCTACTGAGTTCAAAGAAAACAACACACAATCTAATGCATTTCTGGATACATTACAGACACCACAAATAGATGCTTTAGGTGCTGAGGAACTGGATAAACCTCTGACCCTATCAGAATTACTAGATGCTATAAAGTCTCAAAGCGGGAAATCAGCAGGCCCTGATAGTTACCCCATAGAATTTTATAAGAAATTCTCCACTCAGCTAGCTCCCCTCTTATTGGCAACATTTACAGAAGCTAGAGACAATCAAATTCTACCTCAAACTTTTCGTCAAGCATTAATCACCGTCTTTCCTAAACAAAATAAGGACTTGTTACAATGTGCATCATACAGACCAATTTCACTCCTGAATAATGATGTTAAGATACTCTCAAAAATCATAGCTAGAAGGATGGAGAAAGTGCTGCCCTCGGTAATATCACAGGATCAAACTGGATTTATTAACGTGGTCGAAGTTCTGCCGGAGGTGGGAGTTGAAGCTACTTCTGACAGGGGGCTCTGCCAGACGTTCCCAGCAGACCCTCACAATACATTTGGGCCTGCCAGGCCTGACCGGCATCCTCCCCCACCATCGGAGCCAACTCAACACCAGGTGGTGATCAGTTGACAGCTCCGCCCCTCTCTTCACCCGAGTGTCCAAGACATGTGGCCGCAGGTCCGACGACACGACCACAAAGTCAATCATCGAACTGAGGCCTAGGGTGTCCTGGTGCCAAGTGCACATATGAACACCCCTATGCTTGAACATGGTGTTTGTTATGGACAATCCGTGACGAGCACAGAAGTCCAATAACAAAACACCACTCGGGACAATAAACAAAGCAATAATGGGCAATAAAGGTCTTCAGAGGCTTCACTTTCTGAGGAGCCTGAAGAAGGCACAGCTCCCACAACAGCTGCTGGTAAACTTCTACAGGTGCACCATAGATTATGTCATCACGTACAGCATAGTACTCTCTGGCTGCACCTCTGAGAACAGGAAGACCCTCTAGTGTATCACCAAAATGGATCAGAGATTGACAGGCGCTCAGCAACCATCACTGAAAGACATCTTCACCATCTGCTGCAGCAGAAAAGCAAAGAACATTTGTAGAGATCCAACCCTCCCTGGCCATAGCATTTTTACTCCTCTGCTCTCTGGCAGATGTTTCAGAGCCTTGCGTGCCCGCACTACCAGGTTGAAGGACAGCTTTTACCCCAAAGCAGTCAGTCTATTAACTGCACAGTGATCACTGCTCCTTCATATAACTGAGCCACCACTCATTGAATTGAATTTCTGCATCAACCACACATAGTCCCACACTTAGACATGACCCATGTGGAACTCATGACCATTACATTGACTTTGGCTCCATTTATTATTTATCTATTTATGCTTACATATTTACCTTTACTTTTACACTATGTATGTTTGGAAATGTTACTAGTATCTATCCTTCTCATAGTTTAATCTTTACTGTTATATTTGTGCTTCTTGTACTTTAATGTCCACTCTTATAGACCTTTATCTAAGGCATCTATAGGCTTGCTCCAAGTGATATTTCATTGTATTCTACAGTGACAATAAACGTATCTTGAATCTTATATCTATCTTGAATGATCTGTATAGTCAATAATAGCAGAGACCACCTTGGCCTGCCCTCCGCACATCAGGCCTGTCCCTCTGTCACCTGCCCTGTATCTTTCATGGTTTCCGTTCTTCTCCTACTCACAGTGACCAAAGTTGTTTAAACCAATTCTCCAGTATAGTTTAAGCAGATTGTCATTTTTTAAAATACGTTTGTTGACCATGAGAAATCACTGATTGGAGATTTTAGTTTCCACTGCTAAAAGAGATTCCCCCCTCCTGTGAATTCCTCGTTTTTGACTGCAAAGTCAAAAAAGTGAAAATTTATTGGTTTCAACATTAAAAATTTTATTTTATTTTTTCATAAATTTAAAATATATTTTTTCTTTTTTACTTATCTAACTTTTTCCAATATATTAAATGTTACTTGTTAAGTTTTAATGTTGTTATTGTCTGTCTGTAGTCTTAATGCCATCCATTGGAATGTATGTTGTTTTTTATGGACAATACTAATGCAATTTATTCATTTTTATACCAAAAACTGATGTGGTTCAAACTTCAACAATGGTCCTGAGATTCTAATATAAAAAATCCTGATAAAGTTTTTATAATTATATTATTTAAATCTTGCACTAGAAGCGGCACCAGTATGTGAGCCCATTCCACACCCTCCGAGTGATGTCTTCATGCTGTTCTTTCTAAAATCAATAATTAAATTTCAATGTTACCAACAAAATTAATCCAAAGTAAATGCTGGTAGTACAAAATAACAACAGTAATAATAAAATTATTTTAAATTATTTTTTTCAAGGGCACAATACAAGATAAAACAATAAATAACACAGTCATAGATGATAATAATAATAATAACAATAAGACCAACTGTACGGAACAGTATTCCATACTTTTTTTATTAAACTTATATGTAGATTCTATAAAGATTAAGCTGCTGTTTAATCTGATATCATCCTAACAACTTGTACCATACTTCTTAACAAGTTACAGTGGAATCTTCTAGGTTTTTCTAAGAATACATAATGTGCTAAGTACTATAGAGTTTTTGAACTTCTTCTTCTTCTTTCGTCTGCTCTCGTTAGGGGTTGACACAGCGAATCATTTTGTTCCATATCTTCCTGTCCTCTACATCTTGTTCTGTTAAACCCATCACCTGCATGTCTTCTCTCTCCACATCCATAAACCTTCGCTTAGGCCTTCCTCTTTTTCTCTTTCCTGGCATCTCTATCCTTAGCATCCTTCTCCCAATATACCCAGCATCTCTCCTCTGCACATGTCCAAACCAATGCATTTTCGCCTCTCTGACTTTGTCTCCCAACCGTCCAACTTGAGCTGACCCTCTAATGTCCTCATTTCTAATCTTCTCCATCATCGTCACACCCAATGCAAATCTTAGCATCTTTAACTCTGCTACCTCCAGCTCTGTCTCCTGCTTTCTGGTCAATGCCACCGTCTCCAACCGATATAACATAACTGGTCTCAAAACCGTCCTGTAGACCTTCCCTTTCACTTTTGCTGATAACCTTCTGTCACAAACAACTTCTGACGCTCTTCTCCACCAATTCCACCCTGCCTGCACTCTTTTTTTCACTTCTCTTCCACAATCCCTATTACTCTGTACTGTTGATCCCAAGTATTTAAACTCATCCTCCTTCACCAACTCTACTCCCTGCATCCTCACCATTCCGCTGACCTCCATCTCATTCACACATGTGTATTCTGTCTTGTTCCTACTGACCTTCATTCCTCTCCACTGTAGAGCATATCTCCATCTCTCCAGGGTATCGTCAACTTGCTCCCTACTATCGCTACAGATCACAATGTCATCAGCAAACATCATAGTCCAAGGGGTTTCCTGTCTAATCTCGTTTGTCAACCTGTCCATCACCACTGCAAATAAGTAAGGGCTAAGAGCCGATCCCTGATGTAATCCCACCTCCACCTTGAATGCATCCATCACTCCTACCACAGACCTCATCACTGTCACACTTCCCTCGTACGTATCCTGAACAACTCTTATATACTTCTCTGCCACTCCTGACTTCTTCATACAATACCACAGCTCCTCTCTCCTCACCCTGTCATATGATTTCTCCAGGTCCTCAAAGACACAATGCAACTCCTTCTGGCCTTCTCTGTACTTCTCCATCAACACCCTCAGAGCAAACATTGCATCTGTGGTGCTCTTTCTTGGCATGAAACCATACTGCTGCTCACTAATCATCACCTCCCTTCTTAACCTAGCTTCCACTACTCATTCCCATAACTTCATGCTATGGCTCATAAATTGTATCCCCCTGTAGTTACTACACCTCTACACATTCTCTTTATTCTTAAATATTGGCACCAGTACATCTGGACCAACGGCCTTTCTATTCTTCATTCTCTTCATCACTGTCCTTACTTCCTCCTTTCTAATCCAGTGTACTTCCTGATTCACTATCTCCACATCATCCAACGTTCTCTCCCTCTCATTCTCTTCTTTCATCAGTCTCTCAAAGTACTCTTTCCATCTTCGCAACACACCCTCCTTGAGTGTATGTTTTCATCTTTATCCTTTATCACCCTAACCTGATGCACATCTTTCCCAGCTCAGTCCCTCTGTGTAGCCCACCGGTCCTTTAATCCCTCCTTAGTCTCTAACCTCTCATACAACTCATCATACGCCTTTTCTTTAGCCTTCACCACCTCTCTCTTCACCTTGCGCCTTATCTCCTTGTACTCTTGTTTACTTTCTGAATCTTTCTGACTACCCCACTTCTTCTTTGCCATCCTCTTCTTCTGTATACTCTCCTGTACTTCCCCATTCCACCACCAGGTTTCCTTTTCCTTCTTCCTCTTTCCAGATGTTACGCCAAGCACCCTTCTTGCTGTCACCCTTAACACTTCTGCTGTAGTTCCCTAACTGTCTGGTGACTCTTCACTGCCACCCAGTGCCTGTCGCACCTCCTTCCTAAACTCATCCTTGCAGTTTTCATTTTTCAACTTCCACCATTTGATCCTTGGCTCTGCCCTCACTCTCTTCCTCTTCTTGATCTCTAACGTCATCCTACAAACCACCATTCTATTCACTTTTCCCTGCCACTACTTTCCAGTCTTTAATCTCCGTCTGATTGACTCTTATGCATAGGATGTAATCTGCCTGTGTACATCTTCCTCCACTCTTGCACATCACCCTATGTTCATCCCTCTTCTTAAAATACGTATTCACCACAGCCATCCTTTTCGCAAAATCCACTATCCTTTGACCTTCTTCATTCCTCTCCTTGACATCATACCTATCCATCACCTCCTTGTCTCCTCTGCTACCTTCACCAACATGTCCATGGAAATCTGCTCCAATCACCACTTTCTGTCCCTTGGGTACACTGTTCATCACTTCATCCAACTCACTCCAAAAATCTTCTTTCTCATCCATCGCACACCCAGCTTGCGGGGCATATGCACTAACAACATTCATCATCACACCTCCAATTTCTAGCTTCGTAATCATCAATCTGTCTGACACTCTTTTCACTTCCAAAACACTCTTGACATTCTGTTCCTTCAGGATAACACCTACTCCATTTCTCCTCCCATCCACACCATGATAGAACAATTTGATTCCCCCTCCGATCCACCTGGCCTTACTCCCCTTCCATTTAGTCTCTTGCACGCACAATATATCAACCTTCCTTCTCTCTATCATATCAGCTAACTCTCTTCCCTTACCAGTCATACTGCCAACATTCAAAGTTCCTACCCTCAGTTCCACTCTCTTTATCTTCTTCCTTTCCTCTTTCCTCCAGATATGTCTCCCCCCTCTTCTTCTCCTTTTTCAGCCAACAGTAGCCCAATTTCCACCAGCACCTTGTTGGCTAACAGTAAAAATTAGCCAAATTTGCCAAATTGGCAAAATTTTACACCAGATGTCCCTCCTGAGGTAACCTTCCCCATTTATCCGGGCTTGGGACTGGCACGAAGAAACACACTGGTTTGTGCATCCCCTGTGGCTGGGTTCTCTGAATGGAGTCTCTGAACTGCACGGTGAAAAAAATGCACGTCTCTGAAAGTATCCCCATACGTAAGAGAGTCTTTCTCATTTATACTGTATATGAAACTATGTGAAATGATGCAGCAAGCTCAACACTCCGTCTAGATATACAGGTTAGGGTGACTGGCAATTGTGAGGCAGAGAATGATGTACATATGCACATGCACTGTATTGACCTAGCTGATTTTGAAAATTTCACAAGATTCCTGGATCATTATGTTTGGGAAATGAGTTCTAAATGGTCCTAAATGTTGTTTGGCTGTAATGAGAAGAAAAGCAGAGAAGTAAAGGACACACAGAGAGAATTTTACCCCAGTGAGTGAAAAAATATTCCAATCTGTTGTACAAGAATTACTTAATTGGTCTACAAATCCCAGCAGCCCCGGTAGTACTTTGCCTTTGGGTTGCTATGAATTTGCACAGAAATAATTAGGCTCTAAGTTTAAAAAGGAGCCGAAAGACTGTAATCATCTGTGTTTATTTGTTTCTATGCTTCACCCGCAACTGGATTATGAATACAACCACCTGCGATTACAGTTTATTTGGTTTCACCTTCACTGGAAAATGCCTTTGGGGAGCGCTCCCAACCACTACAAATCTGCATGTAAAATCTGAAGCACGGAAAGAGAAAACTTTTCATGACATTCAGGAAGTTGTTCACTTGGGTTATCAGTTTATTTTCATCATCAGTACTGGACTGTGTTTGGACTGACACCGTGAGTGCTTACCATTATGTGCTTAGTGCCTTGTTGGATGTCATTTATCTAGTATTTGTAAAATCGCCGTTGGGAAAATTTGGGTGGGCTCAAGCATTTTTTGTTTAATGTTTTTTTTATCTTCTTAATTTGTTTAATATGCTCTATTATCAATTCATTTGCACCGCTGTTTTTCATGTCTTTGTGCGAGCCGTGCCTGGTCAGGGCTGGGTGTGTGTTTGGTGTCCAAAAATAAATAAAATAAGCAATAAACCTTTTTGGGATGGTGTCAATCTTAATGTCACACAACCACTACTCTGTCAGCAAAGGAAAAGTACAACTGGTGTAAAATCCAACATCTGTAGAGGAAAAGAAATCAATAGGGCAAAGTAGATCGCCAGAGAGTGGGGAAACCCTGAATGCAAGGCTCTCCCAGCGAACCAGCTGAACTCGGAAGGCACCAAAGTTGCTGCAAACAATGATGAAGATAAACTTAGCACTTAACATAATTTCAGTCTGTTCTCTGGCTGTTGATGGCATCTTTATATGTTGTGTGTCCAGCAGTATATGTACAGTTCAGGTTTTCTGGCCGACAATACAGACAGCTTTACTTGCCAAAAATGCATAGTTATTTCAGAATTAGGCAGCGAAATACACACATTGGACCACATGGGGAACCTGATAGCAATTAGGTAAACCCAAAACTGGATTAGACAATTCAGCCATTTCTGATTTACCTTTAGTTTCTCTGGGCCTCACTGTAGTCAGTGCATGATTAAAATCAACGGCGCCAATTCAGCTACAGGGACAGTGGGTAACAGTGAGACGAGATCTTAGAAATGAAAACTTTGTTCCTCCACACCCAGGTCACCAATTCTGACTGCTTTTTTACTTAGAGTCAGAACAGGAGCTTGTTCAGCATATTCAGCTTCTGATCTGACTCAAACAGCGCCAGTATAACTTCACACCCGATCTGACGCTGTTCGTTTTCAAATAATATTGCATTACTTCGACGATGTTTTCTGATTGGTACTATTCGCGTCATAAAATGATTTCTTCAAAACGTCACATATATTTGTCTCTTTCTTTTTTTAAAATGTGCGTTGTAGCCCTCAGCAACTGGCCACCTGCATGTTCTTGCGCACACTAAATCAGACAGCGCTATATGCAATCATCAGATTCAAATGTTAACAGTTATATAGCACAGAATGGAAATCAGCAGTTTTTAGCATTCCACCACGCAAGCTGTCATATCAACCGCCTACTGTAACTTGCTTTCTTTTTTCTTCGGTTATAGTCTTGAATAAAAGTGCACGTGTTTTGTTATACTTTTACATCAACATATGTTCCTGTGTTTGAGCTACATGGGCATGCTCAAAAAATACACGTATAATGCCACGAAAAGTGCATGCAGACACTTCAGTTCGCAAGCATTGGTACGACAATGCAGTCACAAGTACACTGCAGAGCTTTAGCGCGTCTTTATGTGAAAACAGCAGTGTCAGATGGGGAGTGTCTGATGATTGCATATAGCGCTGAAGTTACTGCTCTTTACTATGCTTTCCTCTGCATGTCCTGGAGTACAAAAGAAACAGCATACAGCAACATGTGGGGACTGGCAATATTGAGGGAAAAAAACACGCGGTCGTATGTATCGTGATACACTGCAGAACTATAGCGCGTCTTTATGTGAAAACAGCAGTGTCAGGTGGGGGGCGGTAGGGATGGATCCTGAACGCGACTGAGACAATGAAAAGTGAATTTTAAAAAAATAAAGCTAACCTTTACAAATATCATAAATTACACCAGCTGTTACAGACTGAAATCAAATGTATCTTTTTATTCTAAAATAGTGAAAATAAGAACACTTCTCAAATGGGAGTTGTGCAGGATCAAACTCATAACCTTCTGATTCCCAGTCAGCGACTGATACTGTTGCGCCACGGAAGCAGTGATAGTTAATTCATATCAATGTCTCACACTAAGGTGGGTTTTTTTGGCGGTGGCTTTTTTTTGTACCTTTTGTGAAAGTGTTTCTTTGATATTTGGACTTCAGGCTTCATACATTATATAGTTTATGCCTACATTTTGTCAATTGCTACTAGAATATTGTAAACCGTTTCTGTTTTAACAATGTGTTTACACAGATTACTGTAGAAATGCAACACATATGAAATGCATGTGTTTCAAATAACAATCTTATTATTTCTACTCTAAAACTCCATTTCACTCCCAGGTAATCAATCAAGGCAAGAGCTGGGAAAAGCCTGTTTACGTTCTAAGTCATTGGGAGGGATGGAATAGCCGGCTGCTGGCAGCTTGTCTTTATCAGTACATTTAGATGACAAAAGACGCTGGCGGAGAGGTGAGAAAGGTTTTAAGAAGCGATTTAAGGTGGGCCGGATATACAAGTTTTTTCGTAGGCTCTGGTAATTCTAGTGTTAAAGAGGATCTTCTTATCTTTATGCACCAAAGCTGAAAGAAAATGGTGGAATTTAATTGTGTTTGGCCTCTTCGCAAGATTTCATGGAGGGAATGTGGTTTATAGCAGATTGTGTTCCCTTCACCGCTGGTTAAAAACTTGCTGTGCCGATGAAAGCATAGCCTTTGTGAATAACTGGGATGATTTTTGGGAAAGGCCTGGATTTTTAAGCGAGATGGTCTACTTCATAACTTGAGGGGATCTTTGATTTATCCCAAAATAATTAAGCAGACCTGACTGGCTGACTGATGAGAGCACAATCCATGTCACGGCCTTGTGATCTTAAATTGTAGGCTGTTTTTTATTCCCATCTGTTACTACTGTGCAGCTGTCATCCAGAATCCCTGTTGTGGGGCATCTTATAAAATTAGTATTGAACCAAACTCTAAATCACTTGTTAATCAAAGAGTAAAGAACATTATTAGGCCAAGAGATAAAAAGAAAATCTTCCACTAGGGATGTCTGTATATGTAATTTAATTCAAGTTCAAAGAAAAAATATGACAGCAGTACAGAAACATCCCTGCAGTTTAAAATGTTGTTTGCCAACTGTCTTGGAAATAAAGCTGCATTCATAAATGATGATATATTAAGTACAAAATCTGAACCTGAATTAGTAAATCTGATATTATTCTCTTAGCCGAGGCAGCACCAAATGGTTACACATTCCTTCATAAATCAGGAGATACTAACAGGTTGAGGAGGTGGCTTTGAAATAATTTTGTGTGATGCAATGCAAACCATCTCTAAAAATGTTAGCAAGTTTGCATCCTTTGAAGCCCTTATTAGATGTTAAAACAGGTTCCAGCACAATTATAGCCCTAGTCTACAGACCACCAGGGCCATATTCATTGTCCATGTCATTGTTCATGACTGAACTTGGCAGCTTTTTAATTGATTTAACCATAAATTGTGTTCATGAAGTTTTGATGGGGGATTTTAAAATACACATTGATGTGGAAAATCTTTTGCTTACCACACAAACATATTGTTCATTGGTTTGCATGAAAACTGTAAATTCGTTTACAAATGGAAGGATTCAGTTCAGCCTTTAGAAGTTTACTTAACAGCAGTTCAGGGACAATGGTGTTAAAAGTTGAACTGAAGTCAACAAACAGTATTCTTTGCTCCAGTACAAAGTGAAGCTCCATGCTGATGGCATCGTCCGCAGATCTATTTGCTTGATATGCAAACTGAAGAGGGTTGAGATCAGTAGCAGTAACAGACTTCAGGTGGATTAAGAACAAGCCGTTCAAATATTGTCATTAGAACTGATGTAAGGGCAATAGGCCTGTCATTATTGAGGCAGCTTATTTGATCACATTTGGGAACAGGAACAATAACAGAAGATTTAAAGCAATCAGGTACAGTACACTGAGCAAGAAACTAGTTAACACTAGAATTACCAGAGCCTACGAAAAAACTCATAAATCCGTCCCACCTTAAATTGCTTCTCACCTCTCCGTCAGCGTCTTTTGTCCTGTAAATGTGTGGATAAGCAGCAAAGAGCAAGCAGTCTGCTATCATATCCCCCCACCCCACACAGTTTTCTCAGCTCAAGTTTGTTTACCTGCGTGTCAGTTGCTTAGAGTTGTATAGAGTGAGAAGTCAAGCAAAATGACACCTTTTATAAATACTATATCATTATTTGGAACACATGCATTTCATGTGTGTTCTGTGTCTACAACGATCTATGGAAACACATCGTTAAAACAGAAATGTTTTTCATGTTTTAGTAATAATTGACAAAATGTAGACATGAAGTGTATAATGTGTGAAGCCTGAATTCCAAATATCAAACAAAACACTTTCACAAAAGGTACAAGTATAAAAGAACAAGTGCGCTTCTATTCAAGAATATAACTGCAGAAGATAGATAGATAGATAGATAGATAGATAGATAGATAGATAGATAGATAGATAGATAGATAGATAGATAGATAGATAGATAGATAGATAGATAGATAGATAGATAGATAGATAGATAGATAGATAGATAGATAGATAGATCTTTATTGTCATTGTCACTTTTACAAAGGAACAACGAAATTGAAGGTGCAATCGACTCAGTGTGAGGAATAAGAGTTAAAAAGACAAAAAGACAAGAAGACAGAATATAATAACAAACCGAATAGTAATAAATATACAAATTGCACTTGTTGACTTAAGGTCTATATTGCACATTGGAAGAATAATATGGAGCAGTTTTATTCTGAGTTCAGGGCCATCATTGCTTTCGGATAAAAGCTGTTTTTAAGGCGGTCTGTCCTAGTTTTCATAGCTCTGTATCTCTTGCCCGATGGCAAAAGCTGGAAGAGGCAATGACCGGGATGTGATGAGTCCTGTGAAATGTCTATTGCTTTTTTGCGTCTTCGGGAGGTGTAGATTTGTTCCAGAGTGGGGAGGGTACAACCAGTTGTTCTCTCCACTGTCCTGATGACCCTGTGGAGAGCTTTCTTTTCTGAGGAAGTGCCACTGCCGTACCACACACACAGTCCGTACGTGAGCACACTCTCGATGGAACAATGATAAAAAGCAAGGAGCAGATTTTTTGGGAGGTGGTTCTTTCTGAGAATTCTCAGAAAATACAGTCTCTGCTGTGCCTTCTTTAGCAGCTCCTTGGTGTTGGCACTCCAGGTCAGGTCATCCTCCAGCTCCATACCCAGAAACCTGAACACCGGGACCCTCTCCACACATGCCCCGCCAATGATGAGTGGCTGAATGTCAGTTTTGTTTTTCCTAAAGTCAATAACAAGCTCCTTTGTTTTTTTGTTGTTGAGGAGCAGGTTATTGACTGTGCACCACTCTGACAGTCGCTCCACCTCGTCCCTGTATGCCAGCTCACCCTCCTTGCCCGAGATGAGTCCGACCACCGTCGTGTCATCCACAAACTTTATAATCTTGTTGCTATGGTGAGTGGGGACACAGTCATATGTGTAGAGGGTGTAGAGGAGCGGGCTGAGCACACAACCCTGCGGCGTCCTAGTGTTGAGGCTGAGAGCAGTGGATGTGTGGAGACCCAGCCTGACCCTTTGGGAGTGACCCGACAGGAAGTCCAGTATCCAACTGCAGGTGAGTGATGGAAGTCCCAGATCTGCCAGTTTGGACACCAGTCGTTGTGGGAGGATGGTGTTAAACGCCGAGCTGAAGTCTACAAAGAGCAGTCTGGCGTAACTCCCCTGCTGCTCCAGGTGGGTTCAGGGCAGCATGAAGGGCTGTGGCCACAGCATCCTCTGTGGATCACTTTGCTTTGTAAGCAAATTGGAATGGGTCCAGGTCTGCTGGCAGGCAGGCGATGATATGACTCCGCACCAGTTTCTCAAAACACTTCATGATGACAGATGTGAGTGCCACTGGGCGGAAATCATTCACACTGTTCGTGTTGGATTTTTTCGGCAGCGGAACAATGATTGAGGACTTGAGGCAGGATGGGACAGTGGCCTGGGACAGGGACTGGTTGAAAATCATGGTGAAGATTCCGGCCAGTCGATCTGCACAGTCTTTCAGCCCCCGTCCAGCCACACCGTCGGGTCCTGCAGCCTTCCTCGGGTTCACTTTCCTCATCACCCGCCTCACCTCACACTCTTTCACTGTGAGTATATTGCTGTTGTGAACAGGCTGTTGTGATGGAGCTGCTGTTGGTGTCGCCTCAAAGCGGGCAAAGAAGATGTTCAGCTCCTCTGCCAGAGAAGCGTCTCCCTCAGCGGCCAAGGAGTTGCTGGATTTGTAGCCGGTGATGTGCTGGACACCCTGCCACACCTGCCTGGTGTTGTTACTCCTCAGATGATCTTCTATCCTCCTTCTGTATGCTGCCTTGGCCTCTCGGATGCCTCTCTTCAGGTTCGCTCTGGCTACACTGTAAAGAGCCCCATCCCCAGACCTGAAAGCAGTATTCCTAGCTTTCAGCAGACTCTGGACATCCCTCGTCATCCAGGGCTTCCTGTTAGGAAGATGTCTGTGTAGAGAGAAGTGAGCTGCCTAGGACAGGGTTTGATTGTTGCAGGTGAGACAGAGTCAGGGCCGACTGACTTTTTGCAGTTCTGTGTTGAAAACAACTTCCAGACGTCATATTCTTTGATAGATCAGGAAGAAGAGGGGTGAGACTTTTGTGGAGAAGTGGCTGGTGCTAAAACCACTTCAGACCTGGAGGAGCAGAGACACCGTACATACTCAGCACCTTGTTGATAACATCTCCCATAAAACTTGTTAGGTGTGTCAGGGGGAGATGAACCTGAGTTAGCATTGGGAAATGTCTTTTTGTAATTCGTAACAGACTGAAGGCTTCTACATACAGAGGTGCGATTGTTTTCTGAGAACTGAATGGTCAGCCTTTACTGAATAGCGCACACTTAGGGATTCACAGTGTAAGAGGACAGCTAGTTACCCTCCAAAAGGAATGTAATTGGGAAAATATATATGGTGACAGCCTTAGCTTTGGGTTTTTCATGCTGTCTCATTATATGTTTATGCATTTGATCCCTTTCCCTAATGGAAGCTTATTGCTTTTGAGATACAGCTGCCTGTTTTTGTCCATCTGGCATTTACTCTTAGTTTGACATATTTGGTGTTAACATTTGCAGTGCACCATCTATTGAAATGTGTTTTTGTAATTCAGGTATCAAGAACGTGCACAGCATTTTTCATTTCAACAGATGGTGCATCACAAACATTAACACTACATTTACTAATCTCATACCAAATGTCTTATAACAGAGATACAGAAACTTGACAGACACAGTGATACACAGAAACAGAAACAGACACTTCATATGTCTCTGTTATATGCCATTTGGTAGAACCTTCTGTTGGAATGACAAACATGAAGCACTGTATGTTGGAATGACAGAGACATGGCTACCAGACAGACACACAGATATGCAGACATGCAGACTATTGTCCTTTTATTAAGGCGGATAAGCTGATTTCTGTCCATCTGGCAGTTACTATCTGCTGGATGTATTCAGTGTTAATGTTAGCAGTGCTGTGTGTCTGCCCCATTGCTATGTCTCTGTGATATGCCATTTAGTACAGGATTTGTCAAAGAAGTGTTAATGTTTGTTGTATGCCATCTATTGGAATGACAAATTCAATGCATTTTAAGACTAAAAATGTTTGTGAAGCACCATATGTTGGAATGACAGAGACAAAGCAAGTGGAAGAACAGAACACACAGAAAGTTTAATTAAGGTGGATTTAATAAGTTGGTCTGCTGTTTTGTGGACAGGAAAAATGTCCAATAATCTGGCACTGATCTGAGAACTGACAGTTGGGAAATCTGCTGTACACATCAGGGCGCTATATTACCTGACATTCTCTTAACTGTGTTAATGTCTTCTGAATGGATCCATTATAACACCCAAGACTTTCTCATAATCAGTACTTTCAAGTTTCAGACCTGCCATTGTCTATTCAAACCTAACATTTTTACTTCTTGTGAAGATGTCTGAGTGACCGACGATGGGTGGGCTCCCTGTGTAGAGCTGGTTTATGACCTAAAGCCTGCTGACCTGCTGTCCCCTAAAATGTATTGCACTATGTGGACTAATGACATAAATATGTGACAAGTGACACTACAAGGTGCTTCAATGACTCAAGTAGAGACGAGGGGGCCTCACATGAAGTTTGTATTAGCAGACCACCGATGTGTCACGTATGAACTCTTGTGTGGTGAGGACCACTTCACTGTCTGTGTCGATGAGGAGGGAATGACAACAACACGACACACAAACTCCTGTAAAGTTGTACGTCTGCCATCACTGAACAGCTGCTGCTAATTGCTTCATCAAAACTGAACTCGTATGATGGAGATGGCGGTCCTCTCGTATTGTTTATTGTACGGTTCTGTAAAAAACATCACTTGCTGCTACTCTAATACAGTAAGAATTTAACACAAGTGTAATATTAATATAAAATAGTGAATCTATGTATTAAAATATATTAGAAGATTGTTTTGGAGAGATCTTGATATCATTTCTATCTTTATTAAGAACTTTAATTGTCCTTATAGTGATGACAACTAGCAGACTCATTCAGTGCGGTGCTCCTCGGTGCTTCAAAACCGACAGACACAGTCATTTAGTTTAGTTTGATACAAAGTTACAAATCAGTGACACAGCAAATATCTTCAAAATAAAAAGCACATCAGTTAGCGCTGCTGCATTGGAATTCTGAGAGTTTACCTGCCACTGCCACAGAGAAATGCATGTTGTGTGTTTGATGATTTAAGAAAAGAAAGACGTCCAGTAAATCAGACAAAGACAATCAGCACAACATCAGACTGACAGAGAGCAACGGGGGGAATACTGTTTGGAATTTAATGTGAGGGTCCGGAAAAGACAAAAACACACAGCTGTTACTGTACAATGTGTGTGTGTGTGTGTGTGTGTGTGCGGGTGTGTGTATGTGTGTGTGTGTGTGTGTGTGTGTGTGTATGTGTGTGTGTGTGTGTGTGGGCCTCTCATGAGCACAGGGTGGTCCAGCACACTCCATGCAGGTTCAGCTCACAGGAGTCAGAGGGGCTCTGAGCAGCACAGGACAGCATGGAGTGTCAGACCACCACTGGGCAC
Source organism: Erpetoichthys calabaricus (assembly GCF_900747795.2). NCBI lineage: Eukaryota > Metazoa > Chordata > Cladistia > Polypteriformes > Polypteridae > Erpetoichthys > Erpetoichthys calabaricus. The sequence goes on along the minus strand of NC_041396.2, from coordinate 308,696,728 downwards.
AACCTCAGCTCATCTGAACCTGCTGATTTAATGTGCTGCTCGCTGTGATGAGGAAAGAAAGTCAAAGTGACTGAGAACAAAAAAACAAAAACAGCAGACAGAGGAGAAGAAGGAAACTGCAGAGAGCCAGCAGCTGGACCACTGTGGAGCTGTGAGGAGAGACCACCGCAGCCCTGAGCGGCTCCTGACAAACAAATATAATGAAGACATCTGAGATTTGATGAACACATTAGTGAGTAGCAACTGAAATCAACAAACAAACATCCTGAGAGAATTTGTGAAGCACACACATCAGAGAGACGCCTCATGTGAATTACGTCAGCAGAGAGAATATGGCAGTCGCAGGGCCTCAGTGTATAAACATCTCAGTGTGCAGGCAGGACAGCTCAGTCAGGGGACAGACATGGAGTTTAAACAACTGAAACTTGGCCGTTGCTTTCCTCAAAGTAATACAACTTGTCGTAAACTGATTTATGAAACTGAAGTTTATGGAGTTTATTACACTTTCTCGTGTCTTTGTTTTTATTGACAGTCTTTGGAAATCTTCTTATCATCATTTCTATTTCTCATTTTGTTCAGCTGCACACGCCGACTAATCTTCTGATCCTTTCACTTGCAGCGGCCGATTTCTTAGCAGGTTTCTTTGTGTTGCCCTTTACTTTGGCTGGCCTGCTTGATGTTTGCTGGTACTTTGGAGTTATTTGCTGTTATTTGTATCAGGCACTTGCAAATATTCTTACTACAGTAGTTGTATATAATGTGGTTTTAATATCCATTGATCGCTACATTGCTGTCTGCCATCCTTTCCTTTACAGCTCAAAAATAACTTTAAATGTTGCAAAGATCAGCATTACTGCAGTCTGGCTGTTTGCACTTTTCATTACACTCATACTTTTATGTCTTAGTGATATTATAACAGAGCTATGTGAAGGAGCTTGTACAGTATTCAGTTCTAATGAAATGATGATTTTTATTTTACTTGTAACTTTTTTTATTCCTTATTCACTAATGATTGGTTTTTATATCAGAATATTTGTCGTTGCAAGAAGCCATTCAAGAGCCATCAACTGTATGATAGAAAAGAGACAAACTGAGGAGGTGAGTGACAGAAAAATATCAAAATCGTCTGAAAGAAAAGCCGCAAAAACATTAGGAGTAGTCGTGGGGGCTTTTATTATCTGCTGGTTCCCTATTTACTTTTATAGTCTTTTTACTGATATTAATAACCTAATCGCAGTTATCATCAGGAATGTCTTTGTGTTTGTAAGTGAAGTGAACTTTGGTGTTAATCCAATTCTTTACGCTTTTCTTTATTCCTGGTTCAGAAAAGCACTGAAAATCATCCTGACGTGTAAAATATTTAGTCCAGCTTCTTCAGTGCTCAATTTACTGTAAATGGTAAAGAAAATAAAAATGTAATTTTCTGAACTTAGATGTTTTAAATTATTTGTTAATTATGCCTTTGCTCATTTTTCATATTAGCAGTGTAATACCTGGACGTATTTCTTAACAATACAATCATTTCATATTCACTGTATTGTTGTGAAGGCTGTTTTTGTTAAAATTGTACTTTATTCATGTAGAGTGTACACTGTTTATGATTATTACTTATTTCACCACAGTTATTTTCATAAATCTTCTCCTTATTTGAATGTGTAATAAACAGCACTGAAAATTTTGGAGACTCCTGGCAATTCATAGAAACACTTCAGAATTTCTTGGTGACTTTTTATTTTTTTTAACATTGTATAATGATTATTGCTATTTCCATTATTTTGGGCGAGAATTATTGATTTCAATATGAATTAAGTAATGTGCTGAATTTTTCCTAATATCTGGAAATATAAAAATCTTTTAACATCTGCAGTTATAATTTACAGACTTTCAGATTTCACAACTAAAAACTCCACAGCTGAGCTCAGACGACGGCTGACATTCTGTTCAGCTTTGATCAGACGGTGGACATTTGTTTAAGAGTCAAACTCTGTGAAATGTTCCTTTATTGTTTTAGTTTTGTATCATAGTCAACGTTTCATTTTAATCTTGAAGTTAATGTTAATCTGCACTCCTTGTAACCGCAGGAGTGTAAGGCGAGTTCTAACACGGGTAAAACACGAGCCGAATGAAATCTCTCAGTCCAAAAGTTCATTTTAAAATATTTAGTGAAAATTCAAAGCAAACAATCCACAGAAAAATAAAGAAAAAAGTTGTTACACATGTAGAATAAAACACAAAAAAAAGATAAATGTACCTTCTCTAAACTTAGCTTTTCTTGTAAAACTTTAGTTGTTTTTATACTTAAAGATTCTTAACTTCTTCTTCTGTAAACTTTAAACGTACAGCGCAGCTCATTCAATTAAGTGCTTTGTCTTACATGTCACACAAAATACGCACACAAGACATGAAAGGCACAAGAGGCGCAGTTTAAAACCACACGCCTTCTACGCCTTAAACATGACAAGGCTGATCACTAACGGAGAATAATGTTTAGTCAGAGAAGTGAGAAATAGTTAGAATATAACAATTCAATTCAACTTATGGGGTTACAGGAACCTCCCATAGATTATGCACTAACATTTAGTAAAACATTTATGTATCTTATGTAACTTGGAAATGGCTCTTACACTCCTCACTAAGGCAGCAGATGACAGACGAGTGCAGACGGAGCAGTCGGCCTTCACTCCTCACACTGCTGGCTCACTAAATGACACTGAGGTGACTGTGAGGAACTGAAATGGACGACTGAGAAGGTCAAATGAGGTTTGATGTCCACAATTAAACGTGTGATTTGCTGCTTTAGACTGACGTTTGTTAATATTTCTGAAGTCTCATTAGCCGAAGCTGCTCACCTCATAGAGAACACAATTAATACTTCAGAGAACAGCATTGTGCTCAACTCTATAAAAACAAGAGAAACTTAAACCTTTAATAAAGGAATCACATTTGTATGTCAGTAATTGTCTGCTTATCACCACATTTATTCCTTTTGATAGTCACATCACAAATTGTTCAGGTTTTCTCTCTCTTTCATTTGTGAAATGGCTGCTGGTTATTGTAGAGCACAATGGCTCCTGCTACTTCATACACAGAAAGTGTTCAGTTATATTGGTAAGACATTTAAAAATCTAACAACACAATACAGAGGTGTGCGCTCATTCATGTGTATTGCTATGTATATCTTTGAAATTAATGCTTCAGTGAGGATTTGAACACAAGTGTCTTTTTCAGTGATCATTAACCTGATGTTTTATATCTGTGTGTTTAGATAAACCTCAGCATGTTGATTTCAAACATGTGAAAGTTCTTTGTGTCAAGTCGTGTCACAAATCCCAAACAATGCTGTGACTGTCCACTCAGATCCTAAATTTGATTCAGCTCATCGTATTTCCTGATTGTGATGTCTGTTCAGGTGAGATGCCATTATATAAACACACACAGCTGAAGTCATTTTGTGGTTAAATTCCTTGACTTTGCTCTCTGGTGTCAGTTCTCGTCTCAGGTTTCTCCAGTTTGCACTGAGCTTTATTTTATTTATTCCCTTGACGTCTCTTCCTTTCCCCTAACCACAGGCTGACGAGTTGCAGGTTACAAAATCCATTACACTGATGAAGTTGTTAAAAGTGTCTCCCTTCCCAGCATTCTATTTATTGGCCAGATGCACTAATGTGGACGAGTAATGTTTTTTGGATGTATTGATGCAACACACAAGGAGAGCACAAAATAAAAAACATCAAACATGACTCATTGTATTGTGATTTTATTATGTTTTATATCATGTACTTGCTATCGAGGCCACAAGCAAACCGACGTTGGCAATAACTACACCCAGGGAGGTCATGCCTGATTTGCTCTCGGAACTTCAATGTTAATTTCAACAAACATCAGCATCTTTTAAAAGAGAACTTAAGCTACCTGACAGTGCACAACCCGCCACATGCCACCAGAACCCTACTTTGTACTTTAAAATGATTTATTATGTCATTTGTCAGAACATGAGGGCGAGTTAGCACACACCCACTTCTTGGGTGGCCATCTCGTCACTGACAAAACACTCAAAAGGGGAAAACTTTGCTTTTACTGTCAGGGAATTAATGAGGAGATCTGTCGCTTTTGTGTTTCGTCTCTGACATGTCAGCTGCGACAGATTCCCAGAAAAGGCCATGCTCCTCTTGTTCCATTCCATAGATATACGAACTTCTGAACATATCAGGATGGACATAGTAGATCTACAAATCTACATAGTAGATCCTCTCGAACCCTCGGCCCGAGGACGTAAATTGGATTATGCTACATGGTATCCAGAGGCTACCCCCTTAAAACAAGACAAGTCCAGAAGCATCACATGGGAACTGGTAGGGGTCATCGCACATATCCCAAAGGGGAATCAAGGGATGCTATTTACCTCAGAGATGTTCAGGGAGGTTGCCAAATTGCTCCAAATCAAGCACCTTAGACTTCAGTGTACCATTTTCAGCCTGATGGTCTAGTCGAACGGCTTAATAAGATGCAGAAGCAAATGCTTCTCAAGGTGGGTTTGTACCTCATTTTTCTGAGAGGGCTGTGCCCTTGACTGACCTGACAAGGAAGGGGGCTCCTAACTGGGAACAGGTACTTACCCCTCTTGCTATCTGCATATCAAGAGGTCCCACAAGCCTCTACAGTTTTTTCACCTTATGAATTTTTATATGGGCAACAAACTCAGGGATTACTGGATATATTAAAAAATCGATAAACAACTTGAGCTGCCCCATTCCAAAAATATCTTCAAATATGTCACACAATTATGCAATATATTTGGTAAAATCAGATCAATACTAAAAGCTTATATGGATAAAGTGCAATCAGCCCAGTTTGCTCCCAGAGATTAAGTCAAGCCTCCTCCACTTCCTATTCCAAATTATTGGTTCATTATCAAGGGTGCTATGAAATTAAGGAAATGAAGGGGCTGGTTGTCTATTTGGGCAAACAACCCAAACAATGACAAGAGTGCAAAGTAGATATCCTATCTGTCTGAGAAGTGATAAATGAAAGACCTGGTTGGACCTCTCTGATTGAACAACATCATAACTGACCGAGAAGTATTTGTCCAAGAATGCCCAGACGTGGAACTTAAGGTCAAACAAATGCTGGATCTGGGAGCGATTGGGGAGAGTTTTAATCCCTGGTCCAGTCTTATTGTATTGGTCCCAAAGACCGATGGCAGTTAGCACTTTTGCAATGACTTATATCAGCAAGTTTCCTGTTTTGATGCATATCTGATGTTTTGAATGCACAAACTCCTCAAGCAACTCAGAAAAAAGCATGATATTTGACCACCCTTGACATGACAAAAGGGTATTGGCAAATTCCCATCAAGGAAAAAAACATATTTAGCATCCTTAGTGGTCACTGGCAGTATTGAGTTCTCCCATTTTACACAGGACACCGGCCACCTTCCAATGTCTGGTGAACAGACTGCTATGGCCCACAACTCTTATAGTGCTGCCTACCAGAATGACATGGTCATCTGTTCCGACACATGTAAAGAACACAAGCAGAAGGTCCTTACACTATATAACAGTGGCATTAACATTATTTTGGATCAATTGGGGCCAAATAATTGCACTATAGGGTGGGAGGTAGTAGAATTCAACCACAGTGTACCATAGTTAATGCTGTAATCAACTGGCCCTGTCCACAAAGCAGGTGGCAAGTACAATCATTCCTGGCATTTTTGGGGTACTACCGCAGGTGTGTACCTCACATTTCCAAGAGGGCTATGCCCTTGACTGACCTGACAAGCAAGAGAGCTCCTAATATAGTGGTTTGGGGCGAGAAAATGGAAACAGGCTCTTACATCTGTACAATGCATTCGGAAAGTATTCCAGGCGCATCACTTTTTCCACATTTTGTTATGTTACAGCCTTATTCCAAAATGGATTAAATTCATTTTTTTCCTCAGAATTCTACACACAACACCCCATAATGACAACGTGAAAAAAGTTTACTTGAGGTTTTTGCAAATTTATTAAAAATTAAAAAATTGAGAAATCACATGTCCATAAGTATTCACAGCCTTTGCCATGAAGCTCAAAACTGAGCTCAGGTGCATCCTGTTTCCCCTGATCATCCTTGAGATGTTTCTGCAGCTTCATTGGAGTCCACCTGTGGTAAATTCAGTTGACTGGACATGATTTGGAAAGGCACACACCTGTCTATATAAGATCCCACAGTTGACAGTTCATGTCAGAGCACAAACCAAGCATGAAGTCAAAAGAATTGTCTGTAGACCTCCGAGACAGGATTGTCTCGAGGCACAAATCTGGGGAAGGTTACAGAAAAAGTTCTGCTGCTTTGAAGGTCCCAATGAGCACAGTGGCCTCCACTGGAAGAAGTTCGAAACCACCAGGACTCTTCCTAGAGCTGGCCGGCCATCTAAACTGAGCGATCGGGGGAGAAGGGCCTTAGTCAGGGAGGTGACCAAGAACCCGATGGTCACTCTGTCAGAGCTCCAGAGGTCCTCTTTGGAGAGAGGAGAACCTTCCAGAAGGACAACCATCTCTGCAGCAATCCACCAATCAGGCCTGTATGGTAGAGTGGCCAGACGGAAGCCTCTCCTTATTAAAGGCACATGGCAGCCCGCCTGGAGTTTGCCAAAAGGCACCTGAAGGACTTTCAGACCATGAGAAAGAAAATTCTCTGATATGATGAGACAAAGATTGAACTCTTTGGTGTGAATGCCAGGCGTCACGTTTGGAGGAAACCAGGCACCGCTCATCACCAGGCCAATACCATCCCTACAGTGAAGCATGGTGGTGGCAGCATCATGCTGTGGGGACTGGGAGACTAGTCAGGATAAAGGGAAAGATGACTGCAGCAATGTACAGAGACATCCTGGATGAAAACCTGCTCCAGAGCGCTCTTGACCTCAGACTGGGGTGACGGTTCATCTGTCAGCAGGACAACGACCCTAAGCACACAGCCAAGATATCAAAGGAGTGGCTTCAGGACAACTCTGTGAATGTCCTTGAGTGGCCCAGCCTGAGCCCAGACTTGAATCCGATTGAACATCTCTGGAGAGATCTTAAAATGGCTGTGCACTGACGCTTCCCATCCAACCTGATGGAGCATGAGAGGTGCTGCAAAGAGGAATGGGCGAAACTGGCCAAGGATAGGTGTGCCAAGCTTGTGGCATCATATTCAAAAAGACTTGAGGCTGGAATTGCTGCAAAAGGTGCATCGACAAAGTATTGAGCAAAGGCTGTGAATACTTATGGACATGGGATTTCTCAGTTTGTTTATTTTTAATAAATTTGTAAAAACCTCAAGTAAACTTTTTTCACGTTGTCATTATGGGGTGTTGTGTGTAGAATTCTGAGGAAAAAAATGAATTTAATCCATTTTGGAATAAGGCTGTGACATAACAAAATGTGGATAAAGTGATGCGCTGGGAATACTTTCCAGATGCACTGTTCCTGTATTATTGGATTTTCTCTGCCTTTTATTGCCCAGGCTGACATTTTGGACACAAATCTCTGTGCAGTGTTCAACAAGAGTGCTGTTTGTGTAGAACGCCACATTATGTTGCTAAGCCAGAGACTATTGGACCTGGAAACCAGGTATGCGGCTATGGAAAAGGAAATATTGGTGAATAAGTGAGCTATTCTTCAACTGAGGTACTACCTGCATGGTCATGAATTCACTCTAGTCATCGACCATGCAACTTTATAGTGGATTGCACTGCACAAATAGTCAAACCAACATGTCACTTGATGTTTCTTGGACCTTCAGTGATTTAAATTCAAAGTTGTAGATCGCCATGGTTCCCTTCATGTCAATGCTGATGCGCTTTCTCTCTCGGTTCGGGCTGCCTGACCCAATATGTTCTGGGCTGGCGGGGGGGGGAGGATATGTCACACACATGTGCTTAGGAGACAACTTCAAGGGTCATATAAATGTAATTACGCTCCCAACCAGGGGTTGGTGCTGTTGCCTAATGCTTTTTCTCTTCCTGCAGAAGCAGTGATTGAGCGTTGCATCCTGAATAATGTCATGTCAAGTACCCAGCAACCTGAACCCACTTCTTCCTGCCCTGGCTGATGATATGTAAACACTGGCACTTGTCATTTGTGGGACACTCCTCTAAAAGTGTGTATTTTTACAAGGAATTCACTTTAATTCTTTTAAAAAATGCTAAAGAGACAACTTGTACTGCATTAATGAAATACAGAAAAAATGTCTACATGTGTATTGTGTGTTCAGTTTGTACAAAATATTTCACTGCAGCAACCCTATTAGATGGAATAACACGAGGATGATAAAGATGATTCAAAATCAGTCAAGGGTGCTTTTAACAATAAGTAAAACTTTTTAACATTTCTAAAAAATCTTTTAAACGGTAATGACAGGAAGAGAGTGTTCTCATCCAAATGTAATTCCTTTGTTAAAGGTTTAAGTTTCGCTGTTTCTCTAGAATTGTGCACAATGCTGTTCTTTGAATTATTAAATTTATTTGTTGATTTCAGTTCCTAATTCTCTAATGAGTTCATCAAATCTCAGATGTCTTCATTATATTTGTTTGTCAGGAGCCGCTCAGGGCCTTCAGTGGCTTCTCCTCACATCTCCAGACACTTGGATTTGAACCCTGGTCCAGCTGCTGGCTCTCTGCAGTTTGCTTGTTCTTCCTGTAACTGCTGTTTTTGGTTTTTTTTTTGTTCTCAGTCACTTTGACTTTCTCTCATAATAACAGCGAGCAGCACATTAAATCAGTGGTTTCAAATGAGCTGAGGTTGTGCCCAGTGGTGGTCTGAGCCCTTCTGACACCTGTGAGCTGAACCTTCAGGGATTGTGCTGGATCTAGGCACATATCGGTTATGGAGAGAGTGGCGTATGGGTTGTTGCTTTACATTGCAGGAAGGAAGATTCTAACTCAGAGGCTAAAATGTTAAAAAAAAAGCTATTTTCAAATAGAAATAGAAATTTGATCTGTTCCTAAAGATTCATAAGGCACCAGACTCATGGGCCACACCTTACGAGATACCGCCTGGGAGACTAATCATTTCCGCTTGCTCCTTGGAATCTTATCGCATCTCTGAATACATTAATTACTTCTTAAACTCGCTTTCACAACTGCATAACAGCCACATTAAAGATACTTATCATTTTTTTTACAATTCATTAAAATACACCAGATTCCTCTGGATGCATTTTTGTTTACTATGTACATTGAGTCCTTATATACCAATATTGACACCTCATTGGGTTTACGGGCAGTAGCTGACAAATTCAAGAGATCTCCTGATCCAGAAAGACCAGGGGCCACATGTATAAATGGTGTATATGCACAAAAATGTTTCGTACTCCCATTTCCACTCTCAAATCGCGATGTATAAACCTAAACTTGGCATAAAGACACGCACATTTTCAAGGTAGTTCAAACCATAACGTACGCAAGTTCTCCGCTCGGTTTTGCAAACTGGTGGCACCCAGCGTCAAAGCAGTGCTACTGTTCCTGTGTGGTTTCCTTTTCTTTTTTAGTTACACATCCCTGACACAGCTTTATCAAATACACTGAAATTAACTGCATATTGTTTATTAGATTAAGGCATCTGATTGTAATTAACCAGTAACTATATAATGGCCCATGGAATAGTCAAACTATTCCAAATACCACAGCTGCTTTAGCGTTGTTCCTCTCAATGCACCTTCTTGTTCTTCTTTCAGCTGCTCCCGTTAGGTGTTGCCACAGCAGATCATCTTTTTCCATATTACTCTCACTGCACCACTCGGAGTATTTATATCACTGTACCTGAATAGGGAATCACAGATCTACAGCAGCTGATCAGAAAGAGAATTATCGGTGTACAGCATCAAGCACACGCTGCCTCAGCCATGTGCACAGTCTATTGAACTTCTCTCATACGACACATGCTTCAGAGCATTTCCTTTACGGACCTCGCGGTTCAGAAACAGTTTCATCCCAAGATCTACAAACGCACTCAATCGGTCCATCAAGTGCTCCTTGTAGAACTGTTATAAGTACAATCACCTCACTGTAAACTTGCGATACAGTTATAATATTACACAACCTGAGCCACTTTAGCGTGTGTTTACATATGATGACGATATCATTTTAAGATGAAATGCAGCAAAATATGTTTATTATATTATACAAATAAAACTTTAACTTCATTTAAATAATCTATATTGTTAATGATTAAACATGCGAGGACACAGTGTCGCAGAGCTAGCTAGTTCAGGGATTGTTCCTACCTCGTGTTGTATACGATATTTCAATGTTCCTTAAAAATTTTGAAGAATCGGTGTTCTAAGCTTACAGATGGCTTTACATCTGTTACAGAGTTGATTGTGTGGTGATTGGGTATTTGGAGAAAGAAAAGTAAGGACAGGAATTGGGGCTAGTACATCTGAAAGAGATAGTACTGCTGCAATAAGTTATTTCATCGAAGGCCACACACGGCGCTGCAAGCATCTTGCGGGAGGCAGGAACAATCTCTGGATTGGGCACCAACTCGTCACTATCACTGCGCCACCGTGTTCCCATGTTTAATAACATACTTTAACTCCTATCATCATGAAAATGATATCAAGTATACATCTGAGTATTTTAATTATTTAGAGAGCTGTAATATCATGAATGTAATGGATTCTGTGTCCAGTCGTTTAAGAAGCACGTAGTGATCAACAACTCCCACCACGTCAACTAGAATGGCCAATGACAAGTCCAATTCTGACCATCAGTGTGGAGCGTCCAGAACTGAACATGAAGTCAGGAGGCGACTAAGGAAGCTACACACTGGAAAAGCTGCAGGACCAGATGGAGTCAGTCTTCATGTTCTTAAATAGGCCTATGCTAACCAGCTTTGTGGTGTCCTCTATCACTTGTTCAGTCTGTCCCTAAGGCTTCAGAAAGTGACACTGCTGTGGAAAACATCCTGCATTGTGGCTGTTCCACTGAAAGCAGGAGCCTCTTCACCTAAAGACTACAGGCCAGTGGCACTTATGTATGTCTCACACGATGGAGACCTCTGAGAGGCTGGTCCTGGACTATATGTGTCTTCTTGTGGCAGATCACCTGGGCCCACTGCAGTTTGCCTATTGGATAAAGACTGAAGTGGAGGATACAATTATCAGTCTGGCTTATTCCCACCTGGACGAAGCTGGCAGCACTGTGAGGGTCATGTTTTTTGATTTCTTCAGCATCTTCAGTACCATCCAGCCATGTCCATTATGGGGGTAAACTCAGAGATATGCAGACAGATGAGCCTGAGGTGTCCTGATGATGGACTTTCAGTCTGACAGGCCACAGTTTGGCAGACTCAAGGGCTGTGTGAGCAACACTGGAGCACCACATGAACAGGCCTGTCTCCATTACTAGACACTCTGTACAACTCAGAGTAATGATAATAACAGTAATGTATTTTATTTATATAGCGCCTTAGAAATATAACAGCAGGTCATGTCACTTTCTGCAATTCTCTGATGTTTCTGCACTTATGGGGGTATTGATAAGGGAGATGAGACAGAGGAGAGGGGTCAGGGGAGAAGTTTGAGAATTGTCTGCATCTTAACATCAGCAAAACCAAGGAACTGGGGATTGACTTTCACCAAACAGTCACTATGTCCGGTAGCTATTCAATGAGTGGATGTAGAGGTGGTCCACTCCTACAGGTACTTGGGGGTCCACATGGGCTGGTCATGGAATACAGAGAAACTATATAAGAAAGGAGACCACTTTCGTTTATTCTGGGAAGTGATATTCTTCACATCTTCCATAACTCTGTGGTGGCCAGTGTGATTTTCTATGCTGTGGTGTGCTGGGCTGGTAACATCACATCAAGAGAGGCCCACCGAATCAACAAGCTCATTGAAAGGGCAAACTCAGTTATAGGACACACTCTGGACCTTCTGGAGGTCATAGAGAATTAAAACAAAACTGAGTGACATTATGAACAATGCCGCACATCCCCTCTCTGACACTCCAACATTGAGGACTTTCAGCTAACAAATTATGTCAAGAAACGTGACTGGGGGGTCTTTTATACCAACAGCAATATGCCTGCATAAAGCCTCAGTGGGACTGTGACAGCCAAGTCAGAACTTATCTCTCATTTGAATTGTTTTACTTTAATGTAATTCGAGTGTGTGCTGAGGCCAAAGTGAGTGTGTGTAATTATTTATTTACTTATGTATTTCTTTATGTAAAGAGCTTCTGTAAAAAGCCACATTTCCTACCTGGGGACAAGTAAAGTTCTATCTATCTATTCAGCTTCTCTGCCGGAGAGGTGTCAGCCCTGACCTGTTGCTCTGTAGTCTTATTGTCTGTACACTTTGTCACACATGTCTAGGATCGCACTGCTCAAATTGTCATTTCTCTTCTTCTCCATTTGCCCCTTAGCGTCTTTCACTGATCTCCTTAGGTTGTATGAGGTGTCTTTGTAATCCTCCGTACTTCCAGATACAAGGCCTGAGTTGGATGCAGCAGTACGTGTGTTTAGGTATCAGGAGTCGTGTTTCTGATCTGGGTGAGTCCTGATGATGACTTTGAGAGCCATATTGTCCATACGTTATCCAATGAAGCCCATCACTGCTTCTGTAAAGATATTGATGTCTTCATCAGAGCTGCACCTGGACATGTCATTCAGTGTCACTCATCACATCCTGGGGATAAACCTCTGATTGGTCCGTTAGGTGTGACTGAAGCTTCCTGTTTTACATAGTGGTGAGGTCAGATTTCCCCAATGGAGGAAAGTGTCCAGTCTTTAGAGCCCAATTTATGTGATGCAGAGCAGCGTCTCCTCTCATAGCACAAGCAGTGTGCTGTTAAACGTTCCCCATTACCCTTCTGAGACTTGCCTGGTTGAAGTGACAGCCACGATGAGGGCTGCATCCATGTTGTCTCTGGTGGGGACTGAGTGTCTCATTCAGCTCCGTCTGAGCCATGTCAGTGCCCCCCGAGGTGATAAAGGTTAGCAATTAAAAGTACAGTAGGATGCTGCAGGACCCCGTCGATGACACAAGTCTCTCAGTTATCCTTCATGATACTGTATGTGTCTGTTATTCATATTCTCAAATTATTCTATAAGTTCTGTAATGCCACTTAAAACTGTTTACTGTTTGTATTACAAAATCAGAAATTCTTCACGGTGGATAGTATGATATACTGTGACCAATGAGAGTCATGTGAGCAGTAAGGCCTACACACAGAAGGTAGACATGTTGTCATTTACCAAAGCGTTTGATTTAAAGTGCTGGAAAGGTAAAGAAATGTGTGCAAATAAAAATGAAGGATGTTACTTAGGGGGTCCTGAACATTGTGCTTCTCTGCCTTTGGAATGAATGCTTAGAGCTGCTGATCACAATTTAGTTCCTTAATGGTGTTTGTCAGCTGGCTTTTGGATGTCGCCTGTTCTCTTGCCTTTTGAACATTTTACCCAGAGTGCTTGTGTTTTTCTCTGGACTCAACCCAGGAGACATTGAGTTAAACATTTTGTTTTAACTCTAATATCTGTGCTGGAATGTTAGCCAAGAGAATGGAGAATAAAGCCACAGGTGACAACTGAGGCCACTTCTGTCCACCTCCTGGAACTCCTGCACCTTCAGGTCTGGACCCGATTTAACTGAAGCTGCCAGTGTAAGTCGGGCTTCATTAACAAACCTATTTTAGAGCAAGATGGACATCTGGTATTTGAAGCTTTAGATCTCTCTAAAAGAGAAACCTGCTTTTCTAGGACTGGATTGGCTTACTTCCTTCTGATATTTTTAACACAGATATCTGCTTTATATTAATGACGATCCCACCCTGCACCCCGATACCTCACCTCCTCTCTGCTCATTTTGTTACAGCAGATACATTCTCATGTTATGTTTACTGTAGGAAGTATTATAATAAAAGCAACTGTGTTTGAAAAGTCCACCTTGGAGTGTCACTCCTTTGTAGTTGACCTGGGACAACAGACCTGAAGAAGTGAGTCTCACCGCAGAGCAGCACAGCTAAAGGCCTGGAAGAAGAATCCCCCCTCTCTGAAGACAGATGGTGAAGGTGACACCTGGCTTTGGACCTCTGCTGACAATGACTTTCCAAAGAAAGACGAGGCCCAGATGGCTTCCTGAAGACCACTTGCCACTTGTCAGACTGTCTACGCCTGCTGATGCTTGTGTAATATTCCCTGTAAAAGCTTCCTGCCGCAGACCCCCTGGTGACCACCAGGTTTTCATTTCTTATAAACCTAACATTCATCAGTTTTCACACTTAATCCAATTACCAAAAAGCTTGACGTTGGAACCTGAGGGATCAAAACCGCATCTACCACTAAGTGTGACCCCAGGGATCTGCTGATTGTTTAAATACCCACCAGTTCTTAGAGACGCATATGTGGTTGTAACAGGGAAACCACCTTTGAACTAAGATCCTTTTCTCTCCCAACCAGTTGGTAACTTTTTAAAATTATTTTCTAATTAGTGACACGAGGAAAAAGAAGGAAAAGAAATGCGGTAATAGTTATTTCTCTTATCTGCGGTGGGTTGGCACCCTGCCCAGGATTGGTTCCTGCCTTGTGCCCTGTGTTGGCTGGGATTGGCTCCAGCAGACCCCCGTGACCCTGTGTTTGGATTCAGCAGGTTGGAAAATGGATGTATGGATTATTTCTCTTATTCTAAAATATTATTGATATAAACTGTAGACATGAAGTGTATAATGTGTGAAGACAGAAGTCCAAATTTCAAATAGACACTTTCGCAAAAGGTACAGGGTGGCACGGTGGCGCAGTGGTGGCGCTGCTGCCTCGCAGTAAGGAGACTTGAGTTCGCTTCCTGGGTCCTTCCTGCGTGGAGTTTGCATGTTCTCCCCGTGTCTGCGTGGGTTTCCTCCGGGCGCTCCGGTTTCCTCCCACAGTCCAAAGACTTGCAGGTTAGATGCATTGGTGATCCTAAATTGTCCCTAGTGTGTGTGCGCCCTGCAGTTGGCTGGCGCCCTGCCCAGGGTTTGTTTCCTGCCTTGTGCCCTGTGTTGGCTGGGATTAGCTCCAGCAGACCCCCGTGACCCTGTAGTTGGGATATAGCGGGTTGGATAATGACCGCATGACTTACAAAAGGTACAAGTATAACAAAACAAGTGTGCTTTTATTCAAGAATATAACCAAAGGAAAAGAAATTGGGTTAAGGTACAACACTGACACGACCGCTTGGGTGGTGCAGCGGTAAGAACTGCTGACTCATAATCACGAAGTTGCAGGTTACCGTTTTGAGTAGTGAGCTGCTCTTATTGTTACTATTATAGAATAAAAACATCCATTTGATTGGAGTCAGTAACAGCCGGTGTACATTAGATAGATAGATAGATAGATAGATAGATAGATAGATAGATAGATAGATAGATAGATAGATAGATAGATAGATAGATAGATAGATAGATAGATAGATAGATAGATAGATAGATAGATAGATAGATAGTGCATAGTCCATAGTGCGGAATGTTAGAATTCCAAACTGTGTTAAACCAGCAGTTCATGTTACGTGCCTCGCAGGGGCCAAGATTTCTGGCATAGAGGCCGCATTGGACCGTGTCGCCGACGATGAAGTATCTACCTTATTGCTGCATGTCGGCACTAATGATATTTATTCACAGCAATCTGAGGTATTAAAGAGGAACTTCATCTCTCTTTGCATCAAAGCTAAAAGAAAATGTCGGAATTTAGTTGTATCTGGCCCCTTACCAAGATTATATAGAGGGGATGTGATTTATAGCAGATTGCATTCCCTTCACTGCTGGCTAGAAACCTGGTGTGCAAACAAAAGCATAGCGTTTGTGAACAATTGGGATGATTTTTGGGAAAGGCCTGGATTTTTCAGAAGAGATGGTCTTCATCCTAACTGGAGGGGATCTTATGTATTATCCCTAAATATGGCAGCAAAACTGCCTGGTTGACTGATTAGAGCACCATCCAGGCCACAGTCATGTGATCTTAAATCACAGGCTGTTCTTTATCCCACCTGTTACTTTCCTGAAGCTGTTACCCATAATCCTTGTCTTGGGGCATCCAGTAAATTTAGTCTTGATACAAACCTTAAATTAATTGATAACCAAAAAATAAGGTGTATAATTAGACCAAGGGATAAAACCAGACCCTCCACCAGGGGCATCTGTAATAGAAATTTACTACAAATTAAAACAAAAAGTATATCACCAATTCAGAAAGAAGCATACAGTTTTAAATGCTGCTTATTGAACATTCGCTCTCTTGGCACTAAAGCTGTTTTGGTAAATGATATTATATTAAGTACAAAATCTGATCTGTGTCTTCTCACTGAAACCTGGCTTAGTAAATGTGACACTGTCCCCCTAGCTGAGGCGTCACTAGATGGCTACTCATTCCTTCATAAGTCTAGAGATTCAGGTCGAGGAGGGGGCCTTGGAATAATTCATTGTAACAAAATGCAAATCACTTCTAAAAATTTAGGCAACTTTACATCCTTTGAGGCATTCATTTTAAATATTAAAACAGATTCCAACACAATTATAGTGCTAGTCTATAGACCACCAGGGCCGTATTCATTGTTCATGTCTGAATTTAGCAACCTTTTATGTGACTTGGCTATAAATTATGATCACGTAGTACTGATGGGAGATTTTAATGTACACATTGATGTGGAAACTGACACTTTTAGCAAATGTTTTACTTATTTGTTAAATTCAGTAGGATTTTGTCAGAATGTCAAAGGTCCAACTCATAATCATAACCACACATTAGATTTAATTATAACTTACAAAGTTGAAATTCAAAATTTAATTATTACTCCATTAAATGAAGTTATTTCTGATCACTACTTAATTACATTTGATTTGGTCCTGCCCTTGCGAACACACTCCCAGATTAAAACAAAGACAGTGCGGCATCTAGATTGTAATTCTGCTTCAAAATTTATAGATACTTTGAGTAAGTCGAGTGTAATTGTGGAAAACCATTTAGATCAGTTAACATCAAATGTAAACACAGAAAACAATTTAGATGAGCTAACATCACATTATAATGTGACCTTGAGAGATGCTCTGGACACAGTGTCTCCCCTTAAAACAAAAGTGATCAAAGCACATAGAAACTCTCCCTGGTTTAATGAAAACACTCGAGCTCTTAAATTAGAGTGTCGAAAACTGGAGCGCAGATGGAGAACAACAAAGCTACATGTCTTTCAAATTGCATGGACAGAGAGTGTTAATAAATATAAAAAAGCCCTCTTTAAAGCTCGGTCAGAATATTATTCTACATTAATAGATAGCAATAATAAAAATCCTCAGGCACTGTTTAGAACAGTGGCTAAATTAACAAATGGAAATTCAGATCAACAGTGCAAAATACCAACAGACATTAGCAGTACAGACTTTATTAACTTCTTCAATGAGAAAATTAAAAATATAAGATCCCAGATCTCTGCATCACAGTACAAACCAAATACTAGCTTAGCAGACCCTGTCTCACATTGCACTCAGCACTTTAGAAATTTTAATCCTGTAACTGAGCAGGAAGTCTTAAGTTTAATTTCTAAAATGAAGCCCACTACTTGTTCCCTGATCCAGTGCCAACAAAACTAGTAAAAAGTGCAATGGATGTTCTTGCAGCGCCTATTCTAAACATTATCAATAGTTCATTTTTGTATGGCACAGTACCAGATGCACTAAAAGTGTCAGTCATTAAACCATTACTTAAAAAGTCAGACCTTGACCCACATATACTAAATAATTATAGGCCTATTTCAAATATACCGTTTCTCTCTAAAATACTAGAAAAAGTAGTCGCCAGTCAGCTTCAGACACACCTTATGCATTACAATTTATTTGAGAAATTCCAGTCTGGTTTTCGCACTGGTCATAGTACAGAAACGGCACTAACACGGGTTGTAAATGACATTCTGATATCCTCTGATGAAGGAAACTCAACTGTAATTATGTTGTTGGACTTAAGTGCAGCATTTGACACCATCGACCATTCTATTTTACTGCACAGGCTAGAAAATGATGTTGGGCTTACAGGCACCGTGCTCACTTGGTTTAGTTCTTACTTATCAAATCGATTGCAATATGTACAGAAATGTGCTGACAGTACTCCATCATTATACACAGAAGTTCGATATGGTGTCCCACAGGGCTCAGTACTGGGACCTTTACTGTTTTCACTGTACATGCTTCCACTGGGATCTCTCATTAGGAAACATAATGTTAATTTTCACTCGTATGCAGATGACACCCAGTTATACCTTTCATTTAAATCAAATGAAGTTTCTCCAATGTTGTCTTTAATTAGTTGTGTTAGTGAATTAAAGGAGTGGATGAATAAGAACTACTTGTCTTTAAATACAGAAAAAACAGAGATGTTAATTGTTGGAGGGAATGACGCTGATCACAACAATATTTTGTCATCATTTAACTCAATAGGAATCCCAGTCAATTTTACTGAATCAGCCCGCAATCTAGGAGTTATCTTTGACTCTAGCATGTCATTTAAAGCGCATATTACAAAGTTGTCCAAAACATGTTTCTTCCATCTTAAAAATGTTAGGAAATTAAGGCGCTTTTTAAATAAACTAATTCTGATTCTGAGAAACTAATTCATGCATTTATCTCTAGTAGGATTGACTACTGCAATGCGGTGTTCACTGGATGTTCAAACTGTTCTTTATACAGCCTCCAGTTAATCCAAAATGCAGCTGCGAGAATTATTACAAGAACAAGAAAATACGAACACATAACTCCAGTTCTTAAATCCTTACACTGGCTCCCGGTTAAGTTTAGGGCAGATTTCAAAATCCTTCTTTTAACATATAAATCATTAAATGGTCGAGGTCCGGCTTACTTGTCTGAACTTATCATGACTTACAAACCAGAGCGCACATTAAGATCTCAAGATGCCGGTCTGCTTATGATTCCAAGGATTAATAAAATAACAGTGGGGGGTCGAGCTTTTAGTTACAGGGCCCCTAAACTGTGGAATGGTCTGCCTGCTACTATAAGAGATGCCCCTTCGGTCACAGCTTTTAAATCCCGGCTGAAGACTCACTACTTCAGTTTAGCACACCCTGACTAGAGCTGCTGATTAACTGTACAGACTGCATCTCTGTTGTTAGTCATTAGCACTTAAACATAAGTAACATGACAGTTATAATTGTATACTAACCCTCACTTACTCTGTTTTTCTTCTCGGTACTCAAATGTGGCACTTGGTGCCATGGCCCACCTGCCAAGTTGTTTTGCCTGCCTAAGGAAAAGTCATCCCAGATGGAGGATCGCAGGAATCGTGGGAGAGAGGGGTCCTTTCATCGGATTGGCTGGCCCAGCACTGTCTCAGCTGTGGAATGGCCAAATGGGGGAGGCAGCTTGAAGGATGAGGTCTCCAGGACTCTATACAAATACAAATCTTATTATGGGATATATCATCTACTGTTAAATTCTACTCTGTACTTCTAAAATTTATATATATATTTTTTTTTATTTCTTACTATATTGAGAAATTGTTCTGTGTACTGTACTGTATTGTATTGTATTGACCCCCTTCTTTTGACACCCACTGCACGCCCAATCTACCTGGAAAGGGGTCTCTCTTTGAACTGCCTTTCCTAAGGTTTCTTCCATTTTTCCCTACTAGGTTTTTTTTTGGGAGTTTTTCCTTGTCTTCTTAGAGAGTCAAGGCTGGGGGGCTGTCAAGAGGCAGGGCCTGTTAAAGCCATTGCGGCACTTCCTGTGTGATTTTGGGCTATACAAAAATAAACTGTATTGTAAACTGTATAGATAGATAGATAGATAGATAGATAGATAGATAGATAGATAGATAGATAGATAGATAGATAGATAGATAGATAGATAGATAGATAGATGGATGGATGTAAGGCACTATATGATAGATAGATAGATAGATAGATAGATAGATAGATAGATAGATAGATAGATAGATAGATAGATAGATAGATAGATAGATAGATAGATAGATAGATAGATAGATAGATAGATAGATAGATAGATAGATAGATAGATAGAGACTTTATTAATCCCAACGGGAAATTCACATACTCCAGCAGCAGCATACTGATAATAACAATATTAAATTGTAAAATTAAAGAGTGATAACAATGCAGGTATAACAGACAACTTTGCATAATGCTAACGTTTACCCCCTCGGGTGGAATTGAAGAGTCGGATGGTTTGGGGGAGGAATGATCTCCTCAGTCTGTCAGTGGAGCAGGACATTGACAGCAGTCTGTCGCTGAATCTGCTCCTCTGTCTGGAGATGATCCTGTTCAGTGGATGCAGTGGATTCTCCATGATTGACAGGAGTCTGCTCAGCGCCCGTCGCTCCACCACGGATGTCAAACTGTCCAGCTCCGCATCTACAATAGAGCCTGCCTTCCTCACCAGTTTGTCCAGGCGTGAGGCGTCCTTCTTCTTTATGCTGCCTCCCCAGCACAACACCGTGTAGAAGAGGGCGCTCGCCACAACCATCTGATAGAACATCTGCAGCATCTTATTGCAGATGTTGAAGGACGCCAGTCTTCTAAGGAAGTATAGTCGGCTCTGTCCTCTCTTGCACAGATCATCAGTATTGGCAGTCCAGTCAAATTTATCATCCAGCTGCACTCCCAGGTATTTACAGGTCTGCACCATCTGCACAGAGTCGCCTCTGATAATCACGGGGTCCATGAGGGGTCTGGGCATCCTAAAATCCACCACCAGCTCCTTGGTTTTGCTGGTGTTCAGGTGTAGGTGGTTTGAGTCGCACCATTTAACAAAGTCCTTTATTAGGTCCCTACACTCCTCCTCCTGCCCACTCCTGATGCAGCCCACGATAGCAGTGTCGTCAGCGAACTTTTGCACGTGGCAGGACTCCGAGTTGTATTGGAAGTCTGATGTATATCGGCTGAACAGGACCGGAGAAAGTACAGTCCCCTGCGGCGCTCCTGTGCTGCTGACCACAATGTCAGACCTGCAGTTCCTGAGACGCACATACTGAGGTCTGTCTTTAAGATAGTCCATGATCCATGCCACCAAGTATGAATCTACTCCCATCTCTGTCAGCTTGTCCCTAAGGAGCAGAGGTTGGATGGTGTTGAAGGCGCTAGAGAAGTCCAGAAACATAATTCCTACTGCACCACTGCCTCTGTCCAAGTGGGAGAAGGATCAGTTTAGCATATAGATGATGGTATCCTCCGCTCCCACCTTCTCCTGGTATGCGAACTGCAGAGGGTCGAGGGCGTGTTGGACCTGTGGCCTCAGGTGGTGAAGCAGCAGCCTCTCCATGGTCTTCATCACATGTGATGTCAGAGCGACAGGCCGGAAGTCGTTCAGCTCACTAGGACAATATACCTTTGGGACTGGGGTGATACAAGATGTTTTCCAAAGCCTCGGGACTCTCCCCTGTTCCAGGCTCAGAGATGCGCTGTAGAGGACTCCCCAGCTCCGACGCATAGACTTTCAGCAGTTGTGGCGATACTCCATCTGGACCCGCTGCTTTGCTGGCACAAAGTCTCCTCAGCTCTCTGCTCACTTGCGCTGCTGTAATTGTGGGTGGGGATGTCTCTCCTATGCTGGTATCAGCAGAAGGATGTGTGGAGGGTGCAATACTCCGAGGTGAGTGTGTGAGTGGGTTAGGGTGGTCAAACCTGTTAAAGAAGTTGTTCATCTGGTTTGCTCTCTTCACGTCTCTCTTGATGGTGGTACCCTGCTTCGAGCTGCAGCCAGTGATGATCTTCATCCCATCCCACACTTCCTTCATGCTGTTATTCTGCAACTTCTGCTCCAGTTTTCTCCTGTACTGCTCCTTCACCGCCCTGAGCTGGACTCTGAGTTCCTTCTGCACGCGCTTGAGCTCATGCTGATCACCACCTTTAAAAGCCATTTTCTTCTGGTTCAAAAGGCCCTTGATGTCACTTGTAATCCATGGCTTGTTGTTAGCATAGCAGCATAATGTTCTTACTGGAATTACAATGTCCATACAGAAGCTGATGTAGTCAGTAGTGCAGTCAACAACCTCCTCAATGTTCTCACTATGTGATCCCTGCAGGATATCCCAGTCCATAGTTCCAAAACATTCTCTCAGAGTATTCTCTGCCTCAAGGGACCACTTCCTGAATGAGCGTGTGGTTGTAGGTAGGACCCTCACTTTTGGTTTGTAGTGAGGCTGAAGCAGAACCAGGTTATGATCTGCTTTCCCAAGCGCAGGCAGCGGGGTGGCGCTGTATGCGTCTTTAACGTTTGCATACAGTAAGTCAATATTCTTATTTCCCCGGGTGTTACAGTCCACATACTGGGAGAAGGCAG
Organism: Erpetoichthys calabaricus; assembly: GCF_900747795.2. Taxonomy (NCBI): domain Eukaryota; kingdom Metazoa; phylum Chordata; class Cladistia; order Polypteriformes; family Polypteridae; genus Erpetoichthys; species Erpetoichthys calabaricus. The sequence continues at coordinate 308,674,428 of NC_041396.2, read as the reverse complement.
GTAATGTTTTGTCCAGCGTCACATGGTTAAAGTCTCCAGCGATTAGCACAAGCGCCTCAGGGTGCTGCGTTTGTAACTTAGCAACAGCAGAATGGATGATGTCACTCGCTATCTCCACGTCCGCCCGAGGAGGGATGTAAACAATAACCACAATGATGTGTCCAAACTCTCTGGGCAAGTAGTAGGGACGCAAACTTACGGCCAACAGTTCGATGTCCCTGCAGCAAGTGGAGACTTTGACGTTAACATGTCCAGAGTTACACCATCGTGTATTAACATAGAGAGCGAGTCCTCCTCCTTTGTGTTTCCCGCAGGTACTTGCGTCTCTGTCCGCTCTAACTGTGCTAAACCTGGGTAGCTCCACGTTAGCATCTGGGATGGTGGTAGTTACCCACATTTTGCAAAAACACAACAAACTGCATTCTCTGTAGGTTCTGATATTTTTCACCAGCGCAGCTAGTTCATCGATCTTATTTGAGATTGAGTTCAGCAGATGACCGAATGAATACGTTCACTTTAAGCTGATGACTTTTTAAAACTTATCAGGACCAAGGTGAACCATATCAGTACATGTCCATGAGGTGAGCATGAACAAACATAACCAATGGTTCACGAGCTTTTCTTTTATACATGTGGAAAGTCCAGTCGAAATTGACCTTTATTAAAAATATAACTGTGCTGTTTAAAGTTTTGACTTTCTAAATCCTACTTGTCTGCAAAAGGTGTCTGTCTGCTCTTCTGACTGCAGAAAAAGTCCCCTCAGTGTGAAATGGCCCTCTGTCTGTAGCAGCACATCATCCTCCTATGTGTAGATGAGCTGCTCCATGGAAAGCAGACTTACAGTTAAATAATACAGCAATAATAACGTAAATAATTAGTCTAAAATTCTTTGAACAATTTAAAAATTTGATATAGAACATAATAAAAATCACTTTACATTGTGTCATATTTGATCTTTTTTAATTTGATTCTCTCTTCGTATGTTACATCAATACTACAAATACAAATTCATAATCAACATTTGTGCATCAGGCCAAAAAAGAGAATTCTGGGAAGGGAGACACTTCTACAACTTCATCAGTGCAACGGATTATGTAACCTGCAACTCGTCAGCCTGTGGTTAGGGGAAAAGAAAAGACGTCAAGGGAATAAATTAAAAAAAAGCTCAGTGCAAAATGGAGAAACCTAAGACAAGAACTGACACCAGAGAGCAAAGTCAAGGAATTTAACCACAAAATGACTTCAGCTGTGTGTATTTTTATAATGGCATTTCACTTAAACAGACATCACAATCAGGAAATACGATGAGCTGAATCAAATTTAGGATCTGAGTGGACAGTCACAGCATTGTTTGGGATCAGTGACATGACTTGACACAAAGAACTTTCACGTGTTTGAAATCAAAACCCTGAGGTTTATCTAAACACACAAATATAAAGCATCAGGTCTTTGTTAATAATCACTTAAAGACACTTGTGTTCAAATAAAGAAATAAAATATCAGAACACATGAATGAGCTCACACCTCTGTATTATGCTGTTGTATTTTTAAATGTCTTACCAAGATAACTGAACTCTTTCTGTGTGTTAAGTAGCAGGAGCCATTGTGCTCTACAACAACCACTCAGACATTTGATGAATTAAAAAGCCTGAACAATCTGTGGTGTGTTTATGTGTTTATGAAAGTCAGTGTTTAATTTCCAAGGAGGAAGTACAATTTTATCTTTAATGATTTCTATAATTTTCTTTCTTTTAATATTCCTCGTGTTATTATTATTTTTTTTAGTAGGTTAGCCTAACAGTAGATCATTTCCAGTAGGAGAAACAAAGGATCTCACGGTGCCGGTATCCATCTCATTCCTTCTCAGTGTAGTCCAGCCAGAGAACTGAAACCTGAAGAGTTCTGTGTGTCTGGGATGAGCTAAGGAGGCGGCCTATGAGGAAATTCCGCAAATCTCTGCAGCCACGTGAACCTGCCTCTTCTTGTGCTTTTTTTTTTGAACTGCCAATTTTATGGGGTTCATCACAATACCCCAAATCTTTATCTGCTTTTCTTGTCTTTATTACAACAGAATTCAGTGAAATTCTAACTTGAATGTGACAAACAACATGCTGCACCTCTCCGTTATCTTAATGTTTTCTTTATTTGTCATAAATGCAAACAATAAATTACACGTCAGTTATGGGGGCTAGGAGGGCTGTTATTGACGCCATTTTAGATGTTTGACTGACATTACATTTGTCGTGAGGTTTGTCTCCTGAAGTCACAGTAAGAGAAACAAATGTTTAAGGTCATGTCTTCACTGTTTTAACTGAAGGGGTCAGTGAGAGGGTTTGCTTCTAAGACCACTCAGTCCACTTCTCATCCCTTCAGAGGCAGAAGAAATTTTTGTGACTTCTGCTGCAAAAAACTGTGTCTCCTGGATGGTGACCTATGAACACGGGGGCTTTGAAACCTCATCAGCTGAGGGGGCATCCTCTGAAAGTGTAGGGACAGAAATTGAGCTCTGAAAGTGGGAGTCAGGACACATCTGATCAGGTCATTTCAAGGGTCCATGAGTGTGTGTGTATGTGTGTGTGTCTGTGTGTGTATGTGTGTACACGCTACAATGGTGTGGCATCCTGTCCTATAATTGTTTCTGCCTTGTACCCTAATGCTTTCTGGGATTGGCTCCAGCTACCCAGTGACCTGCTCTGGATAAGCAAGTAAAGAAGATGAATGGATGGATGTTGTTTAGTGATCTTAACATAAAGAACAAAAAATGAGCAGTGAAAGTGGGGGTCGGTAGCGGCCTTCTCTCACTGACCACCATGACAAACAAGTGGTAGTGAAGGCCAAAATGTCATTTATGGCCATCAAGCAGCTGATTTAGGGTCTCAAGGGTGATGACCCGCAGACTGAAGTCCTCTTTTATCTCAGAGATGTCAGCCTTCTGAATTCTAGTATGAATTCTAGCTGCTATTTCTCTAAGATTATAAATAACAATGCTAGTAATCCCAGAGTCTTATTTTCGATGATTGATCATCTGTTAAACCCAAGTAACTCAAAGGAATGCCTCCTAAGTACTTCCAGTAAAACCTGTGAGGCTATTGCTGTATTTTTCAATCAAAAAATTAATGATATTAGAAATAACATAGTATATCTCCCGAACACTAAGGATCCTCCTAAGCCCCAGTACTCCATAATAAACAAATTAAATTCTTTCACTAGGATAGATTTATTTGATTTACATAAAATAATTTCTCAACTGAGACCCTCCACCTGCATCTTTGACCCAATACCAACACATTTTTTCAAAGAAGTATCAGGTGTGCTTATTGATAATGTTCTTGACATAGTAAATTCGTCATTAGATATGGGGGCCTTCCCAGACTGTCTTAAGACTGCGGTAGTTAAACCCCTACTTAAGAAAAATAATCTCGACCCCTCTGCTCTTGAAAATTTTAGACCCATCTCTAACCTGCCTTTCTTAAGTAAAACTCTAGAGAAGTCAGTCATTATGCAGTTAAATGACCACCTCAATAAACCTTCTATTCTTGATAAATTTCAGTCAAGTTTTAGAACAAATCACAGCACAGAAACTGCACTCGTTAAAGTAGTAAATGACTTGCGGGTAAATGCAGACAGAGGCCATTTATCTGTTCTCATCCTCTTAGATCTGAGTGCCGTATTTGACACCATTGATCATAATATTCTTAGAAATCGCCTTAGTCAATGGGTGGGCCTCTCTGGCAGTGTCTTAAATTGGTTTGAATCCTACCTGGCAGGGAGGAAATTCTTTGTTAGTTGTGGTAATTACAACTCAAAGACACCTGATATCCTATATGGTGTTCCACAAGGCTCTATCCTGGGTCCGCTGCTCTTCTCAATCTACATGCTTCCATTAGGTCAGATTATCTCAGGGCACAACGTGAGCTACCACAGCTATGCTGATGACACACAGCTGTATTTATCAATAGCACCTGATGACCCCAACTCTCTTGATTCACTAACACAATGTCTGACTTGTATTTCTGAATGGATGAATAGTAACTTTCTCAAGCTAAATAAAGAGAAAACTGAAATCTTAGTGATTGACAATAATGGATACAATGAGGCTATTAGAAATAAACTGGATGCATTAGGATTAAAAGTCAAAACGGAGGTAAAAAGGGGTAACTGTTGACTATAATCTGAATTTTAAATCACATATTAATTAGATCACTAGGACAGCATTTTTTCACTTAAGAAACATAGCAAAAGTTAGACCTCTTATATCAGCGAAAGATGCTGAGAAATTAGTTCACGCGTTTGTTTTCAGTCAACTAGATTACTGTAACGCACTCCTCTCAGGACCACCCAAAAAAGACATAAATCATTTGCAACGAGTGCAGAATGCAGCTGCTAGAATCCTAACCAGGAAAAGAAAATCCGAGAACATCTCTCCAGTTTTGATGTCACTACACTGGTTACCTGTGTCATTCAGGATTGACTTTAAAATTCTGCTTATGGTTTATAAAGCCTTAAATAATCTCACTCCATCTTATATATCGGAATGTCTGACATCTTATATTCCAAATCGTAATCTCAGATCCTCAAATGAGTGTCTGTTTAGAATTCCAAGAGCAAAACTTAAAAGAAGTGGTGAGGCAGCCTTCTGCTGTTATGCACCTTTGAGTTACCTGGTTTCTAACTCAGGTCAGAGTCAATAATTACCCCTAAATTCTTTACCTCCATCTTGACTTTTAATCCTAATGCATCAAGTTTATTTCTAATAACCTCATTATATCCATTATTGCCAATCACTAAAATTTCAGTTTTCTCTTTATTTAGTTTGAGAAGATTACTACTCATCCATTCAGAAGCACAACTAAGACATTGTGTCAGTGAATCAAGAGAGTTGGGGTCATCAGGCGCTATTGATAAATACAGTTGTGTGTCGTCAGCATAGCTGTGGTACCTCACGTTATGCCCCGAGATAATCTGACCTAACGGAAGCATGTAAATCAAAAAGAGCAGCGGACCCAGGATAGAACCTTGTGGAACACCATATAGAATATCATGTGTCTCTGAAGTATAATCACCACAATTTACAAAGAATTTTTTCCCTGCCAGGTAGGATTCAAACCAATTTAAGACCCTGCTAGAGAGGCCCACCCATTGACTAAGGCGATTTCTAAGAATATTGTGAACAATGGTATCAAATGCAACACTCAGATCTAAGAGAATGAGAACAGATAAATGGCCTCTGTCTTCATTTACTCGCAAGTCATTTACTACTTTAATGAGTGCAGTTTCTGTACTGTGATTCGTTCTGAAACCCGACTGAAACTCGTCAAGAATAGCAGATTTATCTGCTATTATCTGCAGATTTATCACCTCGATCATCAAGCTGCATGATGACTGCCTTCTCTAGAATTATTAATATTATAGCAGTATTAATAAGAAGAAGAATCAAATGGAAGTCTATACTTTGATATTTCTACTCAGTTATTTAATATTACTGGTTACAATGACACCTGCTATCACTGGGATGTTTGTGTCCTGTGAAGGGGTGGTGTCCCATCCAGGGTTTGCTCCTGTCTTAATTTGCACTGCCTGAGTGTTGCTGTGTGAGTGTGGCATACCACTCACATATGTGAGTTCATTAAATGGATGTGTGGACTGTCTGGCACACATAGTGACATTCTAGTGTAGAAAAGAAAAGAACTGAACATGACAGTTGAATGAGCTGTGCCAGTTGGCCAAAATCTTAAACATGCCAAGTTCCGAGGGCCGCTGCAGTTCACTTTTGTGTAAATCAGCATATTTGTAGTGCAACATAAAGATGCTCCATATTTAAAATGTGACGGCTAACCTGACAGGAGACTTTTTAACGGGCGTCTTGAGAAGGCGTCTTACGATGGGTGGTCTGCTTGTACAGCATTGTGCAGACGAATAACATAAACGAGTGACTAAAGACTTTACAAGGTGCTTCACTGAAACAAGGAGAGAAGAGGGGACGTCATGTGAAGTCTGCAGTAACAGGTCACAAAATGAATGGAACACTTTGTGTCAGTTAGGGCAGCAACAGGAACGACACAAAGCACACAAACTCTTAGAAAGTCAGACGTATGACATCAATGAGTGGCCTCACTAACTGCTAAACTTGAAGAACACCATTCGTTGTTATTGTAAAAAAGTGCTGATTTAATATTAAATATTGTATCTAAGCACTAAAATATAATAGGAGACTGTTTTGGAAATGTCATGATCTCATTTTCTCTTTATTAAGAGGTTTTATTGTCCTTATAGATAGATAGATAGATAGATAGATAGATAGATAGATAGATAGATAGATAGATAGATAGATAGATAGATAGATAGATAGATAGATAGATAGATAGATAGATAGATAGATAGATAGATACTTTATTAATCCCAGGGGGAAATTCACACAGTGATAATGGCTAACAGACTAATGCAGTGCTGTGCTCCCCTGTGGCTCAAAATCTGACAGAAGCAGCTCTTAACTTTCATCATCAGTTATTCATATCATTATCACATTTAGTAATTAGAAGATTTGTGAAACAAACAGAGCAGAGAGATGCCTCATGTGAATTACATCAGCAGAGAGAATCTAGCAGTCCCGGTGCTTCAGTGTATAAACATCTCGGTGTTGGTGTGCAGGCAGTACGGCTCTTCTCAAGATGGCATCACAAGTGAGAGTCATGGACTCGAATGGACTGAAACTTGGGCGTTGCTATCCTGACAGTAATGCATCTCATCACTACTATAAAGTGATTTATGCAGCAGAAGTTTATCCACTTCATTACAGTTTCTCTTGTCTTTTGCTTTTCTCGACAGTCTTTGGAAATCTTCTTGTCATCATTTCTATTTCTCATTTTGTTCAGCTGCACACGCCGACTAATCTTCTGATCCTTTCACTCGCAGCGGCCGATTTCTTAGCAGGTGTCTTTGTGACTTTGATTTTACAGATTGAAACTTGCTGGTACTTTGGAGTTATTTATTGTTATATTTATGTTGTATTTGCAAATTTTCTTACTTTATTTGTCATATATAATGTGGTTTTAATATCCATTGATCACTACATTGCTGTCTGCCATCCTTTCTTTTACAGCTCAAAAATAACTTTGAGTGTTGCAGGGATCAGCATTGCTGCAGTGTGGCTGTTTGCACTTTTAATGACAGTCATAATAATATATTATAGTGATGTTGAAACAGAGCTATATGAACCAACTTGTACAGCGTTTATTTCTAATGAATTGGTTATTTTTCTTTTATTTATAAGTTTTATTATGCCTTATTCACTGATGATTGGTTTTTATATCAGAATATTTGTAGTTGCAAGAAGCCATTCAAGAGCCATCAACTGTATGATAGAAAAGAGGCAAACTGAGGAGGTGAGTGACAGAAAAATATCAAAACCGTCTGAAAGAAAAGCCGCAAAAACATTAGGAATAGTCGTGGGGGCTTTTATGATCTGCTGGCTGCCTTTTCATATTTACAATTTGGGTGCTGACATTAATAACTACATCACATATATTTTATCGCGTGTCCTCTTGTTGGTAACTGAGGTGAGCTTTGGAGTTAATCCAATTCTTTATGCCTTTCTTTATCCCTGGTTCAGAAAAGCACTTAAAATAATCCTGATATTTAAAATATTTAGCTCAGATTCTTCATTTGTCAATTTAATGTAAATGTTAAAATTAAAGAACATTAAGTAAAAGACATTTTCAGTGTTTAGATATTTTGAATATTTTGTGCCTCAACTCCTTTTTTTAGATTAGCAGTACAATTCTTCACCTCATGTATTAAAAATTTCATCTTCTTCTGCTCACTCGACTGCTACAGCTGGTTGTTTGTGTCACAGTTGCACCTTGTCGAGTGAGGACTGTTTATGAGTATTGCTTATTTAAAGCAATTACTTTCATAAAACTTCTCATGACTAGAATCTCTAATAATAAGTTCTGTATATACTGTATATATATGTCATAAAGTACTGTCAAAGTAAGAGAGTCCTGGCCATTCTAAATACAGTATGTCATGATTGGTCACTTTATTACTTTTTATACAGTAAAATGATTGTTGTTATTTGCATTATTTTCGGTTAATTATCTGATCAGACATATTCAAGCAATGTGTTAGAATTTTCCCCAAAATCTGCAAACTTAAAGATCTTTTAGAATTTGCGCAGTTTCAGACATCACAGCTCAAAACTTCAATGCAGTGACACAAGTTTGGTCAGGCAGGTGATGATTTATTTAAGAATCAAACCCTACACAACACTTGAACCTTTATTATTTTAGGGTTGTGTCAAACTAAACTCTTCATTTTATTGTGAAGTTAATGTTTCCTATTTCTGTACTTTAATCTGCACTCCTCCTCACTAAGGCAGCAGATGACAGACGAGTGCAGACGGAGCAGTCGGCCTTCACTCCTCACACTGCTGGCTCACTAAATGACACTGAGGTGACTGAAATGGACGACTGAGAAGGTCAAATGAGGTTTGATGTCCACAATTAAACGTAGGATTTGCTGCTTTAGACTGATATTTGTTAATATTTGTGAAGTCTCATTAGCCGCAGCTGCTCACCTCATAGAGAACACAATTAATACTTCAGAGAACAGCATTGTGCTCAATTCTAGAAAAACAGAGAAACTTAAACCTTTAATAAAGGAATCACATTTGGGTCTGAAGAACTGCCTGTTTTTCATGGATCTTTAAAATATTTTTTACAATTGTTAACCTGCGGTGGGCAGGCGTCCTGCCCAGGATTTGTTCCTGTCTTGCGCCCTGTGCTGGCTGGGATTGACTCTAGCAGACCCTGTGTTAGGATATAGCGGGTTGGGAAATGACTAACTGACTGACAATTGTTAACACTTTGTACTTGTTTTTACAACCACCCTTGAATGATTTTAAACTCATTATGATTTCCACTGCTATACTATCTACCATGTTCACCCGAAAATAAGACCCTAGTCAAGATCGTCAGCTGAAACGTAAGGCGCTTAAGGCCAGGTTTATACTTCGTGCGATGCGATGCGTGTGCCCAAAACATCCATTAAATTCTGAGGACACCTTGCCACAACATTTCCGAAAAGAATGTTTAATGATTACATCCATCAATTCAGGGACGTGCCCATTCCAGCAAGCATCGCGCACAAGACATGAACAAAATCCTTGGACTGGGTATCAGCTCATCGCAAGGGGAACACAAGCACACACATACACTGGCGTCATTGTAGCTTCACCAAATCCCCAACCCTTCATGTCTTTGGATGGAAAACTGAGCCCACTGTGGAAACCCACCAGGAAAACATGCAAACTCCAGGCAGGGAACACAAGGGACGTGACTCCCTGCGAGACAGCAGCGCTACCGCTCTTCCACCGTGCCACCGTGTTAACTGTAGGGGGGCGATAGCTCCCTAGTTGGAATAAGTTCTTTTGTAATTGCGGCATTTGAAGTAACCCAAAACTATATAGATATAATATTAAAAGGCGATATCCCTCCCATAGTGATATGACGATAAGAAATCACATAAGAGAAAATAACTTAGCTTTCTTTAATGACGATTTACGTGGCATTACAGACGGGAAGCCATGACAAGACTTTATCAAGATCTTGATCTACAGTATACAGTCTGCCATTTTTTGTTGCTGCATTGGAAGGCTTTTAAGGACGGATGACGATATCACCCATCCACCCGTCAGCTTCGAGGTGTCTTTTATACTGGTGTCTCCACGTGCAGGCCCTTACTTAGGTTCCCAACAAGGCAAGGAGAAAATTCAATTTCATCTCTTACATACAGAAATAGTACAATGCCCATTTTCATAGTTGTACCTTCTCTCTTCAATTGCTTGCCTAGCAGTTCTAAATGATGAGAGCCCCTGTGTGCTAACGTTGGCCTGGCCTGTACATGTGAGTGGATTTATTTATTTATTTATTTATAAAGCACTTTAAAAGCAACATCAAGGCTGACCAAAGTGCTGTACAATAAAAAAAGAAAACCCAACATAGCAGACACACAAAACCAAAGGGTAAATGAAACAGAAGCACATAAGAACTGAAAAGGTTCTTAATAAAAAGTATAAAAAGTATACAAATAGCCAACATATCATACTGGGTTAAAAGCCAGAGAGTAAAAATGTGTTTTTAAATAGGAATTAAAGGCAGCTAGCGAAGGAGCCTGCCTAACGTGCAACGGCAAATTGTTCCAGAGTTTTGGGGCTGAAACTGAAAAAGCTCGATCACCTCGGAGTTTGCATCGTGCCTTGGGAACACATAAAAGCAACTGGTCTGCTGACCTGAGAAAGCGAGACGGTATGTAAGGGTGCAGCAGTTCTGACAAATAAAGAGGGGCACAACCATTAAAAGATTTAAAAACAAATACAATGATCTTAAAATGGATTCGAAAATGAACTGGAAGCCAGTGAAGGGAAGCCAAAATTGGGGTAACATGCTCATGCTTTCTTGTGCCAGTTAAAAATCGAGCAGCAGCATTTTGCACCAGCTGTAGGGCAGCCGTGGAGGCCTGGCTAATTCCAAAAAGAATCACATTGCAGTAATCTAGATGAGATGTTATGAAAGGTTGCACTTAGACAACACAGGCTTGATTTTTGACAGCTGCCTCAACTGGAAAAAGCAAGATTTCACCACTGCGTTCACATGGCTATCAAGTTTTGAAGTGGAATCCATTTTTACACCTAAATTTGTGACCATGGATTTCTCAAATTGAGCCACAGTGGAAAGGTCGATGCAGGGGGTCCCGCTGGTGCCATTGGGTCTAAATAGCATGACTTCTGTTTTGTTCTTATTAAAATTCAGAAACTATAATGCCATCCAACTCTTTATGTCAATAAGGCAATCAAGCAGGGGCTGGACAGAACATGGACCTTGGCACTTCAGAGGAAAATACACCTGACAGTCATCTGCATAAAGATGTGTTTCCAAAAAATAGCGCCGAGTGGCAGCAGGTACAAGGAGAACATAAGAGGTCCCAGGATGGAGCCCTGTGGTACCCCCCAGGGGAGGGCAACAGAGGTGGAAGTAAAATCATCAATGCTGACACAAAAACTTCAATCTGAGAGATAGGACCTAAACCATTGGAGAGCTGAACCCATGATGCCTACCCACTGCTCCAGCCTGGAGATGAGGATCTCATGGTCTATCGTGTCAAAGGCAGCTGTTAAATCCAAAAGCATAAGTAGTACACAGTCACCAGAGTCCACTGTCAAAAGAATATCATTAAAAACCCTTAACAGAGAGGACTCAGTGCTGTGGTGAGTTTTAAACCCAGACTGGAACACTTCCAGAATTGCATGTTCGTCCAGAAAGGACTTCAGTTGGGTATAGATGACTTTTTCCAAGAGTTTGGACAAAAAAGGTAGCTTGGAAATAGGCCTGCAGTTAGACATAACAGAGTGGTCCAGACCCATTTTTTTCAGCAGTGGTTGCACAACAGCATGTTTAAAATTTTTAGGCACCACACTAGAGGTTAAACTACTATTAATAATAGTAAGAATAGAAGGACCCAAGGTAGAAAAGACCTCCTTAAGAAGACGAGGAGGAACAACATCAAGGGGGAAGTCAGACGGCTTCATACTGGCCACCAGCTGCTTTAATAAGGGGAGAGTGACAGGCTCAAAGTGGTCAAACACAGCCAAACAGGGAATTAAAATGGATGGATCATGAGAAGGTGGTGAAATGAGGGCCCTAGTGCTTACAACCTTCTTCAAGAAAAAGTCAAGAAATTTATCGTTTCCCTAGAGGCTTCCAGAAAGACAGGCTCACGAACATTAAGTACAGAACTGAATGTGTTAAAAAGTACACGGGGTTGTGAGAGTTAGACCCAATAACGTCAGAAAAAAATTTTGATCTTGCAGCTTTCAAAACTTTCTGATAACACAACCAACTTTCTCTCAATATTTCAAAAGAAACCTGCAACCTGTCCTTTTCCCACCTCCGCTCAGCTCTCCTGCACTCCCGTCTATATGCACGGGTATTACATTTAACCACGGCTTGGAGCAGGGCTTTAGTTGCCTGTTTTTTAATGGAGCCACAGAGTCCACAGCAGTTTGGCAAGCAGAATTAAATTGAAGTATTAGCTCCTCAGTATTGGAAGACACCAAGGGCTGTGAGGTCACTTCATAATTAAAAATAGCAGAAAACTGAGCAGTAGTGGAAGATTTATGAGCACAGCAGCACCGAACAGGTGCATACAGTTTAGCAAATTGACAGAGAGGAACAAAATCAAATAAAATGGGCATATGGTCTGAAAATACTGCATCACCAATTTCCAGATTAAGAACAGATACACCGCGAGAAAAGACAAGATCCAGCGTATGCCCACATTCCTGAGTGGGACCAGTTACAGACTGAATTAGACTAAAAGAATCCATTAAATCTAAAAAGTCCTTCACCAAAAGTACAACAGACAAGAATATTAAAATCCCCAACAATTAAAACTTGGTCATATTTTGGCATAAATTCTGCCAAGAAGTCAGAAAAGTCACTTATAAAATCCTTATTATACTTTGGTGGATGATAAACCACCGCGCAAAGCAGCACAGGAGAACGACCCAACTCAAAAAGATTCAGTTCAAAGCTGGAGAAAGAAACAGCTAGAAAACGCTGTTTACAATCGAAATTGGATTTGAAGACAGTCGCTAAACCTCCACCACGACCTGAGAACCGCGGGGAATTAAAATACGAGCAGCCACGCGGCAACAATTCAGAGAGGGCACTGGACTCACCGGGAGACAACCAGGTTTCAGTTATAAAGAGGAAATCCAATCCATGAGATGTGGAGAAATTCTTTAAGACAAAAGTTTTGTTCGTTACAGATCTAGCATTCTAGATTTATGCAATAATTTTTGTACAGAGAACAGTGACATTAAACTTATATTCTTATTACACACCCCATATGTGTAACTATTAACAGTATTCATTATTTAAACAAAGTTAACGATTTATCTGTAAAATGTAACATACATACTTTAATGCATTTCATCATGAAAGTGATATCAAGTATAAATCTAAGGACTGTCAATGTGCAGAGAGCTGGAATATTATAAATTTAATATGTTCTGTGTGGCGATCTATTGCTGCTTGCCGCTGCTGTCAGGTCAGGAGGAAGCCCCGGAAGCACGTAGCAATTTAACAAATGGGTCGGTTCAAAGATGACATTTATGGCGGTCTACTTTAATGATAAAATAAACTATGAGATTAAAGTGGACGTTACGCGTTTAAAGCCAAAATTTCCACTTTAATCACAAAATAGACATTTTCATTATGTCCTTATTTTTTTTTTCTATGTGGCTCAAATACACTGCCGTACATTCTGATGATATTGTGAAGGTGCAAAAAAAAAAAAAAAGACGGCACAGAAGATGTGAGACTTTTAAAATGAATCGTGTCATTACTTTGGGGAATATGCAACACTTGAATATCAAAGCAACATGAATACATTAATATGTCGACATTTTGCTTCACCTCATCGAACCATTCATCAAACATCGAAGCACGCACCTCGATCCCGGAGGATCCTAAAAGTGGCTGGAGTAGCAGGAAATTCAGGCTGGAATTCAGGGTTTGAATATGGAGAGTTATGACGATATTCCAGAAGGAGATGACATGACTGTATTTGGGTAAATGTATATTGTTGGACATGAATAAATATAAGACATCCCCTGAAAATAAGCCCTAGTGCATCTTTTGGAGCAAAAATTAACAAAAGACCCGGTCTTATTTTTGAGGAAACACAGTAGTAGTGTTGCTGCAGTAAAGTATTTTTGTACAAATTTAGCACTCAATTAAAATGGAGACATTGATTTGTTGATTACATTGTAACGGCCGACCCCTTACCCAGCCGGCAGCTACACTTCCAAGACCTATGGCCTGGATGAATTATACTGAGGCTAACCTATAAATTCCAAGCCATACCTCTAACAAATATTTTCCCCTCAATCGATGGTTTAAATATAAGCACACAAAAGCAGATATGTAAAATAGGTGGATAAATATATTAAATGAAACAATAACAAAAAATGTAAATTTCACACGTAGAAAATATATATATATATATATATATACAGTGCATCCGGAAAGTATTCCCAGCGCATCACTTTTTCCAAATTTTGTTATGTTACAGCCTTATTCCAAGATGGATTAAATTCATTTTTTTCCTCAGAATTCTCCACACAACACCCCATAATGACAACGTGAAAAACGTGAAAAAAGTTTACTTGAGATTTTTGCAAATTTATTAAAAATAAAAAAATTGAGAAATCCCATGTCCATAAGTATTCACAGCCTTTGCCATGAAGCTCCAAATTGAGCTCAGGTGCATCCTGTTTCCCCTGATCATCCTTGAGATGTTTCTGCAGCTTCATTGGAGTCCACCTGTGGTAAATTCAGTTGACTGGACATGATTTGGAAAGGCACACACCTGTCTATATAAGGTCCCACAGTTGACAGTTCATGTCAGAGCACAAACCAAGCATGAAGTCAAAGGAATTGTCTGTAGACCTCCGAGACAGGATTGTCTCGAGGCACAAATCTGGGGAAGGTTACAGAAAAAGTTCTGCTGCTTTGAAGGTCCCAATGAGCACAGTGGCCTCCATCATCCGTAAGTGGAAGAAGTTCGAAACCACCAGGACTCTTCCTAGAGCTGGCCGGCCATCTAAACTGAGCGATCGGGGGAGAAGGGCCTTAGTCAGGGAGGTGGCCAAGAACCTGATGGTCACTCTGTCAGAGCTCCAGAGGTCCTCTGTGGAGAGAGAAGAACCTTCCAGAAGGACAACCATCTCTGCAGCAATCCACCAATCAGGCCTGTATGGTAGAGTGGCCAGACGGAAGCCACTCCTTAGTAAAAGGCACATGGCAGCTCGCCTGGAGTTTGCCAAAAGGCACCTGAAGGACTCTCAGACCATGAGAAAGAAAATTCTCTGGTCTGATGAGACAAAGATTGAACTCTTTGGTGTGAATGCCAGGCGTCACGTTTGGAGGAAACCAGGCACCGCTCATCACCAGGCCAATACCATCCCTACAGTGAAGCATGGTGGTGGCAGCATCATGCTGTGGGGAACTGGGAGACTAGTCAGGATAAAGGGAAAGATGACTGCAGCAATGTACAGAGACATCCTGGATGAAAACCTGCTCCAGAGCGCACTTGACCTCAGACTGGGGCAACGGTTCATCTTTCAGCAGGACAACGACCCTAAGCACACAGCCAAGATATCAAAGGAGTGGCTTCAGGACAACTCTGTGAATGTCCTTGAGTGGCCCAGCCAGAGCCCAGACTTGAATCCGATTGAACATCTCTGGAGAGATCTTAAAATGGCTGTGCACCGACGCTTCCCATCCAACCTGATGGAGCTTGAGAGGTGCTGCAAAGAGGAATGGGCGAAACTGGCCAAGGATAGGTGTGCCAAGCTTGTGGCATCATATTCAAGAAGACTTGAAGCTGGAATTGCTGCCAAAGGTGCATCGACAAAGAATTGAGCAAAGGCTGTGAATACTTATGGACATGGGATTTCTCAGTTTTTTTATTTTTAATAAATTTGCAAAAACCTCAAGTAAACTTTTTTCACGTTGTCATTATGGGGTGTTGTGTGTAGAATTCTGAGGAAAAAAATGAATTTAATCCATTTTGGAATAAGGCTGTAACATAACAAAATGTGGAAAAAGTGATGAAGCGCTGTGAATACTTTCTGGATGCACTGTAGGTAATGTTTTTAAACCTTTCAACACATCTGCTAGGATGAGTGTGATGTATTTTCTCCACCTTCTCCTTCTGCAGATTCAAGTTGGTCAGATGGTAGTTGTAAACCTAAAAAACAAAAAGGATAACCCACCAAAAATAAAGGGAGGATAGTGATGAATGATGATGTTCAGAAAAACACCTATTCTGAAGCTCCTCCTTTACAAAAAGTCAATAATTTGACACAATGGCAGCCAAATATCTTTATGGGAGATGTGGTAGTTTGTAAATTGGCTCCGGTTATGAACAGTTGTCTGCAGTTTGAGATGGTGGAGAATTGTATGTATGTATGTATGTATGTACTGTATGTATCCTCCAGACCATGAGGGGGCGACTGCCCTGGTGGCTTTGGGGACCATGGGAACTGAGCTTGGAAGCTCAACCCTATAGGGGCCCGTGGTCCCTGCCAGGGGGTGCCCCGATGCCTAGAAAGTCCTGGTCCTCAGCACTTCCGCCACACCCGGAAGTGCTGGGGGGAAGACGACCAGGGACACCCGGAGTGCTTCCAAGTGTGCAGCCATTACTTCTGTCACACTGGGGAGTGCCGGCAGAAGATTATCGGGAGGCACCTGGAGCATATCCGGGTGATTATAAAAGGGGCTGCCTCCCTCCGTTCAGTGGCTGGAGTCGGGAGTGGAGAAGACGAGGTCTTGGAGGAGTGGAGTGCAGTGCAGTGGAGTGGAGTGGAGTGGAGTGGAGTGGAGGCAGACTTGAGAGAACATTGGCAAGAACGCCTGAACTTTTGGGGGAATTTTGGGGTTGTGTGCTTCACTGTGTGTAAATGTACAATAAACGTGTCGTGGGTAAACTAACGATGTCCGCCTGTCTGTGTCCGGGCCGCCTATGTATGTATGTATGGTTTCCCACAGGAAAAATTTGATTTTATAAATTCCAGATTTTCTACAAGAGCCAGAGCTACAAAAGTTAGCTAGAGACTTTAATAAAGTACCTGGAGACATTTTTAAAATTATCCCCTTGCAAAATGTAGAGAGATCTCAACCATTTATCTGCTTAACTATACAACAAACTTCTTTATTACAATGATTGGTGCTTTACAGATGGCAGGATTTCATGCCTCATCCTATATATTAATAGACTGTCCTAAACCCTACCCAAAACACTTAGTCAGTAACAAGGGCCCTGATGTTAAGTCACTGTTTTTGGGCTATATATACAGTTAGGTCAGTAAATATTTGGACAGAGACAACTTTTTTCTAGTTTTGGTTCTGTACATTACCAAAATGAATTTTAAATGAAACAACTCAGATGCAGTTGAAGTGCAGACTTTCAGCTTTAATTCAGTGGGGTGAACAAAAGGATTGCATAAAAATGTAAGGCAACTAAAGCATTTTTTTAACACAATCCCTTCATTTTAATTCTCGAGTTTAATGAAAGCACTTTTGAAGTGCAATTGTGCACCAGTCCTTTGCATTGTGTGTGTCGTCATTTGCCTGGCCTATCTGGTTACCTTATTTACGGTGTGTCCCGGAGAGGACTCGGAGGATGGAGGTATCACAGTGATGCATTTTGCAGGCATGTTGCTCTTTTTTCACACACATTTGCTGAACAATTCCTTGTCTGAAAGTCCTCAGTGTTGGTGTGTGACAGAGAGGATGTGCAGCGTTGTTCATAATGACACTCAGGTTTGTGTTTTTTTTTCTTTCCTTCATTACAACCTCCAGGGGCTCCAGAGTACATACTATAGGTGAGGTACCATAAGATGAAACTGGAAGAGTAGGGTCCTCAGTTTTTAATGAAACCATCTGGTGGTTATGATATCCATATTACTAACCGAGAATGGTAAACCGGATGGCATGGATGAAGTTACACGGCGATGAGACCATGTGACATACTGCGCAGGCGCGTACAGCGCGCGTCTCATAAACCGTGAGCGAAGTCGTATCCACCACGAACGAAGGAGTCACGGCCCAAAAATGAAAGAGGTCAACTGACGTTAATGAGAAATGAAGCAACAATGCGCCCATAGCTAACGACTAACGACACAGCCACACAAAAAAGACGATTCTGTGCTGCAGCCCAGATTCAAACGGAAGAGGCTACGGCGACCCCACGGGTCTACAATGATAGTACGGAAGGCACAGGCGTCACTGCCATATTGTGAGTGGCACTACTACGGAAGGCGCAGGCGTCACCGCCATAATGTGAGTGGCACTACTGCGGAGTGAAGTTAGGAATAATGTGCTGCTTGGGATTGTACAAACCGCTGAACGCTTTACACCGAATTCAAACACAATACAGCTCAACGATACAAACATGAGCCCACCTGGATAAGATCAATGAACGCAGGCGCCTACAACGCGCGTCTGAAACTGCGGAAGCAAAGCAGGCACGGGTTCAAAACGAACGAGCTCGACTGACGGATATACAAACACGAGCCCGCCTGGATAAAATCAATGAACGCAGGCGCCTACAATGCAGGTCTGAAATGCTGCAGGCAAAGCGGGCACAGCTCCAAAACGAACGAGCTCGACTGACGGATATACAAGGCGGTAGGCGAGCGAAGTGAGCAGGGGGCAGAGCCCCCTTGTGATAATATAATGGAGAAAGTCAAGGAGATGCTTTTTAAAATTAAAAAAAAATGAGGCTCAGTACACAGTGCAATGTGGATGGATGAAGATGGTCTTGATTGGATTTTGAGAAGAAATATTTATCAATAAAAGATATACCAGATATTTGGAAGAAAACCGTGGTAGAGATTCAGGTCTCAAGTTTTGTTCTGCGTTATTTACTGTACACAGTGCCAGTAAAATTATTAAAAATGTAAACAGAAAAATGTTATCTAATTGATGATGAGGGGTGTGTATGTTGATGTGAATAAAATAATGTGATGTCATTAACAAGTGGTGCCTAATGATGTTTAAGATGTCAACATACAGTGAAATGGCAGTGATCAAACGGCAGAGGGACATGCAGCTTGAATGGTTGAGGTGATGTGTGGTGGCATCTGGAAATGAAAACTTAGTAAAAAAACAAAACATGTTGAAGTAATGACACAAATATACAAAAGTGCAGAAGTAGTACTCTGAAGAATTTGTAGAAACGTGTAAAATCATCACATTAACAAAAATAAATATTGTTTTTAAACCGAATAATCTAAGTTTTCAGGCTTGTATCTGAATGAGAACAGGCCATTCAGCTCAATAAAGCTTGCTGGTCCTGTACACAGGATTATTGTAAATGAATCAAGTTGAGTTTTAAAGGTCCCTGAAGACCTACTGTCTACCATATTACTTAGGGTTAGGGTTAGTTGCAAGTGTCTGTGGATCTCTGTGTAAAGAAATTTCCTGATCTCTGTGTGAAATTTACCTTCTGCAAGTTTCCAACTGTGTCCCTGTTTTCTTGGTAAACTCATTTTAAAGTAACACTCCCAATCTACTGCACTAATTTCCTTTTTAGAATTTTAAACACTTCAGTCAGGTCTCCTCTTTATCACTGTAAAGGCTCAGCTCTTTTAATCTTTCCTCATAACTCATCCTCTGTAGCCCTGAATCAGCCTAGTCGCTCTTCTCTGGACCTTCTCTGGTGCTGCTATGTACTTTTTGTAGCCTGGAGACCAAAACTGACCACAGGACTCCAGATGAGGCCTCACCAGTATGTTATAAAGCTTGAGCAGAACCTCCTGTGACTTGTACTCCACACTTTAAGGCGCTATATAACCTGATAGTCTGTTAGCCTTCTTAATGGCTTCTGAACAATGTCTAGCAGGAGTTGTAGTGGACTCTACACTATCAACTAAGTTCTTCTCCTAAGGTGTACTCTTGATTTTCAGACCTGCCATTGTGTATTGAAACCTCACATTTTGACTTCCTACGTGTAATACTTTATATTAACGGACATTAAGTTTTAACTGCCACAAATCTGCCCAAGCCTGTATGCTGTCCAAGTCCCTCTGTGATGATTATCTGCCAGTCCACCTATCTTGGTATTATTTGCCAACTTATACAGCTTGTGACTTATATTCCTATCTAAATCATTTATTAATATTAAAAATAGCAGCGTCCCAGCACTGACCCCTGCTGGACACCACTGTCAACATCAACCAATTCTGATGAGCTTCCTTACCCTCTGCTTCCTGTGTCTGAGTTGATTTTGCACACACTTTATTGGCTACCAGGAGGTCTGAAGCCTCTAGAAAGTCAAACTCTGTTTAAAGTTCTGCTTGAACACAAAATTGTACAGTCACAGATATTTCTAGACCCCCGGGGCACTGGATGACTGAAGTCTTTAAAGACGCTCGACACTTCAGTTTGCTCATTCTCATTGGACTCTCGAGCCGATCTGCTCGTGTCTGACGTCTCTGTCTACTCACCCGGGCCACTACGGGGAACTGAAGAGGAACAGCCAAGGAACAAAGTGTGAGCTCGTAAGTCTTCAAAGAAAGGGGTCTGTCTGAAGTCGTTATGCACCACTGAACCCAGTATGCTGACGATATGCACCAGTGGGTGTGCCGGAATGGACTGGCACTTTTTAGTGTGGGATTCTTTATTAAGTTTTATGTTTTAGCTGCATGCCAGTTTGAGTTACATCAGAACCTACTGGTTTGGTTAATTAGTGTGTGTTGAATGGATCTGATGTCATAAAAATGTATTTGTTATTTTTATTTATGACAACCAGGAACTGAAACTCCGGCTTTCATCCAGTAGTCTGCTGAACCTCTGAGCAGTGAAGACTTTGGACCACGTGAGTTTGTTCTTCTTGATATGATAATCCTGATGTCTCTGCTCACTTCATGTCTCCTTCAGTGCTTCAATGTGACAGTGTATGCGTGTAAGTGTGTCACACAAGTTCTGTCATTCATCTTTCTTTTGTCCCTGTGCTCTGTTTCTGTGCTCTGAATGTTGTTTTCCACTCTTTCCTTTCTCCTTTTCACTCCCTTATATCCATGTCTTCTCTAAGGAGTTACAGTTTTTCCAGGATATGTACTGTAAATACTTTTAGGAAAAGAAGAGAAAAAGATCTGTGACAAGACCAGTGAGGCCATAAGACACGCTGAGGGATAAATGGAAAAATATATGAAACCAATAACTGCACACTGCTTGTTTTTTTTTAAATTTTATTGATTTTATTAAAATCAAATAACATTCCATACACATAACTCAAGTTTTACAAAAAAATAAAAAAACAAATTAACCCCCACCCCTAAGAAAGAGAGCTAGGCCAGCAGTGTAAAAGTTTATGGTAGTGAAGATAAGTAAATAGATGAATTAATAAATGAATAAAGATAAATGGAGTAAAAGAGGGGAGAGAACCTGCTTCCTCAATTTAAATGCTTATTCTAAATTGTTATTGATGAGATCCTACCAGGTTTTGAAAAAGTTTTGTACAGATCCTTGAAGTGCGAATTTGATTTTTTCCAATTTCAAATAATATAAAACATCAGTTACCCACTGACTTAAAAGAGGACAGTTAGGATTCTTCCAGTTGAGCAAGATAAGTCTATGTGCCAATAGTGTAGTAAAGGCCATTACAGTTTGTCCTTCTCCACTTGAAGCCCCTCTGTGAGCCCACCAAACACAGCTGTTAGTGGATTAGGAGGGATTGTGAGTGACACCAAGGCTGTCTGATAGGCATTTTGGTCCAGAATAATGTTAATTTGGTGCAGGCCCAAAACATGCCGTAGTAAGGCTGGGACTTGATTGAAGCGTTCGCAGGTTGAATCTCGCCCCCACCCCCACCTCCACTGCCTTAGAACGGGCAAGAAGTTCTCCCAGTTCCTGCCTTGATTGATTATCTGGGAGTGAACTACCCAGAATTGTAAGGGGAAATAATTTGATGTGTGTTCCGTGTCTACAACAATCTATGTAAACACATTGTTAAAACAGAAACGTTTTTCATGTTTTAGTAATAAATAACAAAATGTAGACATGAACTGTTGTTGTGATGTGAGATTTTACATATAACTTGATGAATATTTTGTACTGTATATCTTTATTTGTAATTTAGACAAAGCAGTGTAATTTAGTGTCTCCCCCCCCTTTAGGAATGGGTCTGTTTGAATTTTATGACAGGATTTGGGGGATGTGTGTTTTAAACCAGTTTGGCAAGTGTTTCTTTACTAAAGTCATTTCTACCCCCGCAAATGGGCTAAGGTGTACTTTATCATATGGTTTGGGGGTGGCAGGTGTTAAGATGTTCTATTTCCCCCATTGGTCTGAAGTATGGCTGTTTGGTCAGAAGCCTTTAAGTACCATGATGTGCTATTGGCTCTCGGGATTGGACAGAACATCTATAAATGTATGTGTTTAACCTCAGTATCTCTCTCTTACCAACCAACATATGATGAAGAAGCATCTTTCTTGCTAACCTGAAGACAACACAATAAACAGCACAGCTCAGCAGCCATTTTGAACAGACATGTGGCTGAAAGCTGAGCACCAATGATGCCTTAACTAGAGACATTTAAGTAACCAGAAGTCTGTGTGCCACCTGAACTACATATCATCATTTAATCAGGTTGTATGGTTGCCAATATTCAAATGTTCTTTGCATTTTGTTATTATTTATGAATATTATCAATAATACTAATACATTGTTTAAACTGTAACTTAACTTCTGCTTGTCTTTTACTATTTCTAATTGCCTAAGGTTATAGATATAGAAGGGAAGGTGGGGATAAGTTATATACAATAATACCTAATAAACAGTGGTAAATCTGTGAGATTAGGCATTCTAAGGCTACATATTAATGATACAATAGGGGAAAGTAGAGCAATATATATATTACTCTACCAAGACAAAACAACTGTATAATGTGTGAAGGCTGAAGGCCACATATCAAATAAACATTTTCATAAAAGATGCAAGTACAATACAACTGCTTCCATGCTGTAGCGGTAAGATCCATGGATTTATAATCCGGAGGTTGTGATTTCGAAACCTGCTCCCTGGCAAGTTTACCGTTTTGAGTAGTGAGCTGCTCTTATTAATATTATACAATAAAAACATACATTTGATTTGTGTCTGTAGCAGCCGGTGTAAATTTATAGAACTTGTAAAAGTTAACTTTTTTTTTTTTTTTTACTTTTATTCTCTCAGTCACGATCACGAAACAACACCCACCCCCCTGCCCAGATCTGACGCGGCTACTTTTCATCTGAAACTGGGAATACAGTAATCCCTCCTCGATCGCAGGGGTTGTGTTCCATATGTTTATATGGTTATTTTTATATTGTCATGCTTGGGTCACAGATTTGCACAGAAACACAGGAGGTTGTACAGAGACAGGAACTTTATCCAAACACTGCAAACAAACATTTGTCTCTTTTTCAAAAGTTTAAACTGTGCTCCATAACAAGACAGAGATGACAGTTCCATCTCACAATTAAAAGAATGCAAACATATCTTCCTCTTCAAAGGAGTGCGCATCAGGAGCAGATAATGTCAGAGAGAGAGAGAGAGAAAAGCAAACAATCAGAAATCAATAGGGCTGTTTGGGATTTTAAGTATGCGAAGCACCGCCGGACAACGCAGCTGCTAGGAAGGGAGCAATGTAAAGGTAGCTTTTCAGCATTTTTTTAGAGGAGCGTCCATATCGTCTAGTGGTGCGAACAGCCCCTCTGCTCACACAACCTCCGTCAGGAGCACAGAATGTCAGAGAGATAGAGAGAGACAGAGAAAAACAAACAATTAAAAATCAATATGTGCCGTTCGAGCTTTTAAGTATGCGAAGCACCATTCAGGAAGCATATCGCTTGACAAAACAGCCACATTTAAACCCAGCAAGGAAGAGAGCAATGTGAAGGTAATCTTTCAGTGTTTTTTGAGGAGTGGCCATATCTTCTAGGGGTGCGAACATCCCCCGTGTTCACAATATATTTGAGGAGTTTTATTTAATACGTAATACGCGCTCTGGTTGGGTAGCTTCTCAGCCATCTGCCAATAGCGTCCCTTGTATGACATCAACTGGGCAAACCAACTGAGGAAGCATGTACCAGAAATTAAAAGACCCATTGTCCACAGAAATCCGCAAACCAGCAAAAAATCCACGATATATATTTAAATATGCTTACATATAAAATCCGCGATAGAGTGAAGCCGCGAAAGTCGAAGCGCGATATAGCGAGGGATTACTGTAACTGTAGATGTGAGTGGTGTTTTGAGACATTCGAACTGGAAATTCTCTGATCTGGAGGGATAAAAGCTGACACACAAACGCTGGTGAATCTGCCTGCTTCGTATCTCACCGTCACTTGATTTTTATTTTCATTCAATTTTATTGAGTATTCCTGCTCACGCTGAATTAGTATGCGCCTTATGGTCCATGATGTCAAAGCCACACTGACAAAAAACACAGACATAGGTATATATGATATTTAGAATAACTCACCCGATCTGACGGTGTTCGTTTTCACATAATATTGCATTAGTGCGACAATGTTTTCTGATTGGTACTATTCAGGTCATAAAATTATTTCTTCAAAATGTCACATATATTGTCTCTTTCTTTCAGGTGTTTAATAGAAACCACAGCACAGAGAGAACTGTGCGCATTGTAACAGGTACACATGTCGTAAATGCAGGAAGGATGGTCCTCGCATGTGTGTGAACTGTTAACATTTGAATTTTATGATTGTGTATAGCGCTGAACTGACCTCTCTGTATTATTCTTTCCTCTGCATGTCCTGGAGTACAAAAGAAACACCATACAACACCATGTGGGGACTGGCAAGATCGGGAAAAAAAAACATGCGATCACTGATTACGACCGCAAGATGTTATGTGAATGAATATGAACAAAGTGAATAATGTTTCATCCGTGCCACAATGTTTTCCGAAATGTACTATACAGGTCATAAAATGAATAATTCCACATATCATATATACCTATGCCCT
This sequence comes from Erpetoichthys calabaricus, assembly GCF_900747795.2. Taxonomy (NCBI): domain Eukaryota; kingdom Metazoa; phylum Chordata; class Cladistia; order Polypteriformes; family Polypteridae; genus Erpetoichthys; species Erpetoichthys calabaricus. The sequence goes on along the minus strand of NC_041396.2, from coordinate 308,649,831 downwards.
GCGGAAGGCTGGCTCCCTGCCTGGGGTTTGTTTCCTGCCTTGCGCCCTGTGTTGGCTGGGATTGGCTCCAGCAGACCCCTGTGACCCTGTAGTTAGGATATAGTGGGTTGGATAATGGATGGATGGATGGATATATACCTATGTCTCTATGTTTTTTTTTGTCAGTGCGGCTTTGACATCATAGACCATAAGGTGCATACTAATTCAGCGTGAGCAGGAACACTCAGTAAAACTGAATAAAAAAAGTGACAGTGAGATACGAAGCAGGCAGATTCACCAGCATTTGTGTGTCAGGTTTTATCCCTCCAGATCAGAGAATGTCCAGTTCTATTGCTTTAAAACAAGCGTCAGATCCCCATGGATGATGGAGGGCAGGAGGTGTTTGTATGTATCGTGATCGTGACTGAGAGAATAAAAGTGAAAAAAAAAAACGCTGACTTTTACAAGTACTATCAATGTACGGCGGCTGTTACAGACGGCGGCACCCAAAATATTTGGTTTGCCTCCACAGCCGGGCTGCGAATGAAAAGTTCACCGGCAGCATCTGTTCAGGAATCTGCCGTCCTACTCATGGCTTTGGAAACAGGAGTGTCAGTGTGCCAAATCTGCAACATGTTAAAGTAAACTCTGATCATGAATCTGCGCACAATGAAGCCACATCGGCTAATATTGCATTGTTTCACTCAAGATCTCTTAATGGCAAGGCACTGGTGCTATCAGAATTCATTACAGACTCAAACATTGACTTGCTATGCTTAACAGAAACTTGACAAAAACCAAATGATTTTACATCTGTCACGGAGGTGACTCCACCCAGATACACTCACTTCACGGAGCCTCGCAGCTCAAGACAAGGCGGAGGAGTCGTAGTAATTGTTAGATCAAAGTTAAACATCAAAAGAATCCTCATTGACAGTCCATTGTCTTTCGAGTGTCTGGCTCTTAAGCTAATAACGAAATATGGTCCTGTATCACTTATTGTTATCTATCGTCCCCCGAAATGCAATGCATCTTTTTTATCTGATCTGACTGAATTATTAACCCACTTAAGTTCACTTTTCCAGAGAGTCATTCTTCTTGGCAATTTCAACATCCATATTGACATTATACATGTAAACTGAGAAATGAATTCCTACCCTTACTGGACTGTTTTGACTTGACACAACATGTTGATTTTCCCACCGACTCTGGTGGTCATATACTGGACCTGATCTGTACTTCTGCATTATCTGTCAGCAACACTTATAGCAGTGATTTGGGACTCTCTGACCATACAGCAGTACTTTTCACTGTCTCATTACCTCTCCCTCCTCTAACCTGTAAACATCAAATTTCTTTCCGAAACCTTAAAAATATCTGTCCCTCTATCCTTTCTGGATCCATTTCTGATCTTTTACTGTCTGCACCTATTCCATCAACACTAGATAGTCTTGTTGACCACTATAACTCAGCCCTTCATTCAGCATTAGATAAAACAGCTCCTTTAAAACATAAGGAGGTTTCCTTTAAACGGTCAGGTCCTTGGTATAATTCAGAATTGCGATCTATGAAAGCAGCTGGCCAACCCTTGAGAGAATGTCACATAAGACTGGCCTAACTGTGGACATCCAGGCTTTCTCTGACCACCAAAGATCTTACAGAGAAGCACTAACTGCTGCCAAGAACACCCATTATGGCAGAGTAATAGAAAGTGGCCATGATAACCCAATAATTTGATGGAACCCTTTCAGTCTGGTGTCGGGGCACAGCTGTGAAACTGCTCTGCTACGGGTAACCAATGATTTGCTTATGGCAGCAGACTCTGGACAAACCAGCATATTAATTCTGTTAGACCTCAGTGCAGCATTTGACACTCCGGTCAGACATGACATTCTACTGTCCAGAATGGAGAACATGCTGGGTATCTCTGGTACTGCCCTCCAGTGGTTCAAGTCCTATCTGACTGATAGGCAAGAGTTTGTTAGTCTTGGCAACAGCAGATCCAACTCAGTGCCAGTCACACAAGGAGCTCCTCAGGGCTCTGTCCTCGGCCCTCTTCTCTTCTGTATTTATATGCTTCCCCTTGGCCATATTATTCGTAGCTTTGGACTGGGTTATCATTTTTATGCAGATGATACTCAACTCTACTTCAATGTTAAAAGTGGAACTTCATCAGAGTTTTCTCAGCTCACAACCTGCCACAGTGAAATTAAAACCTGGATGGAGTAGAACTCTTTAAAATAAAATTGAAACAAAACTGAACTCCTGCAAATTGTCACTAAAGTGCAACTTCATAAAATGAGCTCCTTCCCTTGGTGGTGATCTCATCAAACCTTCTTCTACTGCAAAGAATCTTGGTGTCATTTTTTATTTCTCCTTTTCTTATTCCTCCCACATAAATCACATTAAGAAACTTTCTTACTTTCACCTCCGTCACATATCCCGTGTTCGCCCCTTCCTCTCCTTCTGTAATGCTGAGAAACTTGTCCATGCTTTTATCACATCCTGCATCGATTATTGTAAGTCACTGCTGGTAGGTGCTCCTTCTAATCTTCTATCACAGCTCCAGCTTATTCAAAACTCAGCTGCAAGAGTCCTTACACGAACCAGCAGTAGCGAGCACATAATACCCATCCTGCTTCACCTTCACTGGCTCCCTGTGTCTTACAGGATTGAATATGAAATTCTATTAATAACCTACAAAGCTTAAAATGGCCTTGCACCGGACTGCAGCAGTGACCTTTTAATCACTTTGCTCCTGTTCGCCAACTAAGGTCCTCTGATTCTGGAAATCTTGTTGTGCCTCACACTAATCTACACTCCATGGGTGAAAGCAGGGCCTTCAGCTCTATAGCGCCCAGACTCTGGAATGACCTACCGAACTCAATCAGGTCAGCGGACTCCATGAATTCTTTTAAATGCTTTATTTTGTATTTGATCGTCTATGTGTGTGAATCACTACCTGCTTCTTAAATGGGCTTTCTTTTTCTCCGACCGGACACAGAATCCATTACATTCATGATATTACAGCTCTCTGAATAATTAAAATACTGAGATGTATACGTGATATCTTTTTCATGATGATAGGAATGAAAGCATGTTATTAAACATGGGAACACAGTGGTGCAGTGATTGTTCATATCTCACGCAAGAGACTTGCTGCACCATGCGCGAACATCAATGACATACTTTATTACAGAAGTACTGTCTCTTTCAAACGTACAAACCTCCTATTCCTGTCCTTACTTTTCTTTCTCCAAATACCCAATCGCCACACAATCAGTTCTGTAATAGACGTTAAGCCATCTGTAAGCTTAGAACGCAGATTCTTCAAAACTTTTAAGGAACATTGAAATATCTTAGTAGTACATGTTTAATTATTCTATCCGTCTATCCTTCCAGTGTCACGTCAGCACCAGCAATAATACAGCGCAAGGCAGGAGCTATCCGTGAACTAGCTAGCGCTGCGGCACCGTGTCCTCGCATGTTTAATTATTAACAATACAGATTATTTAAATGATGTTAAAGTTTTATTTGTATAATATAATAAACATATTTTGCTGCATTTCATCTTAAAAATGATATCGTCATCATATGTAAACACACGCTAAAGTGGCTCAGGTTGTGTAATATTATAACTGTATCGCAAGTTTACAGTGAGGTGATTGTACTTATAACCGTTCTACAAGGAGCACTTGATGGACCGATTGAGTGCGTTTGTAGATCTTGGGATAAAACTGTTTCTGAACCGCGAGGTCCGTAAAGGAAATGCTCGGAAGCATTTGTCGTATGAGAGAAGTTCAATAGACTGTACACATGGCTGAGGCAGCGTGTGCTTGATGCTGTACACCGATAATTCTCTTTCTGATCAGCTGCTGTAGATCTGTGATTCCCCATTCAGGTACAGTGATTTAAATACTCCAAGTGGTGCAGTGAGAGTAATATGGGAAAAGATGATCCGCTGTGGCAACACCTAACGGGAGCAGCTGAAAGAAGAAGAAGGTGCATTGAGAGGAACAACGCTAAAGCAGCTGTGGTATTTGGAATAGTTTGACCATTCCATGGGCCATTATATTGTTATAGGTTAATTACAATCAGATGCCTTAATCTAATAAACAATATGCAGTTAATTTCAGTGTATTTGATAAAGCTGTGTCAGGGATGTGTAACTAAAAAAGAAAAGGAAACCACACAGGAACAGTAGCACTGCTTTGACGCTGGGTGCCACCAGTTTGCAAAACCGAGCGGAGAACTTGCGTACGTTATGGTTTGAGCTACCTTGAAAATGTGTGTGGCTTTATGCCAAGTTTAGGTTTTATATATCGCAATTTGAGAGTGGAAATGGGAGTACACAACATTTTTGTGCATATGCACCATTTATACATGTGGCCCCTGGTCTTTCTGGATCAGGAGATCTCTTGAATTTGTCAGCTACTGCCCGTAAACCCAATGAGGTGTCAATATTGGTATATAAGGACTCAATGTCCATAGTAAACAAAAATGCGTCCAGAGAAATCTGGTGTATTTTAATGAATTGTAAAAAAAATGATAAGTATCTTTAATGTGGCTGTTATGCAGTTGTGAAAGCGAGTTTAAGAAGTAATTAATGTATTCAGAGATGCGATAAGATTCCAAGGAGCAAGCGGAAATGATTAGTCTCCCAGGCGGTATCTCGTAAGGTGTGGCCCATGAGTCTGGTGCCTTATGAATCTTTGGGAACAGATCAGATTTCTATTTCTATTTGAAAATAGCTTTTTTTTTTATATTTTAGCCTCTGAGTTAGAATCTTCCTTCCTGCAATGTAAAGCACCAACCCATATGCCACTCTCTCCATAACCGATATGTGCCTAAAGGAAGAACAAGCAAACTGCAGAGAGTGTCTGGAGATGTGAGGAGAAGCCACTGAAGGCCCTGAGCAGCTCCTGACAAACAAATATAATGAAGACATCTGAGATTTGATGAACTCATTAGAGAATTAGGAACTGAAATCAACAAATAAATTTAATAATTCAAAGAACAGCATTGTGCACAATTCTAGAGAAACAGCGAAACTTAAACCTTTAACAAAGGAATTACATTTGGATGAGAACTCTCTTCCTGTCATTACCGTTTAAAAGATTTTTTAGAATTGTTAAAAAGTTTTACTTATTGTTAAAAGCACCCTTGACTGATTTTGAATCATCTTTATCATCCTCGTGTTATTCCATCTAATAGGGTTGCTGCAGTGAAATATTTTGTACAAACTGAACACACAATACACATGTAGACATTTTTTCTGTATTTCATTAACACAGTCCAAGTTGTCTCTTTAGCATTGTTTAAAAGAATTAAAGTGAATTCCTCACTGCTTCTGCAGGAAGAGAAAAAGCATTAGGCAACAGCACCAACCCCTGGTTGGGAGCGTAATTACATTTATATGACCCTTGAAGTTGTCTCCTAAGCACATGTGTGTGACATATCCCCCCCCCCCCCCCCCCACCCCCCGAGCCCAGACCATATTGGGTCAGGCAGCCCGAACCAAGAGAGAAAGCGCATCAGCATTGACATGAAGGGAACCATGGTAATCTACAACTTTGAATTTAAATCACTGAAGGTCCAAGAAACATCAAGTGACATGTTGGTTTGACTATTTGTGCAGTGCAATCCACATAAAGTTGCATGGTCGATGACTAGAGTGAATTCATGACCATGCAGGTAGTACCTCGGTTGAAGAATAGCTCACTTATTCACCAATACTTCCTTTTCCATAGCCGCATACCTGGTTTCCAGGTCCAATAGTCTCTGGCTTAGCAACATAATGTGGCGTTCTACACAAACAGCACTCTTGTTGAACACTGCACAGAGACTTGTGTCCAAAATGTCAGCCTGGGCAATAAAAGGCAGATAAAAATCCAATAATACAGGAACAGTGCATCCAGAAAGTATTCCCAGCGCATCACTTTTTCCACATTTTGTTATGTTACAGCCTTATTCCAAAATGGATTAAATTCATTTTTTTCCTCAGAATTCTACACACAACACCCCATAATGACAACGTGAAAAAAGTTTACTTGAGGTTTTTGCAAATTTATTAAAAATAAAAAAACAGAGAAATCCCATGTCCATAAGTATTCACAGCCTTTGCTCAATACTTTGTCGATGCACCTTTGGCAGCAATTCCAGCCTCAAGTCTTTGTGAATATGATGCCACAAGCTTGGCACACCTATCCTTGGCCAGTTTCGCCCATTCCTCTTTGCAGCACCTCTCATGCTCCATCAGGTTGGATGGGAAGCGTCAGTGCACAGCCATTTTAAGATCTCTCCAGAGATGTTCAATCGGATTCAAGTCTGGGCTCTGGCTGGGCCACTCAGGGACATTCACAGATTTGTCCTGAAGCCACTCCTGTCATATCTTGGCTGTGTGCTTAGGGTCGTTGTCCTGCTGAAAGATGAACCGTCACCCCAGTCTGAGGTCAAGAGCGCTCTGGAGCAGGTTTTCATCCAGGATGTCTCTGTACATTGCTGCAGTCATCTTTCCCTTTATCCTGACTAGTCTCCCAGTCCCTGCCGCTGAAAAACATCCCCACAGCATAATGCTGCCACCACAATGCTTCACTGTAGGGATGGTATTGGCCTGGTGATGAGCGGTGCCTGGTTTCCTCCAAACGTGACGCCTGGCATTCACACCAAAGAGTTCAATCTTTGTCTCATCAGACCAGAGAATTTTCTTTCTCATGGTCTGAGAGTCCTTCAGGTGCCTTTTGGCAAACTCCAGGCGGGCTGCCATGTGCCTTTAATAAGGAGAGGCATCCGTCTGGCCACTCTACCATACAGGCCTGATTGGTGGATTGCTACAGAGATGGTTGTCCTTCTGGAAGGTTCTCCTCTCTCCACAGAAGACCTCTGGAGCTCTGACAGAGTGACCATCGGGTTCTTGGTCACCTCCCTGACTAAGGCCCTTCTCCCCCGATCGCTCAGTTTACATGGCCGGCCAGCTCTAGGAAGAGTCCTGGTGGTTTTGAACTTCTTCCAGTGGATGCCACTGTGCTCATTGGGACCTTCAAAGCAGCAGAAATTTTTCTGTAACCTTCCCCAGATTTGTGCCTTGAGACAATCCTGTCTCTGAGGTCTACAGACAATTCTTTTGACTTCATGCTTGGTTTATGCTCTGACATGAACTGTCAACTGTGGGACCTTCTATAGACAGGTGTGTGCCTTTCCAAATCATGTCCAGTCAACTGAATTTACCACAGGTGAACTCCAATTAAGCTGCAGAAACATCTCAAGGATGATCAGGGGAAACAGGATGCACCTGAGCTCAATTTTGAGCTTCATGGCAAAGGCTGTGAATACTTATGTACATGTGCTTTCTCAATTTTTTTATTTTTAATAAATTTGCAAAAACCTCAAGTAAACTTTATTCACGTTGTCATTATGGGGTGTTGTGTGTAGAATTCTGAGGAAAAAAATGAATTTAATCCATTTTGGAATAAGGCTGTAACATAACAAAATGTGGAAAAAGTGATGAAGCGCTGGGAATACTTTCCGGATGCACTGTACAGATGTAAGAGCCTGTTTCCATTTTCTCGCCCCAAACCACTATATTAGGAGCTCTCTTGCTTGTCAGGTCAGTCAAGGGCATAGCCCTCTTGGAAATGTGAGGTACACACCTGCGGTAGTACCCCAAAAATGCCAGGAATGATTGTACTTGCCACCTGCTTTGTGGACAGGGCCAGTTGATTACAGCATTAACTATGGTACACTGTGGTTGAATTCTACTACCTCCCACCCTATAGTGCAATTATTTGGCCCCAATTGATCCAAAATAATGTTAATGCCACTGTTATATAGTGCAAGGAGCACCCCTTGAACCTTCTGCATGTGTTCTTTACGTGTGTCGGAACAGATGACCATGTCATTCTGGTAGGCAGCACTATAAGAGTTGTGGGCCATAGCAGTCTGTTCACCAGACATTGGGAGGTGGCCGGTGTCCTGTGTAAAATGGGCGGACTCAATACTGTCAGTGACCACTAAGGATGCTAAATATGTTTTTTTCCTTGATGGGAATTTGCCAACACCCTTTTGTCATGTCAAGGGTGGTCAAATATCATGCTTTTTTTTGAGTTGCTTGAGGAGTTTGTGCATTCAAAACATCAGATATGCATTGAAACAGGAAACTTGCTGATATAAGTCATTGCAAAAGTGCTAACTGCCATCGGTCTTTGGGACCAATACAATAAGACTGGACCAGGATTAAAACTCTCCCCAATCGCTCCCAGATCCAGCATTTGTTTGACCTTGTGGACGAAAAAAAAAAAAAAATGCACACTGAAAAGCAGACAGATAATATTTTCTCAATTCTTGTTTATTTATTTATTTGGAGTCGCAGTAAGTAGAGATTCAAAAGAGTATAACCTATAGCCGCAAAGCTCAATTGAACCCCGAACAAAAGCCAGGAGGGGTTTTTTATACTTCAGCATCTCATGATTAATAAGACAGAAAGAACATCCTTATCATAACAGCAAAGTTAAACAATATGTCTGTTGAGCTAAGCATTATCTGTGTTTTGGAAGCTAAGCACAGGAGAGACGCCTTTGCATAAACTACATGTCCAGTTCTGCAGCCTTGTGACCTTGTCCCTGAAACATTCACTCTGAGCAAAGGAAAACAAGAAACAGCTTACATTTTATTCATAGTGGACACTATTTCTCCTGAACCCTGGAATAACATATTTTTTGGTTAATTCATAAGCCAAAGCGTCTCTCACTGGCAAGTTACAAAATAGTTTTACAAACACAAAGAAACACATAGTGCTGAGGAGAACATTCTTCTTCTACAATCCCCCCTTTTTTTTTTTTTTTTTTTTATTTATGGGTTATACAGGAGTAACGCGGGAGAGGGTAGGAGAAGTGGAAGGAGTGGAAGGAAAGGAGGAAGAAATGGGAAGCATGCATTCGTCGTGTAACAGATAAGCTTTGGGCACGGAGGCAGTGAAATACTGGGACACAATAGATCTAATTAGGGGGACTATACAGCAGGCCACAAGCAACAGAATGATAAAAGCAACGGCAAGTGAAATAAAAACTGACCTAAGCCATTGGCCCCAGGATCCAAAAGTAGACATAAACCATTGATCCCAGGGGTTAGAAATGCCAGAATTTGTAGCTAATTCATTTGAAAGGGCAGTTAAACCTGTCAAAGCACGGGTGATTGATCCATCGGGAGCCGTATTATTAGGGATGTAAGTGCAGCACGCATCACCAAACATAGCACATACACCCCCCTTTTCAGCAAGGAGCATATCTAATGCTAATCGATTTTGCCAAGTCATAAGGGATGTTCTATCAAGCTGTTCATGTATCCCTTCAACAGCCTCTCTAGTAAAATTCAGGAAACGCTGTTGGTTGTAATATAAGTAATTAATCCAATCTACATTTTTATTTATTGTAATTTGGGGGAAAATAGACTCAAAGCCAGCAGCAACTTGATCTCGTGCTTTAAATTTATCAGGGACTCCGCGAGGGACACCAATGGAATCAAAGTAAACGCCAGGGCCGTGAAGAGAGAATGTGGAGGGGTCAAGAGAGCGGGGTCGGCGACGTCGGCCAGAGCTGGACGACACGCGAGGAGAATTCAAAGGGAGGAGGCGGAAAGGCATAACAAGTTGGGTTAATGCGCATGTGCCAGTCCAAATAGGGGGAAGAATATCAAGTAATTTTAATGTACTGCACATCCACCAAATATCAGCACGCGGAGTGGACTGTGTCAACAGGAAAAGTGATAATGTAGAATTAAATGAGGTGGAATTAACCTGGAAAGTCTGGGAACAGAAGGAAGAAGGGATATGACCAACATCAATACTTCGGAAGGGGGAACTATAATTATTAGAGAAGCAGGTATAATTGCCTTCATGAGACTGGAACATCGGGGGAGTCATTTGAGGAGTGGGGGGGAAGAGGAGAGAAAGTGTAATGCAGTTAGAGTCTTTTGGTGTGGATGGAGAGGTAAAAAGGGCAAGGAGACAAGGAAGACCAACAGGGTCAGAAATATTAGAAAGAGGGAAAGGGACAGTAGCCAAATGTGGCCTGGCCGTAGCACAGGCGTAGCAATCAGATTGATTTACTTGCTTAGCTGAATATAATACCCACTGCAACCAACGGTTCTGATCGCCATAGCCAGTTTCAATTGAAAAGGTGGATGAAAGGGTGGAAATATTCATAATCTTAACCGAAGAAAAGTCTGAACCAGAAGTTGGGGAGACAGGTGTGTGTGCAGGAGAATGAGAGGTGTTAGTAACAGGATTGTCAATCTTAATTAGAAATCTCCCTAAAGGGTCAGTTCCAGATACATATGCCCCTAATATATAGGTTCCTGAGTCATGTAGGGAGGGGCGCTTCAAAGTGATAATCAAGGGGTTACAATGGTTGTCGACACATTCATGAGAAGCATGTCCTTTTATGATAGAAAATCGATTTTTCAAACCGTACTTTTGGGCCTCAAAAGGCTGAAAACCCCAGTCCTCAGGTCCAGTATTAGCAAAAACCCATTGCCAGGTGTCACAGTTACTTCCCCAATAATACCTGGAAACCGTCATACACACGTATTTGTCAGACCAGGTCCACTGGGCTTGTCGACCAGTCCCACAGTCGATAATAGAGCAAAAATCAACCTGCAGTGATGTGGTGATTCCTAGCGGGAAAGTCAAGGTGACCAGGGCAGTCGACAAGGGAATGAAAAAACATAGGAGCGCAGCAATCAAGGGTGCCATCTCTTGCAATGTGAGGCGTGAATCCAGGCGGGCAATCCTTCCACTTTGACTGCATGTGGTGTGGACAGAAGAACTTGGAACGGTCCTCTCCACCTCGGCTGATGCCAATGTTTCCTCCGAGTGTCACGGACGAGGATCCAAGTGCCTAAGGGAATCGGCGTGTCTTTAGATGGAAGATTAGTCCTCCAGGCCTGGTTAACCTGCTCGTGGACTTCTTTCAGAGAAGCTCGGAGACCTGTAAGACAAGATAGAAGATCATTGTCCACAGTGTGCAGGTTAACATTTCCCATAACCATGCCCACAGGCATGGGTCGTCCGGTCAGAATTTCAAACGGCGACAGTCCTAATTGCCGGTGTGTTCTACCCCTCAATCCCATTAAGGCCAGAGGTAAAGCGTCCGGCCAGGATAAATTTGTCTGCTCACAGATTTTGGCTAATTTAGATTTTAGGGAGCCATTGCACCGTTCCACAATGCCTCCACTCTGGGGGTGGTATTTGCAATAATGATGCACATTTATCTGGAGCCAGGTGGTAAGTTCATTTATAATGGAATTCACAAAATGAGTGCCATTATCAGTTTGTAATTTCTGTGGTATGCCCCACCTAGGAATAATTTCTTTGATTAAAGCTTTAGCTACAGTTTTAGCATCAGCGTGTTTAGCAGGGAAAGCTTCTACCCATCGGGAGAACACATCAACAATTACTAAACAAAAACGGTAACCTTTAGACGGAGTTAGTTCAATGAAATCCATTTGAAGGTGTTCAAACGGACCCATCGGATTAGGTGTAACGGCGGGACTTACCTGGGTGCCTTTCCCTACATTAAACTTTTGACATAATGCACAGCGCCTGCAGAACTGCTCTGCATATGTAGAGAAGCCTGCAGCTTCCCAGTGTTTTTCAACATCCTGAATCATGGCGTCCCTTCCAGCATGGTCTAGACCATGAGCGATTTTTGCCATACCTGGGAAAGAAGCCTTTGGGAGGAAAGGTTTGTTAGTTTGCCTATGGGTCCAGACTCCATCAGAGAGGGACCCTTCTTTGGACCATTTTCTTTTTTCTCTGTCCGTGGCTGCACTCTGTAAAGAAACAAGTTGATTATCAGGGTCCTGGTTATTTCTCTGTTGGAATAAAGAGATTGGTGTGTTATTATATGCAGCCTGTTTAGCAAAGTGATCAGCTAATTCGTTTCCTTTGCTGACAGGATCTTGTTTTCCTGTGTGAGCTTGACATTTAACGATCGCTAACTTTGATGGTTTAGTTATAGCTATTAAGAGGGATTCAATCAGTTTTTGATGTTGGATCGGTTTGCCAGCGCTGGTCTTAAATCCTCTTAATTTCCACAAGGCTCCATGATCATGGCAGACTCCAAAAGCATATCTGGAATCCGTATAAATTGTTATAATTTTCCCTTCGGACAACTGGCATGCTCGGGTGATAGCTATCAATTCAGCTGCCTGCGCGCTTAAATAAAATGAAATTCGGTTGGCTTCCAGCAGGTGGCCACCTTTCACTACTGCATAGCTGGTCGAGGGTGTTCCATTTTCCAATCGCAAAGAACATCCATCCACAAAAATTAATTCTCCAATATCTAACGGTGTTTCATGTAGGTCTAGTCTAGGCTTTACAACTTTAGCTATTTCATCATGACAGTCATGTGGCTCTCCGTCTTCTTCAGTTGGAAGAAGAGTGGCTGGATTTAAGGTAGAGCATCTTTCAACAGTGACATTGGACAAAGTATAGAGTACATTTTGATAGTGTATTGCTCTTGCAGTTGTGAGATGTGAGGTCTTAGCCTGTACTAAAATAGAATGAACGGCGTGAGGTACCTTTACTGTTAGGGGGCTCATGAGCACAATATCCGTACTGGCCAGTACAGCTTCAGTTGTAGCAGCCACAGCCCTAAGGCAAGGTGGAAGAGCTGTAGCTACAGGATCCAATTTTTTCGAAAAATAGGCTATTGGCCTTTGTTTGTCTGCATGTAGTTGTGTTAAAACTGCATTCATGAATCCCCCCCTTTTCGTCCACGAACAGAGTGAATGGACGAGAATAGTCAGGCAGACCCAATGCAGGCGCGGACAAAAGAGCACTCTTTAAAGTGCAGAAAGCTTTCTCAGCTTGCACAGTCCATTGTACCTGGCCATAAAGAGGTAGGCCAGGGGTGTTCGCCAAATTTTGTAACGGCTGTGCCAGTTCAGTGTAATTTAAAACCCATTGCCGGCAGTATCCAAAAATGCCCAATACAGACATAACCTGTTGTTTTGTGACAGGTCTGGGAAGCTTCTGAACGATGTTAATGCGATCGCTAGAGAGCGCTCTGGTACCACAAGAAATGTCATGACCTAGATATCTTACAGTTGTTTGAATTAACTGCAGTTTTGCCTTAGAAATTTTATGGCCATTTTCCGCTAAAAAAAATAACAAGTTTTCAGTGTCACGGGCGCAGTCTTCTTTAGTCGAATTACATAAGAGTATATCATCTACATATTGTATCAATACACTGTCTCTTTCTGGCCAAAAGCCTTCTAAATTTTGAGCAAGTGCTTGGCCATAAACACAAGGGGCTTCAGTATATCCCTGAGGCATGACGGTCCAGGTCCAGCGGCGGTTTTGAAAGGTAAAAGCAAACCAGAATTGAGAATCAGGGTGAACGGGAATAGAAAAGAAAGCGTTAGCAAGGTCAATAACAGAAAAGTACCGGGCAGACGGGGGTATCGTGGAAAGAATAGTTGAAGGATTAGGAACAATAGGTGTTCTAGGAAAAACCGCAGAGTTAATTTGACGTAGATCTTGAACAAACCGCCATGAGCCATCAGCCTTTTTTACAGGTAAAATGGGGGAGTTGACCGGAGAGTATGTAATTGGAATAATCGCTCCTCGCCTCACGAGATCAGAATGTACAGCGGCAATGCCAGCCTCTGCCTCTGGGGACAAAGGATACTGGGCACGGTACGGGCGGAAGGAAGATTTCGGGTGAATCACCAGGGGCTCACAATGGGCTATCCTACCAAAATCATTCTTCCCTTGGGACCAAAGGGACTCAGGGAGGGAAGAGAGCCAAGGGAGAGAGGTGGTTTGCAATGAAAAAACAGAAACGGAAGGACGGCACAGCACACGATGTACTAAAAAATCAGATTGAAGCACAACTTTTGTTATTAAATGATCCGAGGTATCAAAGATACCTGGAGCAACGTGCAGCCAGTCCGCTCTATTAAGACATTGCCCCACCCATTCCCCAATATCTACCCAGTGTTTAGTGCTAGATTTGGCCAGAGAGACATGGGGAACTGAACCACCTAGATAAAAAATGTTTTGTGAGCATGTGAGATGAACAGAGGCAGCAGCGTGTGCTGATGAAATAAAAATACATGGAATGTGAAGGGTTTCGGGGCAGGTACCTGAAGAAAGGAAAGATTCTAGCCATGGGGTGTCCACCTCTGCAGGGAAATATTGGGCAGTACAATGGAGGGTGTCAGGGACCTGGAAGAAGGGAAATAAACAGGAGGGAACAGTGTGAAGGGCATCGAGGAGGATGTTATGCGAGGAAACAGTCAAAGTCCAAGCTGCAAATGAGGGTTTGGGGCGGGGGGCGAGTTGGCACAGTAACTTGGGAGAGGAGCAGAAAAAGCCCTGTGCCGTCATAGTAATGGATAGAGAAAATTTTGTCATGAGATCCCGTCCTAAGAGGTTAACTGGACAGAGCTGATTCAAAAGAAATCGGTGTGTCAATGTGGAACCACCGGAATGTAACTGAACTCGAAGAGGTTTTGACACCAGCAAAACATGCGGTTGTCCAGAAGCAGTGAGTACAGTCACGGTGTCGTTCGAGGCAGGGACCTCCGTTAGTGAAAGGGTGGAGCGCGTAGCTCCCGTGTCCACAAGAAAGATAATTTCAGTGCCATTTACTAACAGAGTCAATAATGGATCCGTTTCAGAGTTGTGAGTGAGCAAAGGCAACTGAAGAAAGTGGCTGGGGGTCCCTGCGAATTCCTAGGAATAAGGAATGTCTTCAGGTGCAGGCAATGGAGGAGGGGGACGGCGTCCATGCGGACAATTACGGCGGAAATGTCCAAGTTCACCACAACTGTAACAGGCATAATGTGCAGCATTTGAATCTGGAGGGGGAGGTGGCCAAGAAGGCGATCCACTTGAATTAGGTAGCATATATCCGCGACCTCGACCCCGTCCACGCCCTAGTCCCCGGAAAAATCCTCCTCGTCCCCGACCTCTGCCTGGGATGGCTCCACCTGTATAATAATTCATTTGTGCTGCAATCAGCTTAAGCTGTGTGTCTGACTCCTTCTGCTTCGTCTGCCGTTCGGCGTGCTCTGCATGTCGTTTCACTTCGTCGAAACTGGCACACTCCCAGCTAATACAAGAAGTGCGGACTTTATTCTGAATATCACTTCTCAGTCCTGAAACAAAAGGAGGAACTGAGGCTTTGATACGGTCGTCTGGATTGTCTAAACCAGAATGGTTCGTCATCAAATCCTGAACACGATGTGCCCATTCATCTACCGTTTCATCTTTCTTCTGTTTTGCAGTGGAGATAAGGGACCAGTCAGTGGCCTTTTTATATTTTTCCTCAATCAACGTTGTCACGCGCTTCCACTGAACAAGGAAAGCTTCGTCATTGTTTTGTCCTCGAGGCAATGCCTCATTCCATTGCCAGGGTACTCCGTTGTGCTGTCCCCGATTAACAGTGGCCCAAGTGGTGCCCAGTTTTCTTCGTAGCACCTGGGTCCACTCTGCGGCACTGGGTTTATACATATCATCTAGCCGCTGTAGCTGGTCCACGAATGTTAACCCACCAACAACTTTGGGATCAGGCAATTCAGAAACAACGTCTTTCAGCTCTTGAATATCCCAGTTACGTTGTATCAGTACAGTAGTGGGATTATTAGTTCCTGCAGGGATTGTAGGATCATGTCGTGGATTTGGAATCTCAATTAAAGGGCATGAAAATAGAGGGTAGGGGGTTTTAGAGGGTCTGAATGGGGAGTGGAAGGATGGTGAGTGGATAAGGGTTCGACTTCTGGTGCGTTGTGAAACAGAAGATCTGGGATCATGAAACTCAACCCCCGCGCCCATTGTGTTACCTTTGTCATCCCCTACATCAGTGTGTAAGGAAGGATCATAAATATATCCTTGATCAAAAAAGTCGAATCCCGAGGGATCGCTTTTTAATTCTAGAGCAGAGGGCGCTGGAGGAGGTGGGGGCTCCGGATGGCGTGTGGATGGTGCAGAAGCAAATACGGGAAATAACGGATCTTTTTTCTCGCTCTTTTTCCGCCTCTCATCCGGTTGTGGTCCTGAATCTGCTTGCACTTTCTGTAAAGCTATCAGTAATTCCTCTTTTTCTTTCCGTGTTTTAACTTCTGCAGCTAATAACTCATTTCGTTTCTGTATAGCCTCCAATGTGCGATCTTTAATTATTAGTTCCCATCTATCAAACATGTCCATTCGGTAGGGTCCTCCTTTGCAACAGCCCTGTGTATTTATGCACAATATCTTTCTAATTTCTTGTATTTCACATAGATTACACGTGCCTTCAATTGGCCATTTTCCACCGCTCTGTTTATTCCACCTCCTACATGCCTTTGTAAAATCCAACCCAGTTTTCTTTTCTATAAACTTTCTAGGGGACCCGCCCTTAAATCCCGCGGACGTGCTTGGAGCCTGGTGATTCTCCGAAAACAATCCTTCTAACATTAAGTTTTGAGGACCCTGGGGGACCTGTTTGACTGGCGTGCCATTACAATTTCCCATAGTAAGCGGCAGGCCTTCAATAGAGAGCAACCCAATCTCCGATTATTTCTCGTTCCACTTGTCGTCCCCGGAAATCAACCAGTTGACAAGTGGAAATCAACCTCCCCTCTTCAAATTTCACACGTACTCTAACTGCCCCTTTCACCCCTATTCCTCTTAATATAGGAACGTGCCACTCGGTCCTTTCTACTCGAAATCTTAAGGGATGACTTACTAGCATTCACACTGTGCCGTCACTCTCTATGAATCCCTAGAACCCTTCTAGGTCGATACGGTATAATTCTCTATTCTTTTAGCATGCTTTTTATTTTTTATTCTCTTTTATTATTCCCCCGTATACTTCTATTTCTTCCAGCACACCAGTCAAACCAACGGGAATCCCCCGAATCTACTCACCGCGACTCCTTCTGCCTGCCTGGAAAAATCCCGTCCAGTTGCTTTTCGTTTCGGTCAGGAGGAGGTCAGCGACTCCCCACGCAGGAAAGCGCCCAAGGTTGGCCAGTCCTAACTTTTACCGGAGCTGGTCCTCGATCCCGGAAATCGGTCCACTTGGACGAACCCGCCCAGGGAGTCGTCTGCCCGTCACCTGCCCCACGTTCGGGCGCCAAAACTGTGGACGAAAAAAAAAAAAAATGCACACTGAAAAGCAGACAGATAATATTTTCTCAATTCTTGTTTATTTATTTATTTGGAGTCGCAGTAAGTAGAGATTCAAAAGAGTATAACCTATAGCCGCAAAGCTCAATTGAACCCCGAACAAAAGCCAGGAGGGGTTTTTTATACTTCAGCATCTCATGATTAATAAGACAGAAAGAACATCCTTATCATAACAGCAAAGTTAAACAATATGTCTGTTGAGCTAAGCATTATCTGTGTTTTGGAAGCTAAGCACAGGAGAGACGCCTTTGCATAAACTACATGTCCAGTTCTGCAGCCTTGTGACCTTGTCCCTGAAACATTCACTCTGAGCAAAGGAAAACAAGAAACAGCTTACATTTTATTCATAGTGGACACTATTTCTCCTGAACCCTGGAATAACATATTTTTTGGTTAATTCATAAGCCAAAGCGTCTCTCACTGGCAAGTTACAAAATAGTTTTACAAACACAAAGAAACACATAGTGCTGAGGAGAACATTCTTCTTCTACAACCTTAAGTTCCACGTCTGGGCATTCTTGGACAAATACTTCTGGGTCAGTTATGATGTTGTTCAATCAGAGAGGTCCAACCAGGTCTTTCATTTATCACTTCTCAGACAGATAGGATATCTACTTTGCACTCTTGTCATTGTTTGGGTTGTTTGCCCAAATAGACAACCAGCCCCTTCATTTCCTTAATTTCATAGCACCCTTGATAATGAACCAATAATTTGGAATAGGAAGTGGAGGAGGCTTGACTTAATCTCCGGGAGCAAACTGGGCTGATTGCGCTTTATCCATATAAGCTTTTAGTATTGATCTGATTTTACCAAATATATTGCATAATTGTGTGACATATTTGAAGATATTTTTGGAATGGGGCAGCTCAAGTTGTTTATCGATTTTTTAATATATCCAGTAATCCCTGAGTTTGTTGCCCATATAAAAATTCATAAGGTGAAAAAACTGTAGAGGCTTGTGGGACCTCTTGATATGCAGATAGCAAGAGGGGTAAGTACCTGTTCCCAGTTAGGAGCCCCCTTCCTTGTCAGGTCAGTCAAGGGCACAGCCCTCTCAGAAAAATGAGGTACAAACCCACCTTGAGAAGCATTTGCTTCTGCATCTTATTAAGCCGTTCGACTAGACCATCAGGCTGAAAATGGTACACTGAAGTCTAAGGTGCTTGATTTGGAGCAATTTGGCAACCTCCCTGAACATCTCTGAGGTAAACGGCATCCCTTGGTCCCCCTTTGGGATATGCGCGATGACCTGTACCAGTTCCCATGCGATGCTTCTGGACTTGTCTTGTTTTAAGGGGTAGACTCAGGATATCATGTAGCATAATCCAATTTATGCCCTCAGGCCGAGGGTTCGAGAGGATCTACTATGTCCACCCTGATACTTTCAGAAGTTCGTATATCTATCAGAAGATTGCAACAAGAGGAGCATGGCCTTTTCTGGGAATCTGTCGCAGCTGACATGCCAGACACAAAATACAAAAGCGACAGATCTCCTCATAAATTTCCTGACAGTAAAATCAAAGTTTTCCCCTTTTGAGTGTTTTGTCAGTGACGAGATGGCCACCCAAGAGGTGGGTGTGTGCTAACTCGCCCTCATGTTCTGACAAATGACATAATAAATCATTTTAAAGTACAAAGTAGGGTTCTGGTGGCATGTGGCGGGTTGTGCACTGTCAGGTAACTTAAGTTCTCTTTTAAAACATGCTGATGTTTGCAGAAATTAACATTAAAGTTCCGAGAGCAAATCAGGCCTGACCTCCCTGGGTGTAGTTATTGCCAACATTGGTTCGCTCGTGGCCTCGATAGCAAGTACATGATATAAAACATAATAAAATCACAATACAATGTGTCATGTTTGATGTTTTTTATTTTGTACTCTCCTTCTGTGTTGCATCAATACATCCAAAAAACATTACTCGTCCACATTAGTGCATCTGGCCAATAAATAGAATGCTGGGAAGGGAGACACTTTTAACAACTTCATCAGTGTAATGGATTTTGTAACCTGTAACTCGTCAGCCTGTGGTTAGGGGAAAGGAAGAGACGTCAAGGGAATAAATAAAATAAAGCTCAGTGCAAACTGGAGAAACCTGAGATGAGAAAATCTGACACCAGAGAGCAAAGTCTAGGAATTTAACCACAAAATGACTTCAGCTGTGTGTGTTTATATAATGGCATCTCACCTGAACAGACATCACAATCAGGAAATACGATGAGCTGAATCAAATTTAGGATCTGAGTGGACAGTCACAGCATTGCCTGGGATTTGTGACACAACTTGACACGTGCTTGAAATCAACATGCTGAGGTTTATCAAAACACACAGATATAAAACATCAGGTCTTTGTTAATGATCACTGAAAAAGACACTTGTGTTCAAATCCTCACTGAAGCATTCATTTCAAAGATATAAATATCAAAAGATATGAATGAGCGCACACCTGTGTATTGTGTTGTTAGATTTTTAAACGTCTTACCAAGATAACTGAACACTTTCTGTGTATGAAGTAGCAGGAGCCATTGTGCTCTACAACAACCAGCAGCCATTTGACAAATGAAAGAGAGAGAAAGCCTGAACAATCTGTAATGTGACTATCAAAAGGAATAAATGTGGTGACAGGCAGACAATTACTGACATGCAAATGTAATTCCTTTATTAAAGGTTTAAGTTTCTCTTGTTTTTATAGAGTTGAGCACAATGCTGTTCTCTGAAGTATTAATTGTGTTCTGTATGAGGTGAGCAGCTGCGGCTAATGAGACTTCACGAAATATTAAGAAATGTCAGTCTAAAGGAGCAAATCCTACGTTTAATTGTGGACATCAAACCTCATTTGACCTTCTCAGTTGTCCATTTCAGTTCCTCACAGTCACCTCAGTGTCATTTAGTGAGCCAGCAGTGTGAGGAGTGAAGGCCAACTGCTCCGTCTGCACTCGTCTGTCATCTGCTGCCTTATTGAGGAGTGTAAGAGCCATTTCCAAGTTACATAAGATACATAAATGTTTTACTAAATGTTAGTGCATAATCTATGGGAGGTTCCTGTAACCCCATAAGTTGAATTGAATTGTTATATTCTAACTATTTCTCACTTCTCTGACTAAACATTACTCTCAGTTAGTGATCAGCCTTGTCATGTTTAAGGCGTAGAAGGCGTGTGGTTTTAAACTGCGCCTCTTGTGCCTTTCATGTCTTGTGTGTGTATTTTGTGTGACATGTAAGACAAAGCACTTAACTGAATGTGCTGCGCTGTACGTTTAAAGAGTACAGAAGAAGAAGTTAAGAATCTTTAAGTATAGAAACAACTAAAGTTTTACAAGAAAAGCTAAGTTTAGAGAAGGTACATTTATCTTTTTTTTGTATTTTATTCTACGTGTGTAACAACTTTTTTCTTTATTTTTCTGTGGATTGTTTGCTTTGAATTTTCACTAAATATTTTAAAATGAACTTTTGGACTGAGAGATTTCATTCGGCTCGTGTTTTACCCGTGTTAGAACTCGCCTTACACTCCTGCAGCTACAAGGAGTGCAGATTAACATTAACTTCAAGATTAAAATGAAACGTTTACTATGATACAAAACTAAAACAATAAAGGAACATTTCATAGAATTTGACTCTTAAACAAATCTCCACCATCTGATCAAAGCTGAACAGAATGTCAGCCGTCGTCTGAGCTCAGCTGTGGAGTTTTTAGTTGTGAAATCTGAAAGTCTGTAAATTGTAACTGCAGATGTTAAAAGCTTTTTATATTTCCAGATATTAGGTAAAATTCAGCACATTACTTAATTCATATTGAAATCAATAATTCTCGCCCAAAATAATGGAAATAGCAATAATCATTATACAATGTTAAAAAAAATTAAAATGTCTCCAAGAAACTCTGAAGTGTTTCTATGAATTGCCAGGAGTCTCCAAAATTTTCAGTGCTGTTTATTACACATTCAAATAAGGAGAAGATTTATGAAAATAACTGTGGTGAAATAAGTAATAATCATAAACAGTGTACACTCTACATGAATAAAGTACAATTTAAACAGAAACAGCCTTCACAACAATACAGCGAATATGAAATGATTGTACTGTTAAGAAATACATCCAGGTATTACACTGCTAATATGAAAAATGAGCAAAGGCATAATGTACAAATAATTTAAAACATCTAAGTTCAGAAAATTACATTTTTATTTTCTTTACCATTTACAGTAAATTGAGCACTGAAGAAGCTGGACTAA
This sequence comes from Erpetoichthys calabaricus, assembly GCF_900747795.2. Lineage (NCBI taxonomy): Eukaryota > Metazoa > Chordata > Cladistia > Polypteriformes > Polypteridae > Erpetoichthys > Erpetoichthys calabaricus. The sequence continues at coordinate 308,628,451 of NC_041396.2, read as the reverse complement.
ATATTTTACACGTCAGGATGATTTTCAGTGCTTTTCTGAACCAGGAATAAAGAAAAGCGTAAAGAATTGGATTAACACCAAAGTTCACTTCACTTACAAACACAAAGACATTCCTGATGATACGTGTGATTACGTTATTAATATCAGTAAAAAGATTATAAAAGTAAATAGGGAACCAGCAGATAATAAAAGCCCCCACGACTACTCCTAATGTTTTTGCGGCTTTTCTTTCAGACGATTTTGATATTTTTCTGTCACTCACCTCCTCAGTTTGCCTCTTTTCTATCATACAGTTGATGGCTCTTGAATGGCTTCTTGCAACGACAAATATTCTGATATAAAAACCAATCATTATTGAATAAGGGATAAAAAAAGTTACAAGTAAAATAAAAATTACCATTTCATTAGAACTGAATACTGCACAAGCCCCTTCACATAGCTCTGTTATAATATCACTAAAACATAAAAGTATGAGTGTAATGAAAAGTGCAAACAGCCAGACTGCAGTAATGCTGATGGTTGCAACAGTTAAAGTTATTTTTGAGCTGTAAAAGAAAGGATGGCAGACAGCAATGTAGCGATCAATGGATATTAAAACCACATTATATACAACTACTGCATTAAGAATATTTGCAAGTGCCTGATATAAATAACAGCAAATAACTCCAAAGTACCAGCAAACATCAAGCAGGCCAGCCAAAGTAAAGGGCAACACAAAGAAACCTGCTAAGAAATCGGCCGCTGCAAGTGAAAGGATCAGAAGATTAGTCGGCGTGTGCAGCTGAACAAAATGAGAAATAGAAATGATGATAAGAAGATTTCCAAAGACTGTCGATAAAAGCAAAAGACACGAGAAAATGTAATAAACTCCATAAACTTCAGGTTCAACAATTAGTTTACGGCAAGATGTATTACTTTGAGGAAAGCAACGGCCAAATTTCAGTTGTTTAAACTCCATGTCTGTCCCTGACTGAGTCGTCCTGCCTGCACACTGAGATGTTTATACACTGAGGCCCTGCGACTGCCATATTCTCTCTGCTGACGTAATTCACATGAGGCGTCTCTCTGATGTGTGTGCTTCACAAATTCTCTCAGGATGTTTGTTTGTTCATTTCAGTTCTTACTCACTAATGAGTTCATCAAATCTCAGATGCCTTCATTATATTTGTTTTTCAGGAGCCGCTCAGGGCTGCGGTGGTCTCTCCTCACAGCTCCACAGTGGTCCAGCTGCTGGCTCTCTGCAGTTTCCTTCTTCTCCTCTGTCTGCTGTTTTTGTTTTTTTGTTCTCAGTCACTTTGACTTTCTTTCCTCATCACAGCGAGCAGCACATTAAATCAGCAGGTTCAGAGGAGCTGAGGTTGTGCCCAGTGGTGGTCTGACACTCCATGCTGTCCTGTGCTGCTCAGAGCCCCTCTGACACCTGTGAGCTGAACCTGCATGGAGTGTGCAGGACCACCCTGTGCTCATGAGAGGCCCTCACACACACACACACACACAGATACACACACACACACACACACACGCACACACACACACACACACACACACACACACAGTGTACAGTAACAACTGTGTGTTTTTGTCTTTTCCGGACCCTCACATTAAATTCCAAACAGTATTCCCCCCATTGCTCTCTGTCAGTCTGACGTTGTGCTGATTGTCTTTGTCTGATTTTCTGGACGTCTTTCTTTTCTTAAATCATCAAACACACAACATGCATTTCTCTGTGGCAGTGGCAGGTCAGCTCTCAGAATTCCAATGCAGCAGCGCTCACTGATGTGCTTTTTATTTTGAAGATTTTTGCTGTGTCACTGATTTGTAACTTTGTATCAAACTAAACTAAATGACTGCGTCTGTCGGTTTTGAAGCACCGAGGAGCAACACACTGCATGTGTCTGTTACCCGTCATCACTATAAGGACAATTAAAGTTCTTAATAAAGATAGAAATGATATCAAGATCTCTCCAAAACAATCTTCTAATATACTTTAATACATAGATTCACTATTTTATATTAATATTACACTTGTGTTAAATTCTTAATGTATTAGAGTAACAGCAAGTGATGTTTTTTACAGAACCGTACAATAAACAATACGAGAGGACCGCCATCTCCATCATACGAGTTCAGTTTTGATGAAGCAATTAGCAGCAGCTGTTCAGTGATGGCAGACGTACAACTTTACAGGAGTTTGTGTGTCGTGTTGTTGTCATTCCCTCCTCATCGACACAGACAGTGAAGTGGTCCTCACCACACAAGAGTTCATACGTGACACATCGGTGGTCTGCTAATACAAACTTCATGTGAGGCCCCCTCGTCTCTACTTGAGTCATTGAAGCACCTTGTAGTGTCACTTGTCACATATTTATGTCATTAGTCCACATAGTGCAATGCATTTTAGGGGACAGCAGGTCAGCAGGCTTTAGGTCATAAACCAGCTCTACACAGGCAGCCCACCCATCGTCGGTTACTCAGACATCTTCACAAGAAGTAAAAATGTTAGGTTTGAATAGACAATGGCAGGTCTGAAACTTGAAAGTACTGATTTTGAGAAAGTCTTGGGTGTTATAATGGACCCATTCAGAAGACATTAACACAGTTAAGAGAATGTCAGGTAATATAGCGCCCTGATGTGTACAGCAGATTTCCCAACTGTCAGTTCTCAAATCAGCGCCAGATTATTGGACATTGTTCCTGTCCACAAAACAGCAGACCAGCCTATTAAATCCACCTTAATTAAACTTTCTGTGTGTTCTGTTCTTCCACTTGCTTTGTCTCTGTCATTCCAACATATGGTGCTTCAAAAACATTTTTAGTCTTAAAATGCATTGTATTTGTCATTCCAATAGATGGCATACAACAAACATTAACACTTCTTTGACAAATCCTGTACTAAATGGCATATCACAGAGACATAGCAATGGGGCAGACACACAGCACTGCTAACATTAACACTGAATACATCCAGCAGATAGTAACTGCCAGATGGACAGAAATCAGCTTATCCACCTTAATAAAAGGACAATAGTCTGCATGTCTGCATATCTGTGTGTCTGTCTGGTAGCCATGTCTCTGTCATTCCAACATACAGTGCTTCATGTTTGTCATTCCAACAGATGGTTGTACCAAATGGCATATAACAGAGACATATGAAGTGTCTGTTTCTGTTTCTGTGTATCTCTGTGTCTGTCAAGTTTCTGTATCTCTGTTATAAGACATTTGGTATGAGATTAGTAAATGTAGTGTTAATGTTTGTGATGCACCATCTGTTGAAATGGAAAATGCTGTGCACTTTCTTGATCCCTGAATTACAAAAACACATTTCAATAGATGGTGCACTGCAAATGTTAACACCAAATATGTCAAACAGAGTAAATGCCAGATGGACAAAAACAGGCAGCTGTATCTCAAAAGCAATAAGCTTCCATTAGGGAAAGGGATCAAATGCATAAACATATAATGAGACAGCATGAAAAACCCAAAGCTAAGGCTGTCACCATATATATTTTCCCAATTACATTCCTTTTGGAGGGTAACTAGCTGTCCTCTTACACTGTGAATCCCTAAGTGTGAGCTATTCAGTAAAGGCTGACCATTCAGTTCTCAGAAAACTATCGCACCTCTGTATGTAGAAGCCTTCAGTCTGTTACGAATTACAAAAAGACATTTCCCAATGCTAACTCAGGTTCATCTCCCCCTGACACACCTAACAAGTTTTATGGGAGATGTTATCAACAAGGTGCTGAGTATGTACGGTGTCTCTGCTCCTCCAGGTCTGAAGTGGTTTTAGCACCAGCCACTTCTCCACAAAAGTCTCACCCCTCTTCTTCCTGATCTATCAAAGAATATGACGTCTGGAAGTTGTTTTCAACTCTGTCTCACCTGCCACAATCAAACCCTGTCCTAGGCAGCTCACTCCTCTCTACACAGACATCTTCTGCAGTTATATTCTTGAATAGAAGCGCACTTGTTCTTTTATATTTGTACCTTTTGTGAAAGTGTTTTGTTTGATATTTGGAATTCAGGCTTCAAACATTATACACTTCATGTCTACATTTTGTCAATTATTACTAAAACATGTAAAAAATTTCTGTTTTAACGATGTGTTTCCATAGATCGTTGTAGACACGGAACACACATGAAATGCATGTGTTCCAAATAATGATATAGTATTTATAAAAGGTGTCATTTTGCTTGACTTCTCACTCTATACAACTCTAAGCAACTGACACGCAGGTAAACAAACTTGAGCTGAGAAAACTGTGCAGGGTGGGGGGATATGATAGCAGACTGCTTGCTCTTTGCTGCTTATCCACACGTTTACAGGATAAAAGACGCTGACGGAGAGGTGAGAAGCAATATAAGGTGGGACGGATTTATGAGTTTTTTCGTAGGCTCTGGTAATTCTAGTGTTAAAAAACAACTTAAAACTCATCTGTTCAGGAAGGCTTTTAACTTAACTTAACATTCTGCCCTTTCTTTCAGTTTACCTCTCTGTCCAGGTGCTCAGGATAATTTGTATGTCTGTCATATCACAAATTAGGTTATTTGTTAGGTTTTTCTTTTAGTATTGAATTTAGTATTTTACTCTGGTTTATTGTCATTTATTCTGTTTAATGCTTTGTTATCTGTTTCATTGTTCTATTCAGGAAAACTTTTGTATCCAATGTTACATATACCCTGCTGTTTTTTTCTTTCTGAAACTCTGTGAAGCGCCTTGAGCATGGTAAAGGCGCTATATAATTAAATATATTATGTATTATTATTATTATTAGATTTAATTTTTTTCCAGCTGTCTGGAGTTTTTTTTTTTTTTTTTTGTTCCCCCGGGCCATCAGACCTTACTTTTATTCTATGTTAATTAGTGTTCCCTAATTCTATTTTCTTATTTACTAGGGGGCTCCGCCCCCTGCTCGCTTCGCTCGCCAACCCCTGGCGTTGGGACATGAGAAAGAGTCAGATGTATGAATTAGATATAGAATAGTGTGCAGCTTTGGATGATGCCCATAGAAATAACAAATAGAGTGTTTGTCATATATTAATGTTTTATTGGAATATTTCTTTGTATACAACATTAGTAGTAAAGATGGTGTCTTGTCCTTGAATGAGTCTTCCTTGGCATGGATTATTTATAATTTTAACTTTAACGTCAGATGAACGGCGAACATGTAAGAAGGCAACATAAAGTTGTCCATGTCCAAAAACGGGTTCAGAGAGGTAGATGCCAACCTTGTCCATGGTTTGTCCTTGTGATTTGTTGATGGTCATGGCAAATGCAGGTTTAATGGGGAACTGTCGGCGTTTCAATGTAAAAGGTAATTCTAGCTCAGAACTTGTAAGGTCAATTCTAGGAATGAGAACAGTATTGTTAGCATGTGATCCTGTAAGAACTGTCGCTTGAATAACATTGCGTGTCATGGTGTTGACGACTAACCGTGTGCCATTGCATAAACCCTGTTTTGTGTTAAGGTTTCTTAATAGCATGATTATTGTTCCGTTTTTAAGGGCAAGGTCGTGTTGTGGTAATCCGGCAGGGTTAATAGTGTTCAAATATTCTAAGGGGAAATTTATATGTTCATTGTCGTCATCAGAGTCAACTTTGTCTGAGCTTAGAAAGATCTGTGTCTCTCCAGGAAGTAATGAAATGACTTGGTTATTAATATTTTTTGGACATAATATAGTGCGTTGTGTTAACAGGGGTATTTGGTCTAATGTGATTGCTGTTCCAAATATCTCTTTTACTAAGTCGTCTGAGATAAAGGATTGTGGAATGGAAATAATATCTGGGTGAAGTCCATCTGTATTTGTGAGTGTACCATTTCCCAATTGTATCAGCCAACTGTTATATTCTGGATCTGGACATCGCATGTTTTGTACCAACTGTATTGTTTTAAAGCAATGCCAATTGTCTGCGTATTTTAAGGTGGACTGAACAATAGCTGAGCGCATGGCATGTGGAACAATAGCTAAGCATTGTCTAAAATCTCCTCCTAATAAAAGAACTTTTCCTCCAAAGGGAATATTATTATTCATCAACGTTTGTAGAAGTTTATCAATGGTGTTGAGTAAGTGACTGGATGCCATTGTACATTCATCAATAATTATCAGTTTTGCAAGACGGATGTCTCGGGCATTGCTACTGTGAATGTTCATAGTGGATACTGATGTCTCTGTGATTGGGACCGGTATTTTGAATATTGAGTGACATGTACGACCATTTATTAACAGATTTGCTGCCACTCCGGAGGATCGCAGTCACTGTTAATATGTTTCCTTTTCTGCAGTTGAACGGTTAATAGTGCTTTATTGTAAGGAGATCCACCTATGCTGACACCTATGCTGTCTAGTGTGAAGGTGTTGACGTTCACTTTAGAATATGTGGCTTTGGGTGTCACTTCTTATGGATGTGTGTGTGTGTGGGGGGGGGGGGGGTGAGGATTGTTGTTGCGCGAGCGTCTTCTTTCTTTTTGTGTTCCTGTGTCTTGTTTGAATCCCCCTCTTTGTGTGTGTCCCGTCCGTTGCTTGTAGGGTCTGTGGGGTGGGCTTCGCTCGCCAACCCCTGGTGTTGGGAATGACAAAGAGCGTGATGTATGAATGAGATATAGAATAGTGTGAAGGTGTAGATGATGCAAATAGAAATCAAACAATAAAGTGTGTGGCACAGTGTAAAGGTTTATTTGAAAAATTCTTTGTACACGCCATTTAAGTGTAAAAGGTAATTCCAGCTCAGAACTTGTAAGGTCAATGAAGATGGTCATTATCGTGATCAGAGTCAAGTTTGTCAGAGCTTAGAAAGAGTTGTGTCTCTCCAGGAAGTAATGGAATGACTTGGGTATTTATGTTTTCCACATTAATATTTTTTGGACATAATATAGTGCGTTGTGTTAAAAGGGGCATTTGGTCTAATGAGATTGCTGTTCCAAATGTCTCTGTAACTAAGTCGTCGCAGATAAAGGCTTGAGGAATTGTAATAATATGTGGCTGAAGTCCATCTGTATTGGTGAGTGTACCATCTCTCAGTTGTAATAAGTAATTGTTATGATCTGGTTCTGGACATCGTATCTTTTTTACTAACTGTATCTTTTGAAAGTAATGCCAATTGTCTGCGTATTTTAAGGTGCACTGAACAATAGCTGAGTGCATGGCATCTGGAAGAATAGCTAATCACTGTCTAAAATCTCCTCCTCATAAAAGTACCTTTCCTCCAAATCGAATATTATTATTCATAAACGTTTGTAGAAGTTTATGAATGGTGTTGAGTAAGTGACTTCATGTCATTGAACATTCATCAATAAACAACATTTTTTCAAGACGGATGTCACGTGCAGTGCCACCGTTAATGTTCATAGTGGATACCGATTTGTAGGATCTAATGCAGTTGATAAAGATTTAACTTTCAGGTATATCGTCAGTTATAAGCTTCTGTAGATATTCAGTATATGAATGTAAAGAAGGCAGTCTAATTTGACCCTTTTGACAACAACGTGTAAATGTATAACTTGTATTGCCAGTTGTTTCTTCAGGGAAGTGAACTGAATGACAATGATTGCAAATGACATTCATTAATCCGAATGAATTTTCCTGGTGTATGTTTTGCTTGTGCCGTTTGAGAGGCGCGTTGTTGCATGTGTAGTATTTGGGACGTGTTGTTTTGGAGCTGTAATCGATTTGCCTGTGCTGTGTGAGACGCCCGTTGTAGCCTTTCTTGCCGTTAACGTATGTCTGAGACGGGAGGTGTTTCGTTTTGAATCCGTGCCTGTTGCGATGCAACACTTTGATTGATAGATTGCGTAATGTGGATCTAGGATGTAGATTTGTGCATATTTGCGTTGTTGATTTGTTTCAGGGTGCACTGTTCCAATGCGATGCAGTATTTGTGCACATATGCGAAAGCAGTATGGGCCATTGCCTTTTGGTGGCCTGATATTTACTAAAAGCAAATGAACTATTGTAGGATCTAATGCAGTTCATAAAGTTTTTACTTTTAGGTACATCGTTAGTTAGAAGCTTTAGTTGAGCTTTGCGTTTTTGGAGTCGAGACATTTTTTCTTATGGATGTGTGGGGGGGGGGGGATCGTTGTTGCGCGAGCGTTTTGTTTCTTTTTGTGTTCCTGTGTCTTGTTTGAATCCTCCTCTTTGTGTGTGTCCCGTCCCTTGCTTGTAGGGTCTGTGGGGTGGTTTTGTGTTCTTTTTTTTGGTCTTCCATGGGCTTGTTGAATCCCCCTCTTGGTGTGTGTCCCGTCCCGTGCCTGTAGGGTGGCGGGGGTATGGTCGTGCCTTGCTATTGTGCGCTCGTCTGTTCTTTTTTTTTTTGGTGTGTTTAGTTTCGTGTGCAATGTGTTTTGTGCTTTCCCCTCGTTTGAGTGCTCTTTAATGTTTTTTTTCCTTATTTTGGTGCTTGTTGAGCCTCATTTTTGTGACTCCTTTCTGTATGTGCTCACTCCTGTTTTCTGTGCTCTTGTCGGACTCTTTTTGCGCCTGCGTCTCTCGCGGACCCTCATCCGCCTCTCTCGCCCTCTTTTGTCCGCCTTTCTCGGGTCCTCAGCCGACTCTCGCGGACTGTTTGTTGCGCCGGCGCAGTACGTCTTTTTGCAGCTACGGCCCATGGCCGGATGTGCCTGCGTCCATCATCCGGTTTAGCATTCTCGGTTAGTAATATGGATTTTGTCTTTTTCTCTTTCTTCATCATGTAAAGCACTTTGAGCTACATCATTTGTATGAAAATGTGCTATAGAAATAAATGTTGTTGTTATTGTTGTTGAAGAGCCTCTCTTGGACACCTGGCATGTTTTTGATCTATTCTAGTAATTTCATTGATTAGCTCTGATACCTTTTTGGTTTCCAATTTATTTCTGTGGGAAAGATATGAAATAATCTGTCATTTTAAGAAGACCTTCGGGGTTTCCCAGAGTATTCCTGCAGAGACCTCTGAGGATGTATTTGTCTCTAAAAAGAAATTGATTTGCTTGGATATAAATTCTGTAAGTTCTCGTCTGCTAAAAAAAATTAATCAAGACGCCATCTGTGAGATGAGTATGTAGAGCATAGTGATTTTAGCTCCAAAATTAAGGGGGTATGGTGGAAATATTAATAGTGTCTTACTTACAAGATTTAATTGTAGGCAAGAAGTTGTTATCTACAAAAAAATAATCAATTCTTGAGTAGTAATGATGCACTGGTGAGTAGAAGGAATATGCCCTTGAGTTTGGGTTTAGAAATCTCCAGGGGTCTGATAAATTGTGATCAGTTACAAACTGTGTAACTGTCATTGCAGTGTCAGATGTCATTACCCAAGACACAGGAGACCTATCTAGGTCTGGATTTTAAACACAATTAAAGTCCCCAGGCATTATAATTTTATGAGTCTTCACTTTAGGAATGGATGCAAACACAGCATGAATTTCCTATCATCAACATTGGGTGCATAAATATTTATCAAAATCACTTTACAGTTAAATAAATTACCTATGACAATCATATATCTCTCTTTTGGATCAGATACTACATCTGATACTACAAATGAGACTGTTCTATGTATAAGAATTCACACACCCCTAGGATATAGCGGGTTGGATAATGCATGGATGGATGGCTAGTTTTCTTTATATAGCTGGAATGAAACTGATCCTTGCTTAATAAGTGGTCCTACTGTAAAAATACTATTTTAGTGTTTAGACCTGTTAAGTGAGAGAATATTTTCTTTCTCTTTAATTCTTGATTTGGGCCTTTAACATTCCACGTCACAAAGTTAACTGCCCAGTTTTGCAGACATTGCTTCTGAACTTTTATTGTCATGTTTTAGTCTTAACTGACAATAACACAGCTTTGACCTTAATTTCAAATTTTATTATTTCCATGAAGCCTATTGTTACGTTATAATCATAAGGATTAAAAGGATAGTTTAGAGGTGGCTTGCTGTCTTTCTCCCTCCCAACCCTCCTCCCCCATTTTGCCCCTCTACATGAGGCTGGACCCCACTTCACAAAGTGCCAGTCCTCTGACATACCTAGAGACAGAGCACATCCAAAACAAAACAAGCCCCCCAGCTGCGGCGTGTGAGGAATAAATTTGTACAGTCCAAATACTATAAGCATAAAATATAATCTTCAGCAATTTTGAGATTGTAAAATAGTAAACCCAGGGAATGGTGTTAAAAAGTGGCCCTGGATAAGCATAGTAAACCCTAATACAATAATAACAATAACAATGAAACAAGGGTGTGATACTGAACAGTCTTTTTTAGAAGTGTAATAAAGAAGAATTTCTTCCACACTTACACACTTACATACAAATATACATATAGGTGTAATTAAAGCATAAACAAAAAGTGGCCAAGAAAGGAAAAGGATATGTATAATTGCAGAACCAGTATCACTGCAAGTGGATCAAACAGCTGGCAAGATCTTCTTTGCCATGCCATGACAGGATACGACTCACGATCGTATTTCAAAAAAGTTTTCTTAACTCTTTTTCTGCTTCCTCCATAGCGGTAAAGATGTAAACTTTCAGTTTGGCAGGGTACAAGAGGCTGTATCTGATCTCGGCTTTCCGTAAGCGCTGCTTAATGTTGTAAAAAGCTGCACGTTTAGCAGCTGTTGAGGGTGAGAAATCCGGGAAAATGCAAATGTGGTTATCTTCAAATGTAATCTCTTGTTTCAGTCTGAGAAGTGACATTACATGTAATTTAAATTGTAACTTTTCAAATCGCACGATAAAACTCCTAGGTTTAGAGGTATCTGATCCCTGTAAGCGGTAAACTGCAGCTATCTCAGTGTTTAATTTAAAGACCTCTCCAATTATTTTAGAGAATAATTCCACTACGAATTTCACTGGGTTTGGACTTTCATGATTCTCTGGGAGGCTTTCAATTCTAATATTATTCCTTCTGCATCCATCTTCCAGTGCAGCAAGTCTGTCTCAGAGTTTTTTGCATTCAGAATTACCGTCAGCGGTAGATGCCAGAAGTTCGGCTTTTTCAATTTGAGTTGTGAATGTTTGCGTATCGTCTTCCAACTGATCTTCAAGTGCTCTCATTTTATTCCCAAGCTAGACGCATTTTCCTGAATTTGTTCTTCGATTTTTCCTAGCATACCATTAAAGGCTGCCTCAAAGTAATTATATACACATTTCTCCAGGTTTTTATTATCCTGCTGAAGCTTCTCGTTTTTCTTGAGCATATCATTTATTTCTTTCTTTATATCTTTCTTTATATCTTTCTTGAACTCCTTTATGTCTTGAGCAGTGGCCATGGTGGCCATTGCACAGAACATTACTTTCAGTTTGGGCAGATCGTTTCAGCCTTCGTGCTCCGCAGGTGAAGTGACAAGCCCTATAACAGCCGATGCTCACGAGGAATAGATGAAAACGCGGAGAGCAAGGACATTTCCAGTTTCGGTGGATCTTCTGGAATCGATGAGCTATCGTGACCTGAATCAATTTCACATTCACTCCCAGTTTTGCTCTCAACTGGAGACGATGCAGTGGCCCGGGGTCCCGGGAGATCTGAGCTTTGCCTGTCTGCTCCAGGTCAGTCTCTGTAAGGCCATACCTTGAGGTTGGACTTGGACTTGAAGCCTGTCTAGGCTTGGGTGTAGCTTTGGTTTTCTTTTTCGCTTCTTTCTGAGCCCCTTTCTTATCACTCATGTTTATATATGCTTGCATATACTTTAATAGAACCTCCTCGAGTTGGGTACATACAGGATACCTTGGGATGATAAAAATAAGAGAAAAATTAACACTGCTGCTAACAGAGTTCTGCTTCAGACGTCCATCTCCCATTACAGACGAGACCAACTTCCTGCACTGCATGATAACGTGCAGTGAATACACTTGACTTGAACATTCCTAGTTTTCATCCTCTTTCTCTGTACATTTAGCATTCATTTGCTCAGAGGTTGATGCACGTACTGCTTCCTGAGCAGCTCTTCTTTACTCCATCCTAGCGGCCCACTTCTTCTCTTCTTTTGTCAGCATCTTTTTGCATTAAAACTGATTAAGTCAGTGTTTGTGTTGCATTTATTTTCTTGCTTCTTTCATTTTCTTTAATTTTTCACTTAAGCTGGCACTTAAGTCTTCAATCTGCCTCAAGAATGATTTAAGATATGAAGAGGGTAGGGGAAGTGACGACGAAGGTGGTAGGGATGAGAACGGTGCCCATACACATGCGCTGCATGGCCGGTGCTGAGAGTTGATTCTACAGTAAAATAAAATAACAATAAAAAAAGGAGTAACCTTGGAGGCGAATCATCACCCCGAAAACGGATAGCAGACGTCACGTAGTATATGTGTACCAAATTTCAGGTCAATAGTTCAAACGGTTTGCGAGCTGCAGGTGATTTAAATACCTGGACAGACAAACAAACAGCCACGGTAGCGTATTATACTGTATATAAAGACAGACCGAGACAAACAAAGAGCGTACAAATAAAGGTTTACGAAAATGTCTGAATATCCTGTGTGTCAAACAAGTCAGGACTAACATCAAAAGATGGCTGCAAAAGAAAAATTGTTAGGCATTGACCTCCAAGAGGCGTTAGATGACTTCTTCTTCTTCTTCGTAAAGCATTTCCCACTTTCATGTATGGTCACCCCTCTATCTCAACTATTGTTCACTTCTTGATACCCCTTTCTCATTTAGATCTCCCTTTACACAGTCCATCCACAATCTCTTTGGTCGTCCTCTGATACTTCATCCCAAAATCTCCATATCCATTATTCTTCTCCCCACATTGCTGGGTATGTAAGAGTAAGGGCCCAAGGAACCTGTTTGATGGTACCTTCATGTTCAGGGTGAGCAATGTAGGGCCTGGGACATTCTAAAATTGCTCTAATAATTGGACTGAGCCTGTTCTTCTTTTGATTCTCTTATATTTTTTCCAAACCTTCATGAAATTCTCCTTCTATCAGTGTATCCTCTTCATCCTCCCTTCTTACTCTTGGTACTCACCCTTCATTTTCAGAATACATCTCCAAATAATATCCTTGGATTTTCTTCATTCAATAGCTTTTCAAAGTACCTTTTCCATCTACTCTTGATCCTCTCATGCTCACTCAAGACCACACCTTGCTCATCTTTCATTGCCTTATCTGACTAAAATCCTTTAAAGCCTTGAACTTAGCCTTCACTCTTCTGTAAACCTTCTCTTCTCTTTTGTCTCTAGTTTTTCAGACACCTCCTCTGAAGCTTGTCCCTCCCTCACTGATTAGTGCCATGTCTTCTTTGCCTCCTTCTTAGCCTTTATCATATCCTGCACCTTCCAGTCCATCACCACTACTTTCCCCATTAATGACCATACAATTCTTTATCTCTTTCAAATGAGATCTACATGTTAAAACATCTATGGGGCTTTCCCTTCCTCCACTACTGTAAGTCACAGCCTGATTTATTTTTTTTTAAACTCCACAACCACTTTTACCACACCAGAGGCACACAGCACATGAAGCAGGGAATCCAAGCTCTTATATTGCTATATGGTTGCAAGACATGGACTCTATCTAGTGACCTGAGATGAAGACTGGACTCCTTCATCACTGTGTCTCACCGGAAAATCCTTGGGTACCGTTGGTTTGACTTTGTGTTGCTCATGGAGTCCCAAATGAGGCACATTACCTACTTTGTGACGGAGCGTCAGTTACGACACTACGGCCATGTGGAGCATTTCATAAGATCCTCATTGTTGGGGACCTGAGTGGCTGGACCAGGCCAAGGGGTTGTCCACGTAACACCTGGCTGCAGCAGATAGAGGGTCATTTCCAGAGGGTGAGACTGAACTGCATGTCTGCCTGGGGGGTTGCCAACCGGGATCCTGAGTTGTTTTGTCGTGTAGTGGGAGCAGCAACGTGCTGTACCAGTGCATGCTCCCCAACTTGACTTGACAGACTATCAGACCACAGCACCTGTCTGCAGTAGTGATGCCTCCCTTGCAGATGTTCTAAATAACTTTGACACATGGTTTAATGCCCTGAATGACATACCTGTGAGAAGTCCAGCCTTCCTCCGGCAGATCAGGTACTGTGTTTGTCCAGTGCTGATGTGAGGAGAACTTTTCTAAATGTAGACCCCCACAAGTCTGCTGGACCAGACAGCATACCTGTCTGAGTTCTCGGGGAATGCACATACAAGCTGACAGATGTATCTTCACAGGCATCTTCAACATTTCCCTGAGGCAGCAAGTCATCCCCAAGTGCTTCAAAACCACCACCATCATACCCATAATGAGGAAGTCCTCCGTCTATTGCCTCACTGACTATCTATTGCCTTATGGCACTCACACATGTCATCATGAAGTGCTTCGAGAGGCGAGTCCTGGGCCACTTGAAAGTCAGACTTCCTACATCACGTGACCATTTCCAGTTTCCCTGTTGCCCTAACTGTTCTACTGAATGCCATATCATCTGACCCTGTCCCAGACAAAAGAGGCCCCTAGCACTAGTAAGAGTTACATTGACTTCAGTTCAGCCTTAAACACCAGAGCCCAGGTTATCAGTCCTCAGTTCAATCTTTATCTTGTCCTACTTCATCTTCACCCGCTTTATTTCACATTTCACCTCCTCCTGTAGTTCCTTCTGTCCAGTTCATTTTCCATGTTGAATTTCCTAATTTCTTCTAGCACTTCTCCTAACTCTCTGGTAGACCATGGCTGCTTCTTGTTAACGTTTATCTGAATTGATTTCATGGGTATGAATAACTGCTTACAGTGTCCATCAGTTCATTGGGTGTCTTTAAATACTAACAAGTCCAAGTCTGTGCATATAAAGCAGATTCCTCATCCCAGACTTCATCCATCCATTTTCCAACCCGCTGAATCCGAACACAGGGTCACGGGGGCCGCTGGAGCCAATCCCAGCCAACACAGAGCACAAGGCAGGAACCAATCCCGGGCAGGGTGCCAACCCACCGCAGGACACACACAAACACACCCACACACCAAGCACACACTAGGGCCAATTTAGAATCGCCAATCCACCTAACCTGCATGTCTTTGGACTGTGGGAGGAAACCGGAGTGCCCGGAGGAAACCCACGCAGACACGGGGAGAACATGCAAACTCCACGCAGGGAGGGCCCGGGAAGCGAACTCGGGTCCCCAAGTCTCCCAACTGCGAGGCAGCAGCGCTACCCACTGCGCCACTGTGCCGCCCTCATCCCAGACTTGTGCCTGTTTAATGTATTAATGAGGTGGACACAGTTATGATCAGATGAATCCAGCCAGGACGTGGCTCTCTTTTCAATGATAAACAATTGGGGCACCACCCTGGTCACCACATATAACCGAAAGCAAAATTAGCCAAAGTAATACACAATAAATCTGTAGACATCTTTTCAGACACAAGTTCTCAAAGTGAAATGAATCAAGATGGCAGATTTTCTGGCTTTGAGGACCTCAGGGAGGAAGAGGTGGGTCCAGGTGGATGGACACCAGAAGTGATGTCAGTCATGGTACTGCCATCAGTCTCTCTGGTCTGCAACGAGAGAAGGAGAAGAGACATCATTACACAGCAGCATCCCCTGGAGCAGCAAGGTACTGCCATCACTAGAGTCCTTAAGCTGTCCCCCAAACACAAGTGCATGATAGGACCCCCCAGACCAGACCCATCTGGTCAGGTAGCCTGAACCATGAGGTCATGAATACAGGAAAGAGCATGGGAGGTTTGCATGGAGACATCCCTGATGATGGAGGACCTATAATGCTGAAGGTCCAAGAACCCTGGTGACACGTGGATTTGACTCTTTATGAAGCGCCATCCGCTGGAGGGGCGCATGGTCAGTCAAAAGAGTGAACTCATGGTTCAGGAGGAAGTACATCAGCTGGTTAATAGCCCACTTAAGCACCAAGGCCTCTCTCTCCACTGCCGCCCACCTGGTTTTCCAATCCAGTACTTTCCGGCTCTGAAACATGATTGTGTGTTCAACACCATCGATGCTTTGGCTCAGCAAAGTAATACTACCTGTATGGTGAAAGGCAGGGAGAAATCAGGACTTACTAACACAGGTATTGACGCAAGGGTCTGTTCAAGTCAATCTTTGTAAGATCTGTCAAGGGCGCCACCCGCCCTGAAACACGGGACAAACCAGCGTTAGTGCCCTGCTAAGCCTAAGGAGGCTTGGACCTGCTGCTTGGTTTTCAGACAGAGCCATTTCATGATGACATCAACGTTGGCACATTGTCATACAGTACTCCTGCCCAATAAGTAGTTCAATTATTTAGCCTTGGTCATCCCAAAGTAAGATTTTCTCAGGTTGATCCAGAGCCCGTCTCCGCTCAGTGCCAGGAGCACAGCACGTACCTGCTGCATGTATTCCTTCCTGCTGCCAGAATAAAAGACCACGTCATCAAAACCGGCAGCGCTATAGGTATTGTGGGGTCATAGCACTCTATCCACCAGATACTGGAAGGTCGTTTGTGCCCCATGTAATCCAAATAGGAGAGCACAATTCTGTAGATGTCCTCTAGGGGTACTAAATGCATTCTTCTCCTTTGTGGATTTCACTAAAACAATTTGCCAGGACCCTGTTGTCATGACCAGAATGGTGGGGCTAGACCAGGAGCTAGAAGTTTGCTCTATGACACTGAGATGTAATATTCACCTGATCTCAAGTTCCACTTGCATTGATTTTGCCTCCGGGTGTTGATGTGTGTGTTCTCAGGCCATAACCCCTGGTTCATTGATGATATCATGCATAATCATGGACGTTCTTCCGGGCTGCTAATTTATCTTTTCTGGGACAGACAAGATGGCTGCTTCAAGGATTTGTTGTTGTTTGGGCATTAGATTTGTACCGAGCAAAATAGGAACGAGATTGTCCAAAGTAGGGTTTGGCTTCTCTGTCCTTTCACAACTTTTAATTTAATGTGGTATACTTGTTCTGCTGGTCCACAGTTTGGTTGTTAAACCAAATAACTGACTAGCCCCTTCCTCTCCTTAAGCGCAGCTGTACGTGGGGGAGAGCTTGTAGGAAGGTTTGAGTTTCAGCCACCTCAAGAAAGATGACTGATGTAAAAAAGACTCTTCCTTACCGGACACCAAACTCTTACAGTCGTTGTCCTTCCAGAACCTTTGATGAGGTGCGCTACTTCTTTGGCCTTTATTCCATGAAGCAGATATGTCTTCTTTACTTTGAGGGCTCTGATCAGCCAATACCTTTATGCTTCTGTCACATGTTCAAGTCTTAGCCCCGCCCATTCACCTGAACTAATTAAAATATATTTGCATGTTGAGAATTTAAAAATGAAAATTCAAAGTGGAAAATGAAAACTCAGTGAGCAGCAGGTGGCGCCAGTGCTCATTTGCATTTCACTTTTCATTTTTGCAGCTTCATTTCTGAAAGTGAAATTTCAAATGCTGTTATCTCAGTTTATTTCTAATTTTTACAGCATTTTTGTGCTGTCTGTGAAAATGAAATTGTGAAACAGAGATTGCATTTTCATTTTGTAATTTTAATTTTCATCTCCATTTTTGCCTCCCATAATAAAGCAGGCCCTGTGACAGAAGTGGCAATGTCCTCCACTGTAACCCTGCAGCTCATCTCATCATGTAGGACTGAAGGCTCTTGAACGTCCAACTCTGCTAGAAGTTGTGCTTGGACACACTGACACAAAGAGACCCCCAGGCACACGATGACTAAAGCCTTTAAAGACGCTCAGCACATTCTGATCTGCTCAGTCTTGTTGGGCTCTCCAGCTGAGCTCTTCATGTCCGACTTCTCTGACTAAGAGGACCTGAAGACTCTCTGTGGTGAGGAGGATCAGCCAAGAAATAAAGTGAGAGCCGGTAAGTCCACCATAAAGGCTGAGTGTGTAAAGTGGACATTGAGTGGTGGTTCAGCAGTCGGCTTTATATTTGAGGAGCCGCATGTCACTTTGTGTCACATTTGGAGCACACAGTTTTGTAAATGAGTGGACAGTGAATGGAGCTGAGGTAGCAAAGGCCTTCTTAACTGTGGCCATTTTCTCTTTCTATTCAGGTACTGAAGCTTCAGTTTTCACCCTGCAGTCTTCTGAGTGGTGAGAAGTTTGTACGCGTGAGTTTGTGATCTTATTGATTTGAACATCCGCACGAGTATCTTTGACACCTCATGTCCCCTGCTGGTGTGACCGTGTGTGTGTATAAGGGGGTCACACAAGTGCTGGCCCACTTTCATTCATCTTTCTCCTTTATTCTTTGGTT
The DNA here is from genome assembly GCF_900747795.2 of Erpetoichthys calabaricus. Lineage (NCBI taxonomy): Eukaryota > Metazoa > Chordata > Cladistia > Polypteriformes > Polypteridae > Erpetoichthys > Erpetoichthys calabaricus. Next base: position 308,610,284 of record NC_041396.2, on the reverse strand, counting down.
CTGTGCTCTTGTTGTTTTCCAGTCTTTTCTTCCTCTAGTTCACTCACTCTCTTATTTCTCTTTTTCTAATTCACTTTCCTCTGTTCCTAAGACACCACATTTTACTGTAAATAAGAGAATAAAAGATGAGAATGGGAGTTCTGGAGTGAGGCAATAAGGCAGGATGGGTAAAAATTAGAAACAAAATACATAAAACAAGAAAACGAAATACTTAGAGAACAAAAGAGTATAAAATAAAGAAAGGTTTAGGACGAATTGTGAATATCCTGGGCCACTTAGCCAGAGCCCTGACTGTAGAAGAGAAACTGGTGGGCATTGACCCCCAAACAGCTGTAGATGTATGACCTCTACGTATGGATATGGACGCTGGAGTACTGACCAGAAATTGGGGTCTGCAGTGATGGCGGAGCCCCCACGTCAGGAGCACCAGTGGTAAGCGGTGTGGAGTGTGTGGAGTCGAATATTCCCACATGGCAGATTTCACTTGGAATCAGACTGAGCAGACGCTTTTATACGCCGGACACCTCAGTACCTGACGACTTCCTAGTAGGCTTTAGAAACTTAATAGCCAGGTTTTCAAGTGTTACCCACTAGAGAAAGTTTAAAGGAGTAAAGGTGAAAAGGAATTTCAGACATTATTACCCTTAACGCTGCTGCATTTAGAACAGAACTGTTCTTATTAACTTCATTAAAGTAAAAATGAAATACATGGACAAGAATCAAAACGTGTAAGGCAAGTGTGCTCAGTGTCACTCCACAGTCTCACCCGGCATGCTGCTGCTTCTCTGTCCCTGTTCTCTGACCCCAAAGAGCAGACGTGCAGTGCACCACAATAAATAAATAATCCACAATACAATGCAGAGCTTGTGGACAGTAAAAACACTGAGAGACAAGTTCAAAAGCCCAGGCTAAATCCATGCAGGTATCGGCTTCTGCTCCATTTCTTCATGTCCAGCACATCTCTGTCCACCCGTCTAGCCAGTTCCCCCCATCAGCCCTTCTCAGATGGCAGAGACCCTCTTCAGCTATCTGTCCAGGTGCCTTTTCTCCAATGGCCTGCAGAATGTCAATGGAGAACAGCTGAGCTGACAATAACGAGCAATCCGCTCGCCTCCCAACCAACATCCTGCACCAACACCACCTCACTGCGGAGCTCACACTCCCCACATGCACCGTCACGGACCCCCTCTCACCACAGAGAGGTGCTGTCTCTGTCTTCTGAGGACCATCTGGTGCTGGCCACAATACACATCTGATACAACGGAGTCACATTACCAGACGTCCAGCTCTGTTCCTAACGTTTGTCTCTTCAGATGTCCTCTCTTTTCGCTCTCAGGGTTCTCTTTAAATCTCCTCATTTGTCTGACCGACTCTCTGTCTGTGCCTGTCTCTCCTCTGACAGACGATGTCCGAAGCCGAGCTGTTTGGATTACAGAATGAGATCACCTGCTTTATCTGTCAGGAGACCCTGAGTGACCCCGTCTCAATCCTCTGTGGTCACAGTTTCTGTCTGAAGTGCCTCAATGACTACTGGGATCAAAGCCATGAGTGCAGCTGTCCTGAGTGCAGAAGGACCTTCACCATGAGGCCTGAACTTCAAAGAAACACCGTGCTGAATGAACTCGTCAAGAAAATAAAGAAGCCGAGACTCAGTCCTCATCCATCTCAGAATTATGCCGGCCCTGGAGACGTGCAGTGTGACGCCTGTACTGGGATGAAGTTCAAAGCGGTGAAGTCCTGTCTCACCTGCATGGCCTCCTACTGTCCGACTCACCTGCAGCCCCACTTTGAAATAGCAGCCTGGAAGGACCACAAGCTGACTGATCCAGATGGAAATCTGAAGGTGGAGCTCTGTGTGAAACATCAGAAGAGGCTGGAAATATTTTGTAAAAATGAGGAGACGTATATCTGCATGATGTGTGCATTGACTGAACATGAAGGCCACAAAAAGATCGAGCTGGAGATGGAAAAAGCAGAAAAACAGGTGAGTGGGGTTTAGTATTTAATGAAAAAAATTAAATCTGAAGAGTTAAAGGATTTCTAAAATTCAATAAAGACATCTGGGCATCCATTTGAGGAGAAAAAATGTCTATGATGGTAGAGAGCTGGAGTCTATCCTGGTGAAAATGGATGTGTCTAATGGTGGCGTTCATCATTAGAGTCTTTATTTACCCAGAACACTTTGGAAGTTCAGAGTTGAGAGAAATGTGTGTGTGATGACAAATTGGAGCTTTCCATATTATAACTGTGGATGTGGCTGACACCTTCATAGAGAGAGAGAGAATGAAAGACACGAGATAGATAGATAGATAGATAGATAGATAGATAGATAGATAGATAGATAGATAGATAGATAGATAGATAGATAGATAGATAGATAGATAGATAGATAGATAGATAGATAGATAGATAGATAGATAGATAGATAGATAGATAGATAATCCCAAATAGAAATTCCCATACTCCAGCAGCAGCATACTGATAAAAAACAATATTAAATTAAAGAGTAATAAAAATAAAAACAGACAATAACTTTGAATAATGTTAACGTTTACCCCCCGGGTGGAATTGAAGAGTCGCATAGTTTGGGGGAGGAACGATCTCCAAATCGATTTAGGATGTAAATATATTTCTGATGTTTTGGTATTAACTCTTTATCTTTATTGTCTTTTTTATTTGATTTAGTTTCTCCAGCACTTCTGATTTATAATTTTTTATTTGCCGTTGTCGTCTTGTATGCTCCTCTTTTCATCTCCTGCTCATTCAGCATTTTTATGACTACACAGATTTGAGCTTCATGTTAAACTTTCTAAACTCCTCAGTCTAACTTGGACTAGCATGTGGCACAGACGGCCCTTCTGTTAAGACCACCTTGACTGTTCTGCCCCTAATCTTAGCTCCTCGCTCTTCACACTGTTCTTGCACCGCTGCCTACCTGCCAATACTATTACCACTTGTTCAGTCAAAGATAATGAAACGTGGATCCATCAACACTCTGATCAGCAGCCCATCCACTTGTCCAAATTGGACATCCACCTCTGAAACAAGACGACAACACCCATGACCCGTCAGTGGAGCACACGTGTGTGTCATTGTACCCCGTTGTAGCACACGGACACACAGGGTCCACCGCTGTAGAGTGGTTTATGAAATGTCCTTCAGCTTCACTGAGCTCTCCTCCTCCTCCTCATCTCCAGCAGGCTCTCTTATCCCTCTGTGTTCCCTTCATGACCATCTTGTATACCATTGGCTGATTTGCACCTTTGGCTGTAGCCCCCCGCCAGCTTGTCTTGCAGGTCCTGCTCATCTTTATTGAGTGTCTCAGTTGCCTGTTTAGTCCTCAGTGCTTTCTGAGCGTCACTTTGTCCATCGCTGGTAATCGAGGCTGAATGTGGTCCTCTTTCATGACCTAAAGCAGCCCACCATGTAGCCATTTGTTTCCTCATCACTGAAATTTGAGTTAATTAACTTTCAGTTGTCTTCTTGTTTCTTGAATTCAATTTTAAAAGTTGTTCATTTTCTCTGAGCTTCAGGTTTAATGTATTTTACTTTTTTATGTTTCCACTTGTTACTCATTTGATTTATTGTCAGGTTTATCTGAGCTCAGTACATTCATCTTCAGATGGAACGTGAAAGTGAATTCTGATAAGACCAAACGTGTCCTCTTGTGTGTCCAAACAGAAAGAGCTGGAGGTGACATGGAGTGAAATCAGGAGGAGACTTGAGGAGAGAGAGAAGACCCTGAAGGAGACAAAGAAGGCAGAGGAGCAGATGAAGGTGAGTGGAATTACGATAACACTTCATATCAAAGACAATAGAAATAAACTGAAAACAGAAGAGCTGGCAATGGATGTGTAGGGACAGGGAAATGAGTTTAGACAGAAGACGTTTCATTGTGCCCTTCATGGCATGTCACTGTCCTCCATGGTTAATTCATTTATGATTCAGATGGTATGACCCCAATATCCTTTGGGTTTTTATTCACAATTTTATTCAAACTGTAGCCTGGCATTGATGTTCTGAAGGAGATCAGTGGGCACAATGTTTCTTTTTGGCCTTTCTTGTTCATTTTTCGGTCACAACTTTGTTTGACTCCATAGCTTGAGGTGTTCCACTGGCTGAGTGATTGAAGTTTTTATTGTTGAGATTGCTGTTCTTAACACATTTTTTAAGTCTTACAAATTACATTCAGACCACTGGGGTGTATCATCAGTTCAGACAAAATGAGCAGAACACACCATGTCAGTCAACAGTCGAATGAAGACACTAATGAAGTGAGCAGAGGTGACAGTCGAGGAACAACAAATGAGCGGAGGAAAGCCATCAGGACAGACTGACCACCACAATGGTTTATGTCTTTGGGATTGTCTGCTGTTGCTGATTCTTCATAGAATTCCTGCATCTTAGTAAAACATGAAACTCCCAGTCTAACCCCATGCCAACTGCTCACTAACACTCCCGTTCTTTACATTTATTTCTGAATCGTTTCTTTAACAATTGATTGCATTCATTTAAATATAATGAATGTTAAGCTTACATTAATGCCCCTCTGGCTCCAATGTAACTCATGCAGACCCCTTTGTTCTGCACCAAAATGTCAGACATGCACTAAATGTCCTAATCTCTTCAGTCTTACCTGGACTGGTGCATGGCACAGATAAAACATCTGAGACTGCCACCATGTCAGTTCTACTCCTCAATTTAACAGTAAACTCTTTAAATTGACAGTCTGCCCTTTTGTATGTCATTTGTTCCATCCTGGACAATGACAATGACCCTAACAAAAAAGACTTTATTACCCATCCCGGTAGGACTTGTACCTGTGCACCAGTATATCATAATGCTATATGAGTGCGGACTCAGACCTGCACCTCGGTTTCCCTGGTGAATTAGTTGCAGTTCTCACTACTTTTCTTTCTTTGTGCACTGGAGTGGATTTGTAAGTTGAGACTTCTCACTCCTATCTACCACCTCAGAGTTTCCAGAGTGTCTGTCCAGTCCTGAAATGAGCTGAAAACAGCTGGACACCTCCAACTCTGGGCTTGATTCACCTGGACAGTATGTATCTGTTACTGTGTGCTAAATTCACACCATGACCACTCTGTTTGTATCTTCCTGGACTCCCTCCACATCACTTTACGACCGCACACTATCTTACCAAAGGACTTCTGGGTAAGTTCAGTCCTCTAGTCCAACACAGTCTAATTACCTCCTCCTCAAGTTCAATGACCCAGAGCTGGCGGTGCTGGACTAGTTAGCATCTTCCACAGATGTAAGACTCCAAAAAGTCTAACATCAGGTAGGATTTGGCCTCATTTTATAAATCTGATTCGGTGACTGTTTGACTCATTTTAAAAATATGAATTTATTTGTAAGTTTAAACAAACTGCGATAGTTGTTACTGTCCCCTGTGTTTGCCCATACTGTTCAAAATAATTTCACGTTTCTACCTGTTGCTTCTCATGCACTAGTGGTAGCTGCCTGCTGTGTGTGTCTTGATCTTTTCCATAACTCCTGCTTTCCTTCTGGTCACTTGACGGCTTTCTGTCTAATTCTGTCTTCTGCTCACACGTGGCCTGATTTAATGTCCTCCCTTCTTAAATGAACTCTTACCTGTTTGCTGCTCTGCTAGAACAAACCTCACCTGCTTGAGTGTGATGTAACAGAATTAACTAGCAAACTGTCTCTGTACTTTAACGCCTTCCTTATTCTGCTGATATCTTCTCTGAGGTGTTCTGGTGCCAGTCGTGTGCGCTTATTATGTAATACACGGTATGAATCAATCCTTCAGCCTTTATAATATGAAGAACTAGCACTTCTACTGGTACTGTCTGCCTACAATAAACCAGTTTCTCCATTACACTCGGTCCCCTCCAAGACCTGAGCTCTTGAACCTGAAATGGACAGCCATCATGGAGCCACCCTCTGACAAGAATGAAAAAGAAAAGATGGGAACTAAAATGTGATAGTAACAAATGTCATCGGGTATTACAAATGGGACACAACATAGCAATCAGATTTAATAAATATGTCAAATAACCAATAGAATACAAATATAAAGATAGATATTGAGAGTGTAGTTGAGCAAAGTCATCAGAAGTGAACAATAATAGGAGCGTCAATTCAACTCTTTTAGGCGGATTTTTTCTTCTTTTCTTTTCTTTTCTCCCAGGGCTGAATATTTTTACTAAAAACTCCGTTTTCTAAAAGCACACAATGCAATGGTCTCACACATCAATGAACAAAAAATATTCCAAATGCCACTGTGTTTTATGTTGTATGAGTCTCTTTTCTATGTGACGTCACATACAAATCACAGACCTGTCACATGGTGTAGTCCTGCAAAGTATGACATCGTTCAAAGCAGAGAACTGCGGGCATTGCCACACATTCACTGCTGCCAATATGTCTTGCCCTGGTGCCTCTGTTTCAGTTGTCTGTTGCCACATCCAATGCCCGCTTTGTGATGTTCTTCCTCTCTTTGCAGTAGGCACTGCGATGTACTCTGCCAGCAAGGCGTCGACCACATTCTTAAGAATCAGCTGTAGTCATGGTGTTGTCACCGCCTGCCTGCTTGAACAGCATATATCCATTGGTCAGTGCCACCTCACACACGTGATGATACACAGCGTGGTACCATTTGATGGACTTGTGCCTGAATCTGATCAAGTGAATCAACTCCTGCCATGTTTTCAATTGTGCTCCTCTATTGCAACTGGCTTGTCCAGCTTCCTGCCTTCTGGCTTCCCCGTTCATGAATCACTTTCTCACACATGAGAACCTTGTAAATGGCGGAGCACAAGAACAGGAGTTTTTAATAGAAATCAGTGAGTGTTTCTAACATGGCATGTTAAAGCACCAACGTGCGGTGAAGCTTGTCTGGATTTAGTATTCTGTATAATCAAAACAGAATTGAGGGAGTAGAGCTGATTGGACCACCAGGGTCACGTGACCATATATATATATATATATATATAATACAGTTCTCAGAGGTTTGTAAATTTCGAGAAGATGCAGCAAAGACTAAGGAAGATGGACTGGGATAAGCATTTAAGTGTGGAGACAGCCGAGGAGCAGTGGAAGAGGTTTAAAAATGTTATATGTGTAATGCAGGACAGGTACATACCTAAATTTGGAATTAATAGGAAATGAAAGAAAACTCCACAGTAGGTTAGTGAAGAGTTAAAAAAGAAGCTGCAAAGTAATAAACAGCTGCATAAGACATACAAGACTAATAACTCCAAAGTGAATCGTAGAGCATATGAGAACATGAGGGCAACCAGAAAGAAGGATATCAGGGAGGCTAAAAGACAGCAGAAGAATACAGAAGATAAGGCAACAGACGACCCTAAGAGATTCTTTCAGTATTTTAGTAGTAAAAGAAGAGTCAAGGAGACAGTGAAGTGCATCAGGAATAGTAAAAGGGAATTAAAACATACAGACTGTAAAATAGCAGAGGCTCTAAACTTAACAAGTGAGGAAGTGGCTAACCTCCCAGTGTTAAGACTGGTGACCAGCAGGGGTCAGTGATGGGGCCGCTGCTATTTTTAATATACAGAAATGATTTCGATAGGAATATAAGGAACAAGCTGGTTAAGTCAGCAGATGATACCAAGATAGCTGGATTAGCAGATAATTTGGAATCCGTTATCACAGAAGGACTTGGACAGCAGACAGGCTTGGGCAGATTTGTGGCAGATGAATTTTAATGTCAGTAAATGTAAAGAATTACACATAGGAAGTAGAAATGTGAGGTGTGAATACACAATGGGGGTCTGAAAGTTGAGAGTCCACCTTATGAGAAGGATTTAGGAGTCACAGTGGACTCTAAGCTATCAACTTCCAGACAGTATTCAGAAGTCATTAAGAAGGCTCACAGAATGTCAGTTACATAGCGCCTTGATATGTGAAGTTCAAGTCCCAGGAGGTTCTGCTCAAGCTTTATAACACACTGGTGAGGCCTCATCTGGAGTCCTGGGTGCAGTTTTGGTCTCCATGCTACAAAAAGGACATAACAGCACTAGAGAAGGTCCAGAGAAGAGCGACGAGGCTGATTGAGGGCTACAGGGGATGAGTTAGGAGGAAAGATTAAAAGAGCTGAGCCTTTACAGTTTAAGTAAATGAAGATTAAGAGGTGACCTGATTGAAGTGCTTAAAATTATGAAGGGAATTGGTCCAGTAGATCAAGACTGTGACTTTAAAATGAGTTCATCAAAAACACAGGGACTCAATTTGAAACTTGTGAAGGGTAAATTTCACACAAACATTAGGAAGATTTTCTTTACACAAAGAATGACAGGTACTTGGAATAAGAGACCAGGTAGTGTGGTAGACAGTAAGACTTTAGGACTTTCAAAACTCGACTTGATGTGTTTTTAGAAGGATTAAGTGGATAGGACTGGCGAGCTTTTTTGGGCAGAATGGCCTGTTGTCATCTAGATTGTTCTAAAGTTCTAATATGTGAACTATAGTGAGACAACTCGTTTGACGTTGTGCCACGCCACTACCACCACGTTTTCTGCCTGCATAAAAACTGGATTGTCACCTTGTTTCATTTTCAGCCTGCCTGGCTTCAGTTCTGCAGCCATATTTCTCCTTTTCACCCTCACTGTGCCACATCCTCCAGTTTCCTTGCTCTGTAATCTCATGAACAATTCTGGAGACAAGTAGAAACTGTCCTTTTGCACTACATGTGTCCATAACCGTCTAGTAGCTCCTGTACACTGTGACTTGTCAATGGAGGGTCAGTTTTTGATAAGATGCATTTTCTTCTGCATGTCATGATTTTCGGACTGAAGCCAGTGCTTGCTTCTGCCAACACAAAATCTTTTATTCCATTATTTGTGGGTTTGTCCAGCATATACTGACGGACAAAACAACAACAACAACAACAACAACATTTATTTATATAGCACATTTTCATACAAAAAATAGCTCAAAGTGCTTTACATAATGAAGAAAAGAAAAATAAAAAACAAAATAAGAAATTAAAATAAGACAACATTAGTTAACATAAAAAGGAGTAAGGTCTGATGGCCAGGGTGGACAGAAAAAACAAAAAAAACTCCAGAAAGCTGGAGAAAAAAATAAAATCTGCAGGGTTCCAGGCAACGAGACCACCAAGTCCCCTCTGGGCATTCTACCTAACATAAATGAAATAGAACTCTTTGTAGTTAGGGTTATCACGGAGTCACTTGATGCTGATGGTCATACAGACTTCTGGCTTTTAATCCATCCATCATTGTTGGAACATCATGGTGCTTTGAGTAGATGGTGGTGGCGCAAGCCACCAGCAAAAGGACACCAGAAAAGGAAACAGAAGAGAGAGTAGGGGTTAGTACAGATTTTAGAGCTACCATGGATAGTTATTATAATGAATTGGATATACAGAGTATCAGGATTTAAATTACAGTGAAGTTATGAGAAGGCCATGTTACAGTAATGTGTTTTCAGCAGTTTTTGTAAGTGCTCCACTGTATTAGCCTGGCGAATTCCTACTGGCAGGCTATTCCAGATTTTAGGTGCATAACAGCAGAAGGCCGCCCGCCTCACCACTTCTGTCAAGTTTTGCTCTTGGAATTCTAAGGAGACACTCAGTTGAGGATCTGAGGTTGCGATTTGGAATATAAGGTGTCAGACATTCCGATATATAAACTGGGGCGAGATTATTTAAGGCTTTATAAACCATAAGCAGAATTTTAAAGTCAATCCTGAATGACACAGGTAACCAGTGTAGTGACATCAAAACTGGAGAGATGTGCTCGGATTTTCTTTTCCTAGTTAGGATTCTAGCAGCTGCATTCTGTACTCGTTGCAAATGATTGATGTCTTTTTTGGGTAGTCCTGAGAGGAGTGCGTTACAGTAATCTAGTCGACTGAAAACAAACGCGTGAAGTAATTTCTCTGCATCTTTCAGTGATATAAGAGGTCTAACTTTTGCTATGTTTCTTAAGTGAAAAAATGCTGTCCTAGTGATCTGATTAATATGTGATTTAAAATTTAGATTACAGTCAACAGTTACCCCTAAGTTTTTTACCTCCGTTTTGACTTTTAATCCTAATGCTTCCAGTTTATTTCTAATAGCCTCATTGTATCCATTATTGCCAATCACTAAGATTTCAGTTTTCTCTTTATTTAATTTGAGAAAGTTACTATTCATCAATTCAGAAATACAAGTCAGACATTGTGTTAGTGAATCAAGAGAATCGGGGTCATCAGGTGCAATTGATAAATACAGCTGTTTGTCATCAGCATAGGTGTGGTAGCTCACGTTGTGCCCTGAGATAATCTGACCTAATGGAAGCATCTAGATGGAGAAGAGCAGCGGACCCAGGATAGAGCCTTGTGGAACACCATATAGGATATCATGTGTCTTTGAGTTGTAATTACCACAACTAACAAAGAATTTTCTCCCTGCCAGGTAGGATTCAGACCAATTTAAGACGCTGCCAGAGAGGCCCACCCATTGACTAAGGCGATTCTTAAGAATATTATGATCAATGGTGTCAAATGCGGCACTCAGATCTAAGAGGATGAGAACAGATAAATGGCCTCTGTCTGCATTTACCTGCAAATCATTTACTACTTTAACGAGTGCAGTTTCTGTGCTGTGATTTGTTCTAAAACCTGACTGAAATTTATCAAGAATAGCATGTTTATTGAGGTGCTCATTTAATTGCATAATGACTGTCTTCTCTATAATTTTATTTAAGAAAGGCAGGTTAGAGATGGGTCTATAATTTTCAAGAGTAGAGGGGTCGAGATTATTTTTCTTAAGTAGGGGTTTAACTACAGCAGTCTTAAGACAGTCTGGGAAGACCCCCGTATCTAATGACGAATTTACTATGTCAAGAACATTATCAATAAGCACACCCGATACTTCTTTGAAAAAATTTGTTGGTATTGGGTCAAGGACGCAGGTGGAGGGTTTCATTTGAGAAATTATTTTATGTAAATCAGGTAAATCTATTCTAGTGAAAGAGCTTAATTTGTTTATAATGGAGTACTGGGGTTTAGGAGGATCCTTAGTGTTCGGGAGATATACTATGTTTTTTCTAATAGCATTAATTTTTTGATTGCAAAATACAACGATAGCCTCACATGTTTTACTGGAAGTACTTAGGAGGCATTCCTTTGAGTTACTTGGGTTTAACAGACGATCAATCGTCAAAAATAAGATTCTGGGATTACTAGCATTGTTATTTATAATCTTAGAGAAATAGCAGCGCCTCTCAAGACGGACTGTGTTTATTGTATTCTGTTATTTTAACTTTTAATATTTCATAGTCAATAGTTAGTTTAGTTTTCCTCCATTTACGCTCAGCTCTACGGCATGCTCTCTTTAAATCAAACACTCTTTGGGTCTTCCATGGTATAACAATGCTAGAAGATTTTTTAACTGTCTTTTCAGGTACAACTATGTCAACAGCAGCCCTCACTTTAGTATTAAATCTTTCCACCTTACTATTTACATTATCCTCACTATTATAGTTGGCACTATAAACGGTCTGATCGCTTAGAATGTTTGTAAGTTTTAAAGCTGCTGATGAGTCAAAGAAGCGTTTTTTAACAATATGCTTCTCATGAGTGTTTTCTATCATTATTTGTATATTAAAAAGTAGAAGAAAATAGTCTGATAGACCAATATCAATGACCTGCTTTATATCAACTTTTAGTCCTTTAGTAATCACTAAGTCTAACATATGACCTGCTTTATATGTATGCTTATTAACGAGCTGTCTCAAATCAAGAGTCCAGGAGGTTCATAAATTCTTTTACTTTTTGGTCACGCTGATTATCTATATGAAAATTAAAGTCGCCGACTATTAAGAGTGTGTCATAGTTCGTAATTAAGATTGACATCAAGTCAGAGAATTCCTCAAAGAAAGACACGTTGAATTTAGGAGGTCTATACACGGATAATACTAGAACATAAGAATCTCCATGGATAACAACGGCGAGATACTCAAAGGACTTGAATTTACCAAAACTGACATCTTTACATTTTAACCGGTTTGAGTAAATGTTTGCTAGCCCTCCACCTCTCTTTCCTTGGCGATCTGCACGAGTAAAACTGTAATCCGGAGGTGCAGATTCGATTAAAACAGCTGCGCCATCTGAGCTAAGCCACATTTCATTTAGTGCGATAAAATCTATTTTTTTATCACTAATAAGATCATTGATCAAAAACGTCTTGTTAGTTAAAGCTCTAACATTTAATAGAGCCATATTTAATGTTTCGGAGGGGCAGAGATGAATACTATGTGCTTTATTGATATTTGGAACAGGAACTAAGTTATTTTTATTAGCGCCGCTCTGTGTGTATTTTTTGTTTAATCTATAATCTGTTTTTATAGTTTTAATACATTGTTCATCTAAATTAGTAATTTTAATTAAATTATTGGTGTTTATGCCATATTGCATAGATTTTCTACGTGCATTGAGATTGGTAATTACAGTATTTATGTTCTGCACTTTTATGGAAGATTTTATTAAACAATTATCATGTCCTAACACAGCAGTAGCATTTCAGAAGGGGTTAAGAGTAGAGATAGATAGTCAAGATAAACGAATTACCTTAGATATGTTTTCGGAGAGGACCCTGGCGCTGAAACTGTTCGGATGCAGGCCATCATGCTTGAAAAAACGCGGTCTTTCCCAAAAGAGGTCCTAGTTATTGATGAACCCGATGTCTTGATTCTTGCAGAAACCCTGCAGCCAGTTGTTTAATCCTAGCAGACGACTGTAGTACTCGTTTGATCATCTGACGAGAGGCAGTGGACCCGAAATGAAGATCTATGCCGATGGGGTCCTCTCCTTCGTGTCTTTAATTAATGCTGTGAAGTCAGCCTTGAGGATTTACGATTGTTGGTGCCTTATATCGTTTACGCCGGCATGCAAAACAATTGCTCCAACTGCCCTGTTCTTGTGTTTCTCATAGATTGCCGGCGCACGTCTCATCACATCTCGGACACGAGCACCGGGAAAACAAGAAACAAAAGATTTTCCATTAGGGCATGCGATATTGAGGGTTCTAACAATAGAATCACCTACCACTATTACATCACCAGGGGCTGAAGGCGAACTGGGGACGCGGAGAGGGTCGAACCAGTTCTGAGTTAAGATGCTTGCCTGTACCAATAGAGGTGTTCTGGCCTTGAACCCCCGCCTGCATAGCTGAAATACGCTGAGGTCATCACCGGTGTCGCTCCTACGAGGCGCGGGGGTGAAGTTCACTTGAGCGGCACAACGTGGAGTTGATGTTACGCCGATTACAGATGGCGAGGACGGTTCATCCAGCATCCGAGCCTTCAGATCTCTAAGGTACTGTATCTTCGTCTGGACAGGAGTTTCTGAATCTGTTCGTCGAGTGCCTGGAGTTCCTCTACTACGACTGCAACGAGATTCATCTCACTGTCGGCCATTGTCTGCTTCTGCTTCCGCTTCCGCTTCATGCCCTAGGAAGAATGAGAGAGAGAGATTGGAACCCTTGTATTTTATCATCCACAGCCAGGCTGATAATGTTGTTTACATGTCTACAGGTCTAGAAGAGGCTGAACTTTATACATGGAGTTATGCCCTGACTCACCTCACAGGATTTGCTTCTAGTTGTCACAGAAATGAATAAAACTGCAGAAGCATATACCTGTCACTCAACACAACTGTCCAAAGTCAACAGGGGACAGAGCACATTTGGACCAGCGCTCCCAAAAATTAAGAGTGCCAGTCCAGTCCTGTCTCTGTTTCCAATGCCACATAGCCCTTCATCGCGTCTTTTGTTGTGAGCTTCCACCTTGAAAAATGAGAATACGGTGCAAGCTCAGCAGGGGAATCAAAAAATTGACCGGCGCACCTCTTTGTCTCGTTAAAAGACAGCTTCAGGAAAGAACAGCCTGAAGTAGTCCAGCGGCTGGTAATTGGTTGTGTCCACTAGTAAGCCGTGCCGTCTTGTGAAGTCCGGTAGCCAGCTTGCCTCCCACAGATGGATGTGTGGGTATTCCTCCCAGAGGAGCCTTGCCAGAGGTGCATCAGCTGCTCAAACGAGCTCTTGGGCGATTAGCTGATGTTAGTACCTCACTCTCCTGCTCGATCTCCTGATCCCTCGTATCAAAATCAGAGTCTGATTTCCTCTTCAATACTCATACACACACAGATTACACGTCAAGTCAATGAGTCTAACGTTCCTCCTAGCAAAGAGAGTCCACCTATAACGTAATGGTGAGTTTTGTTGATGTTTACAGCTGATTATCACCCTCTACCCCTGAATGTTGAGTTTTGATGACATCAGTCCTCGGGTCTGCATGTTGGCAAATGTCGACAACCGTTCTAAAAGAGATAAGGAAACATGAAAGTCCGTTCAGTTCATTTAAAGCTGTTGGCTGAACCGTGTTGATCTTAAAGATCCAGTTGGCCTCTTTATGTTAGAGAAGACTATCGATGTCACTGCATGGTGAGCTGGTTTGGTAATCTCTAGCACCGTACATTTTAAATCTGTAATGGTGTCTTGGACTTTTATAAAATGCCTGAAGTGTTCTGTAGAGCATCTTCTAATACTACATTTGTGTTCAGGAACTGTGGTGTGTGAGGATCCCACCTAAAGTAATGGACAGGGGCACAGCAGTAAATAGAACACCCGTTTGGAACTGCAGTTTGAATTATGGTTTAAGTGAGGAGGTGATGGGGTCACCTTAAAGGACATTTGTGAAACAAGTGTAACATACGAAAGAAATAATGTCCAGGGTGCAAGGAATGAAGAATATCTTACTGAAGTGTGGAAAAAGATGTCAGGAGACAACTGACTAAGAAATCACTAAAAAAAGCACAATGAAACCCAATAGCAGAACACAACTACTACACACCACTGTCTGGTCCATAAGGTCTCCTTTACTTCTACACAACTACCGCCCAACAAACAAGCTTTTCCTTACAATTCCCGGACTTGTTCTTCTTCTGCTCTCCTGCTCTGCTCCAGCTGAGTGTTGTCCTACTTCACTCTCAGCTCCAGCGTACCCAGCACAGCAGGAGAGGCTCTTTTTAAAGCTGAACTCTCGAGTATTCCCAGCAGGTGACAGGTGTACTCCAGGAGCACTTCTGGGTCAGACAAAGGACTCAAAGCACAGTGGAGTTTTCACCCAAAACCTCACTCTAGCAGCTCCAACAGACTTCAACATGGCTGCCTGTTCAGACTACTTATCCCATTCAGCCCTAGGAGTGCCCAAAGGGGAGCACTGGCAGTGGGATGCTGCCACCTGGCAAACTGAGAGAACATTTTTCCCTGGGAGACAATCTCTTAGTGCCCTTCCATTATTCTAGTTTTCTGTTTAAGTAAAGGACCATCATCCACCCAGAGGTGATACCAGCCCATCTAAATCATTCTTTACAACATCTAAGTACCAACAGAAGTGCCTTGTGACTGGTAATTCTTATTAGGTAACTTAATTCTGTGTCTTTTTTCCTTCCAACCAGATCTCTGTGGAAAATGAATTGGAGAAACATGAGAAGAGCTTCACTGATCTGATTTGCAGTATTGGAAAAACCCAGAAGAAATTGATTGAGAAGATCAGAGAACAAGAAAAGACAGAAATGGAGAAGATTGAAGGAGTCAGGGAGGAACTGGAGAAGGAGATCGAGGAGCTGAAGAGGAAAGATGTTGAGTTGAGGGAGCTGTCAGAGACCAAGGACAACAACTGCTTCCTACAGGTGAGGTGACACTTCATTGGGTATCTGATCAGATTGGGGTGTGTGGGGCCTGAGAACATTTAGAGAGAAATTCAAAAGACCTGAGGAGTTTGTATAACATGACAAGAGTGGACCATTCAGCCCAGTGCAGATCATCTTTTCATATTCACCTAATATTTCTAATACGCCTGTTTACAAAAGTGTTTGAGTTGCTGCTTCCACCTGCACCAGAGGATAATTTGTCCATTGTCTGTACATTTCTTGGTGTGGAGAACTACATTTGAATGAAATGTATGCCTAACTACTTCTTTTTAAATACAACCTCTAATAAAAGGTGACACCTGACACCAACTACCTTCATATCTTTAAACACTACTGTCAGGTCACATCCTCAAGTCTCTGCCCTTAAACTGGTAAGATTCAAGTCCTTCAGCATTTTCTCACAACTCAGACCCCACAGTCCAGGCTCGTTACTCTTCTCTCCACTCTGTTTTCTACTTTTATGTCATTAATTGAATATGGAGACAAACCTGCTGTCACAAGAACGACAAAAAGTCATCAAAAAGGTTTGGGGCAGCCACTCGTATATTGTTCCTCAGCTGCAAAAATGGCTTAAATTGAAAAGAGATGTTCAGAGATACTTGTCCAAAACAACTGAAGGCATGGTATTAAGGATGGTGGTTTATTAGAGGAGCATGTAAGTGACGTCATTGGAGGCTCCGTGACCGGAAGTGACGTCATCAGTGGCGCTACAACTGTGTGTGATTTCCCATGGATGGTCTGCAAGGGATTGAGAGAGACAGTCAGTGCACCTCGCAGTCCCCTGGTCTGGTGTATAATTTGTATTATTCAGGCCCTTTAGCTGTCTCCCAATCGCACGTGTGTGACACTGCACACACACTTCTGGATCTGGACTTAATGCTCCTGATACACTACATGGTCCAAGGTATGTGGACTGCCCTTCTAATTAGTGAGCTGAGTTATGTCAGCCAACACATTGCTAAGAGGTCCACACAGCCCTGGAATCTGGCCGTGTAACGGGGTGCACTTGAACTGAAGCGTTTGTGACTTTCAGAATAGCACAGTCATAGGATGCCACATTTCCAACAAGTTGGTTTGTTAAATTTCTTCCTTGGCTAAATACAATGAGGAACATAAGTATTTGAACACCCTACGATTTTGCAAGTTCTCCCACTTAGAAATCATGGAGGGGTCTGAAATTCCCATTGTAGGTTCATTCCCACTGTGAGAGACAGAATGTAAAAAAAAAATTCAGGAAATCCCATTGTATGATTTGTACAGAATTTATTTGTATTGCACTGCTGCACATAAGTATTTGAACACCTGAGAAAATCAGTGTTAATATTTGGTACAGAAGCCTTTGTTTGCAATTACTGAGGTCAAACGTTTCCCGTAGTTCTTGACCAGGTTTGCACACACTGCAACAAGGATTTTGGCCCACTCCTCCACACAGATCTCCTCTAGACCTGTCAGGTTCCGGGGCTGGTGCTGAGCAATACGGAGTTTCAGCTCCCTCCAAAGATTTTCGATTGGATTTAGGTCTGGAGACTGGCTAGGCCACTCCAGAACCTTGATATGCTTCTTACGGAGCCACTCCTTGGTTATCCTGGCTGTGTGCTTCGGGTCATTGTCATGTTGGAAGACCCAGCCACGACCCATCTTCAGTGCTGTGACTGAAGGAAGGAGGTTGTTGCTCAAAATCTCACAATACATGGCCCCATTCGTCCTCTCCTTAATATAGTGCAGTCGTCCTGTCCCCTTCGCAGAAAAGCACCCCCAAAGCATGATGTTTCCACCCCCATGCTTCACAGTAGGGATGGTGTTCTTGGGATGCAACTCCTCCTTCTTTTTCCTCCAAACACGGCAAGTGAAGTTTAGACCAAAAAATTCTATTTTGGTCTCATCTGACCACAAGACTTTCTCCCATGCCTCCTCTGGATCATCCAGATGGTCATTGGCAAACTTCAGACGGGCCTGGACATGTGATGACTTGAGCAGGGGAACCTACCGTGCAATGCGTGATTTGAAACCATGACAGCATAGAGTTCTACCGACAGTGACCTTTGAAACTGTGGTCCCAGCTCTCTTCATGTCATTGACCAGCTCCTCCCGTATAGTTCTGGGCTGATTCCTCACCTTTCTTGTCATCTGTGCTACCCCACGAGGTGAGATCTTGCATGGAGCCCCAGTCCGAGGGAGACTGACAGTCATCTTTAGCCTCTTCCATTTTCTGACAATTGCTCCAACAGTTCATCTATTTTCACCAAGCTGCTTGGCAATTGCCCCGTAGCCCTTTCCAGCCTTGTGGAGGTCCACAATTTTGTCTTTGGTGTCTTTTGACAGCTCTGTGGTCTTGCCCATGGTAGTAGTTGGAGTCTGACTGACTGTGGGGTGGACAGGTGTCTTTAAAGAGCTCAGACAGGTGCTACTAATTAAGATTACTAAGTGGAATAGAGGTGGACTTCTTAAAGGCAGAGTAACAGGTCTTTGAGAGCCAGAATTCTTGCTGATTGCCAGGTGTTCAAATACTTATGTGCAGCAGTGCAATACAAATAAATTCTGTACAAATCATACAATGGGATTTCCAGAATTTTTTTTTACATTCTGTCTCTCACAGTGGGAATGCACCTACAATGTGAATGTCAGACCCCTCCATGATTTCTAAGTGGGAGAACTTTCAAAATTGCAGGGTGTTCAAATACTTATCTCCTCACTGTATAAGTGCTATAAGTGTGAAGAAGAAACATCTATGAGCAACAACAACAGCTCAGGTGGAAAGTGGTAGAACACACCAGATCCGTGAGCACCAAATGTTGAAGCACATAAATATCATCCATCTTTGGTTGCAGCAGCCAATACTGAATTCCAGACGGCCTTTAGAATCAACATCAGCATGGAGGCTGTTTCTCTGGAGCTTCATTAAACAGTGAGCAATACCAAGGACCAGCTGGAGTGGTGTAAAGCCCACCGCCATTGGAGTCTGGATCAGTGGCAACTCAGTCTCTGGAGTTTTGAATTATTCTTCACTGAAGATCTGGTGGTCTGCTTGGTGAATCGGGGTTTGGCGTATGCCAGGAGAATACCACCTGGTAACAGTCTGGTGAAGGTCAACAGAGAAATGGTATGGAACAACTTGACTGACCTGCACAAGGCCCTGACCTCAAATCTACTGAACACTTTTGGGATTGACAGGAATGGTGAATGTGAGCCCTGCATTATCAGCCAGCATCAGGGCCGACCTCCGTAATGCAGTTGTGAGTGAGTTGAAGCAAAACGCAGCAGACATGTTGCAAAATCCAGTGGATGTTAAGACAGCAAAGATGGGCTGGCAACTCCATGTTAATGTCCAAGGGTTTGAAATGAGATCTTCAGCAAACACATATGGGTGTCATGTGTGGGAGGGAGTCCATGTTCTTTTGGCCGTGTAGTGCATATACTGTAGTGCATACATCATGGACACCATGTCACCCACCTTCTCAGTAGCCTTCTCCACTTTGTCTGGTTAAAGATGGTGATCAGTTTAAAAGGACGCCCAAGTCTCTCTCATCACCTTCTAGCTGTAGACCTACCGTTGTATAATTAAATTGAATGGATTTCTTTGTACCTTGGTAAGTCATTACTTTTAATTTAATTAACATCACCACACATCTATCAAAGCAGCAGCTCCAGCACTGACCCCAATCCCCAATTTTATCTTTACATTCACAGTTACGTGTTTTCTGTCATTGCTGCACTTCACCTGAACACTCCTAAGGTGCTAGAAAAGTTACCTGCCATTGTTTTCAATGACAGAACTCCGGCATGCAGCAGTTTTCTATTGTTTTCAGCCAAACATTGAAAGCAATGGTGCCGCTCATAAAAGGACACAGAGGCGAGTTTTGGAAGTGTTTGTGCAGGAAGTCACTGCCTCTACCTGGACGAGCCAGGAGTGAAGCAACTCATTAAAAGTAAAACACGTGGCACCGATTGACAGAGAGCTCAAGTTCACACGTACCTCGAGATCAAGTGAGAAGAACTCGGCAAAAGTAGAACTTTAAACAGATTCAAACTAAATGTAAAGCTAGAAGTACGGATGTGTTCACATACAGGCAGAGTGGTAGCGCAGAACGGCCATTTCATCTGTGAGGGGTTTGCAGGATCTCTGCTCGTGTTGTTGAGTATTGATCGATATTAATGAGTGCGTGTAACGGTGTATTATTACCTGTTTTAATGCTGGGAATGTGTCAGTAATACTTTTCAATTAAGAAAATGTGTCAAGTCCTTTGTGCAGTACATAATATCCACGCCATTATTCCATCCCCTGGCTGAACACTGGCCACTGTGCCGACATATCAACCACTCTGTTATAAAATATCTGAATGAAATAACTGGATTGATAGCTGGATTCAAACGGAGCAGATTTTTACAAACAGGTTTCTGGTTGTGAACTGCACACAGCGCACTCTTTTCTGCTTGGCTGGCGACTGAGCCCTGAGAATGACTGCCACACCGTCCATCATATTCACTTCTTGTCGTCCACCGAGTGACCCTAAACTGGGCAGCTGAAATGTACCCCTCAGCCCATGTAGGATTAAATATACGAGGATAACATCTGTTCAGTTCTTCTGAGGTGGTTACGCTGTGCTTGTCACTAGCAGTTACTAGACGACTGGGTGATGTTACACTCATAGCAGCAGGCTTCTTCTTTTCATCGTCTTACTGAAATAACGCAATGTTTTAAGTTTTGTTTTTTTGGTCACACATCATGTACTTAAGCGCTTCATTGATACTCTCATGTAATTGTGGAATTTCTCAGGATGCTGCATGCTTCATAGAGAGTCAGAATCGTCCTGATTGACATCTTTAGCAGCAGAACAGGGTGAAGTCAATATGTGCAATCACAACGCTGATGACTCTGCTCTGCAGGGCTGTGATCACCAGGATTAAAAGCACTAAAGTTATAGAAGACATTCTTGAAACACAGCCTACAAAATGTACAGTAAATGATGTCATTCATATCTGCAAAATACGCTCTAAAGACCCTGGACAAATACCTGAAACACATTGGAGAAACACCTGAAAAGCCCCCAAAAACCCCAACAAAATGCTTGGCCAGCGCGTGCAGAAAGCCATTAAAAGCTTGCTAAACAATCACTGAAGTGTGAATGAGCCCCAATTCGTCTTAAGCTCCTCACACCATAATGTCTTGTGGTGCTTAGTCAATTCTGTACCCGTCTGCCCGCTGCGCCCTCAGTGCCCTCATTTACAGTCTGATGACTCGCCTCTCAGCCATTACAGGATTATTGAAAGTCAAGGATGATAATAAGTTACGTGAAACTACACTGAAGTTCACTCTCATAAATAAGCAATACATTAACGAGACATCATTGCCCATTTAACCAGGCTGGCTGTCCACCACACAGATCCCTTACATCAGAAGAGCTTCTTCTAACAAACATTTCTTTGATTTCTCCATGTTTCCAGACTTTCCAGTCTCACGGTGTCCTTCCTGCAGAGGGAGACTCACTCAGCTTCACTGTCACTGAGAACTTCTCATCTGAGGTCCTGAAAAAGAAGCTGTCCTGTGTGAAGAAGAGTCTGGAGAAGATCAGCCAGTGGGACATCGTGACATGGACTCCATCAGGTACATCATCTGGTTATGTTGTGTCCGCTGTTAAAGTCAAATAGAAGGACAAACGGACGATAAGAGGAATCTGAGAGATGAGGCACATGAAGAAGGCCTGCTCTTTAACGTGTCTGCGGTGTCAGCCTTTGCTCTTAAAGATGTTTGATATGTTTTATAGCGCCTTTGACACTGACTAGCTGAGTGAGGTCACACTTGCTTTTACAAACATTTATTTCTTTATCTCTTCGTGATTGGCCATTTGCAGATGTCATAGCAGCTGTTTTTCTGTTGGTCGATTGTGCTTATTTGTATTCACGTGTCTTTTCAAACACATCACTTCTTTTATTACAATTACAAAGCAACTTTGTTTGTCCTTTTGTGTTTTATATGAACTGCACTAAGAATTGACCTGACATTACATGAAGACATCTTCACAGTTTCCATTCTTCTCTTCTCTTTTTATTTTCAGGTCGTGAAGCTTCAGTTTTCACCCTACAGCCTCCTGAACCTCGGAGCAGAGACGAGTTTTTACAATGTGAGTGTGAGTTTGTGCTTTGACTGAATCGATCCCAAGGACAGAAATCATTTCTCTTTTAATGTCTCAGGACAAGCTTCTGACATGAAAGTGTGACCAGCAGAAAGTGACGTGCGAGTGTTGAGAGTGACTGATAGGACTGAGTGAGTGCCGGGGACCTGAGACTGGGGCATTATGGGTTAGAGACCATCAGGACAGAGAAGCACCAAAGCTGTCTGTGTGGTGTGAATGTCTTCAAGTGTCGAGTGAACTCCCAGGAAGTCCAAACACATCACCTTCAAATGAAATCTTGCCAACTACGCCAGGTCCGCCAGTCGCACACAAACGGCTTCTTTACTTTCCTGTTTTCCATTCTCTCCTTTCTGTGTGTGTCTCTTATTGGCTCATTCTCTTTTATTATAATTTTAATGATGATAATCATTTCTCAGCACTCAACTCAGTAAATCACTGAGTTGGCAGTCAGGAGTTTTATGACAATTCAGTAGAAACATTTCAATCTCGGGCAGTTTATTCTTATTTTGATTTTCATATTCTGTGTAGCCCTCACATGCAGGCTGACCTCTTAATGTTTAGTAGGACACTGGGAATGGAAGGAGAAGAACGAAGATCAGTGGAGTCATTGTGAGGAAAGGGAAAATCAATTTAGTGATGAAGTGTGACGGGATTGATTTTAAATTAAAGAGGTGGACTGTGACAATAAAAAGTGTCATTTAACAAAGCCAGCGGTCACTGTGGACAGTCCATTAGAACTCTGACCTCGGTGGTGACCTCGGTGGTGTTTATCATAATTCCAGAATTGAATTTTAAATGCCCACATGTTCTATCCAATCAGAGGAGCTCTTTACTGTTGATGGCACTCAAGTCAGCGCAGCTCCTGATTGGTTCTTGTTAATCGTCTGTGTTGGGCCCCACCCCCAGTCATGTGACACACTCAGATTTCCTCACTCGTTTTGTTTTCTCTCCTTTCAGACTTCTGTCCACTCACACTGGACATCAACACGGCACACAGAGAGCTCCATCTGTCTGAAGGGAACAAGAAGGTGACACATGATGATTGGACAATAACTGACTATCCTGATCATCCTGACAGATTTGACTGGAGTCCCCAAGTTCTGTGCAGAGAAGGTCTGACTGGGGCTCGTTGTTACTGGGAGGTGGAGTGCAATGGACTCTGGATAGACATTGGAGTCGCATATAAAGGACTACGCAGGAAAGGGTGCGACTGGGAGTGCAGGCTTGGTTACAATGACAAGTCCTGGTGTTTCCATTATTTTCTACGTCATCACATTGAGTATCACACTGACGGGAACATTGAAATCAGCGCCCCCCGCAGCTCCAGAATAGGCGTGTATCTGAACTGGCCTGCTGGCTCTCTGTCATTTTATAGCGTCTCACACACAATGACCCTCCTGCACAGGTTCAGCACCACCTTCACTGAGCCCCTCTATCCAGGGTTTTCCCTTAATGGTTTATCCAGTGTAACAATCTGCCATATGACAACATGTGACCACTGACCAGGACCTTCCACCGGTCACTTGATGTCCCCACAAGCGCAGGTCCTCTTTGTGTTTGTATTTTGGGGTCAAAATGAATTTTACAGGATGGGGAGTGGGGGGGGGGGGGGCAGCACCTCTGTGACTGAATTTGAGGATGAGAATGCAGGGTGAGTGCGGCCATCAGGGTCTCTTATTATTATTGGGTTTGAGTAGCCAATCAGGTGTGTGTGTGTGTGTGTGTGTGTGTGTGTGTGTGTGTTATAGTGAGGGGACCACAGACCTACAAATACCAGTCTGACCAGCACTGGTCACTGTTGACTGACAGCTACATGTCCTTTAGGGTGACACCCCAACAACTGCTGTGACATCTTGAGTGTCATTGAATGTCACCTCTTGAGCAGGACAGGCATGTGATCCTGCTGGAGCAGCACTACTGAATCAAGATCTCTTACAGTATCAAGAGCTCTTGAGTAGTGACTGTGTATATGTAGGAGCACAAAGTAACAAATGTGACTGGAGTGTGGCCCTCTCGCTAGACATTTTATGTCCTTCTCAGGGGGTCCATCATTTCTGAATGAATTCCATATGAATGTCTGAATAGGAAGACTCACCGGTCAGTCAGATGACAGCCATACTGATAGTTTGGTGTCTTACTGTGTCACTTAATGCCATTATTAAAATATTAAACTGCACCTCCTCCTCCTTGTCCCCAGATTTGTCTCTACTGGTACCCTGGAAACACTGACATCCATAGATAGATAGATAGATAGATAGATAGATAGATAGATAGATAGATAGATAGATAGATAGATTATATTTGTCCCCACGGGGGAATGCAGCTTTTTACAGAAGCTCATTAAAAAAATAAAATTTATACTATAAGAAACAACAAACCCTTTTGAATATACACCAGAAAGAAAGAACATTTCTGATTTGCCTGTTCCAGTCACATTGAGGCACTAAACAGAAATCTAAAACCTCAAAGCAGAAAGCATTCAATGAAATCAGGAGAACACAAACATGAAACCAGAAATGGAGGAACAACCAGTCAGGCAGACGGGCAGCAACTTAACAGGAGAGACTGAGGGCTTCTACTGCAGTACAGCGACACCGTCTAGTGGACACACTCCATATAACACGTGCTTAATCTCAGAAGTAAAGGTGGAGAAAATGAATACAGTGGATTGTAAAAATATATTAAAACCATAAAAATAAAAAAACATCAATTCCTTTATCAATTTAATGAGAACCCAAAAGGCTGAAGAGATCACATAGTCAGTCACATGGCTTTCAGGGCTGTGAGATCAGCTGATTCTTTTGTTAGTAAGCTGCTCCCACTAGTGGCCACTTTCAATATTACACACCTGGAAAAACTCAAGTGTTAAGGATTTGGTCAGATCTAAAAAAAATATTATTATTGACACAACCTTTAAAGCCAGTGAGTTTTATGCTAAAAGAACTTTTATCTTAAGTAAAGTTTTGTTAATAATTAAGTATAGTGAGATGGTTGAAATGTGCTTTACTTTTTGTTTGCAGTGTGGTGTAAGGATGGCATGACAATAAAGCTGATTGACTTGACTTCTGAAGATATTATGACTCCTTATTGATGATCCATTTATTTTTAAAATTGTCAAAGTAAAAATATCTTTTTTCATTTTGAAAAATATGAGGTGTGTAACAAGTAATATGTTGATATTCCGTGAATATTTTCCCCTAAGAGTCCAGCAGTGAAATCGATTATTAGGCAGATAAATGGTGATCTCCATCATGAGTCCAACTGTTGGCTCTCTAGCATGTGCCCGCGTGTGCCCACATGTGTCCACTTCAGCCTGACCCCTCTCTCTCCACGTCTGTACCCCCAGAGACCCCACAGGACTGCAGTCAGCTGTGATGTGTCACGTTTGGTTTTATCCCTGCCTTAACGGTGTTTGATTTATTATTAATCATTTTGTTATTTGTTTCTGAATTGTTTTGTAAATGGTATTGATTTGTTCTTGTATGTATTATGTGTTGATGAGTAAAGCGTCACCAGTCCCAAGTGTGTGTGTGTGAAGGAGCAGAGGACCTCTCGAGTTGTTCCACATACATACAGATGGTGCTGACCCACTGACTGCTCTGTGGACAAGTGCAGAAAGTTAATGTGTTCTTCCAGTTGAAGGACCTGAAAAGTGGAGTGACCCCTTTGTTTAGTCATCTGTAATGGTTAGGTAGCACGTGATGATACCCCTACAGGTTAATAGTTACAGCAGTCCAAACAGAACAGGACCAGTCTGCATGAATGAGAGACATTTGCATTGCGGTCAGTGAAGGCCAGCTGCTGATCGATCACCACCCCAAAATAACAGTCTGACTGGGCGACTGTGGACACGATAGAAACAGGGTGTGGACTCGATGGACCTGATGAAAAAACAAGGAGTTCCTCCTTTGCCAGGCTGAGATGGAGATGATGTGCCTTCAACCAGGTTGAGATATTAGTGAGACATCAGTCAGTCATCTGGAGGGAACAGCAGGTACAGCTGTGTGTCACTGGCATGAGACTCCATGGGCCTGGACAGTAGGGGGCCTCCTAAGGGGGTGCATAGAGAGAAGAGGGAGGATGACGCACCGCTCTTTGGGGTATTCCCATGCCTGCCTGCACCGATAGTATGATAGGATCTGCCTGACATGGAGGTTCTCAAACCATCTGAGAGCAGTCCCCAAGAAACTGAGGTCTGACCGGGTGGTGTGGAGGATCTTATGGTTAAGTGAGTCAAAAGCAGAGGCGAGATCAAGGAGAATGACACAGTGGTAGGTCAAGCCAGTCAGAGCACGTCGCCAACAGTCAGCAGAGCGGTGGAAGTGGAGCGGCTTTGTCGAGTCTTCCTCCAACCACTAGCCACTGTAAGGGTGAAGACGGATGGATGGTTCAGGAGCGCTCCTTTTCTTGCGGGGTAGCCAATGAATCCACAATCAATCTTCGGGACACAGGTAGACAGAAGACAATCCACACCCCAACAACGAATATAATCCAGGACACAAAACTAATTACGCCTTAATCAACAGAAGGCAGTCTGACAGGTTAACGGAACACAAAATACAACAACAAAACACCCTTTTTCACTTGGCCACCTGCCCTCCTTTTAAACTCCTCTGACCACCTTTGACCCCAACGCCCCTGCAGGGACTGCTGGGAGATGCAGTTCTAACGAATAGTAGCACTGCTACAATCCCCACCCCCAGGTCATGGCGTACGGCTGAACCAAGACTTGAGGTTTGCGATGTTCACTGTGTCTATTTTCTTAGTCCCTGGCAATCCCCACTCTACTGCGTAGGTCACAGGACCCTTCCGTTGGACCACGGTTGCTGGGCCGAACCACTTCGGAGACAGTTTCGCCATGAATTTTTCTGATGCTTTGGAGAGAGGATGAGTATTGATCCAGACTTTCTCCCCAACCGAGAATTGTACAAGCTTATGTCTCTAGTTGTACGATTGAGACTGTCTGGACTGGGACCTCACCATCCTCTTCTTAACCCGTTGTGTGATTTGTTGTAAAGTTTGCAAATGATCATGTATTGATGTGTCTGGTTTGGGTGGATTGTGCTCAATTATTCTTTCTAGTGGACCATTTATCTGTCTGCCCAGAGTTTCACCTATAACCTTGTGCACCACCGTGTTCAATGCGAACCGCAGCTCAGGAAACCACTTTGTCCAATCCTGATGGTGGTCTCCGACGAAGGATGCTATCATAGTCTTCAGGGTCCGGTTCACCCACTCAGTGCGATTAGGCTGGGGATGATACGCTGTTGTCTTCAGGTGAACCACCCCCCATGGCTTCCAAAATTCTTTGGCCTCTGAGCCAGTAAACTGCAGGCCCCGGTCTGTGATGATGTTCTTCGGCACCCCCCATCGGGTAAAGATCTCATCCTTCACGGCAGAACATATCTTCTTGGCTGTGGCATTAGCCATAGGGAATAGCTCCACCCATCGGGTAAAATAGTCCACAACCACCATCAGGTAGGTCTTCTGGTCCTTACTGGCAGGAAATGGTCCCATTAGGTCCACACTTAGACTCTGCCCCGGGATAGTGATGGTTGCTGGCTGAAGCTGTCCCAAGAGGAGACCAGGTGGGGTTTTGTATCGCTGACAGGTGGTACAAGTCTGGACATGGGACCAGATGTCTTTGCGCATCGTTGGCCACCATGCCACCTCCAGGATTTTAAACAGAGTCTTCATACGTCCAAGGTGACCACCGATAGGAACTTAGGTACATACAGTATGTCTTGGGCACTACAAACTGATAATGGTAACCCTGATCTTTTGTTGGAACACAGCGATAGAGTGCCCCTTGAAGTTCCCTATAATGTATGCGGTCAGGCCTCCCCCTGGGCCCTCTCTCAACCCCTGACATACAGGACTGGCTG
The DNA here is from genome assembly GCF_900747795.2 of Erpetoichthys calabaricus. Classification (NCBI taxonomy): domain Eukaryota; kingdom Metazoa; phylum Chordata; class Cladistia; order Polypteriformes; family Polypteridae; genus Erpetoichthys; species Erpetoichthys calabaricus. The sequence goes on along the minus strand of NC_041396.2, from coordinate 308,582,548 downwards.
CTTGAGACTGAATGATTTCCTGCATGTTCAGGGGAAGATCAGGCCAAGGGTTAGAGACCGATACTGCACATACCACAGGTGCAGGCTCGTGAATCCATGATAATGCATTGGGCACAACATTAGCACAGCCCTTCCTATAGCACACTTTGAACGTGAACTGTTGGAGGCGCAATACCCACCTGGTTAGCCTGGACGTGGTCTTCGGGCAATTGAATGCCCATATCAGAGCCCTATGGTCAGCGTAGATTTCAAATGAAGTTCCCTTCAGGAATTGACACCACTTCTCCACGGCCCACACGACAACGAGGCATTCCTTCTCGGTGGTGGAATAATTATACTCGGTGCCCTTTATTGACTGTGAGGCATAGGCCACCATCGTCTCCTCTCCTTGACTTGTTTGAAAGAGAAAGGCACTGAGCCCGAGGTCACTTGCGTCAGTATGGACCTGAAAGGTTAATGACGGATCAGGCTGTGCCAGGACTGGTGGTGATGTCAATGCCTGTTTGAGTCTTTTGAAGGAGTCCTGGCACGCTGTCGACCATTCCCAAGGGGATCCCTTCCTCAGCAGCTGGAACAATGGGGCAAACCCATGTACAAATTTATGGAATGACCCAGCCATCCCCAGGAAGCGTTGGAGACTTTTTACCTCCTGGGGTGCTGGGTGGTCCAAGATGGACTTAATTTTCTTTGGATCCACCTGGACCCCGTCTGCCGACACCACATGGCCAAGGAAGTTCAGATGGTCTTGTAGAAATCTACACTTCTTGGTGTTGAGTGTAAGATGAGCCTTATGCAGTCGCTGGAAGATGTGGTCTAGGTCCTTTAGATGTTGTTGGACAGATGGGGAGAATACAATGATGTCATCTATGTAAACAAAGCAGGTCTTCCCAATGAGCCACCGGTGGACCTGCTCCATTAGCCGTTGGAATGATGCCCCAGCGTTTTAAAGTCCAAAGGGCATCATCCAAAACTGGAACAAACCCTCCAGGGTGACGACGGCGGTCTTCTCCATGCTACTCTTCCTCATCCTCACCTGCCAATACGCAGACTTCAAATCTAGGGAGCTGAACACCGCTGCCCCATGCAAAGACTCCAAGATGTCATGAATGAGGGGCATGGGGTGAGCATCATCCAAGGTCTTCTTCTTCAGCTCCCGATAGTCCACACAGAATCGGTAGGTCCTGTCGGCCTTTTGAAAGAGCACCGCAGGGCTAGCCCATGGCGAGGTGGAAGGCTTGATGACCCCATCCGCCAACATCTGGTCAACCCACTCCTTGATTATTTCTCTTTTCAGCGGTGACACTCTGTAGGCTCTGTGCCGAACAGGGACAGGGTCGACTGTGTGAATGTGGTGACACAAAACCTCAGTCTGACCCAATTTGTCCGTACTCCAGCTGTGACAGGTGGATGGAAAAACCTACCAACACAAGAGAGTCCATTCCAAGTAATAAGGGCATTGACAGGTGGTCATCTTCCAGTATGTAAACTTCTGTCTCCCAGTGTGTCTCATGTAAGCAGAGCCTCATAGGAACCCTGCCCTTTGCCCCGTGCGCCCTTCCATCCGCGAGAAAGAATTTTACTTTTGCACTTTCCCTTAACTGCTCATGATGCACTTTAAGATTTTCCCACCAGCTGTACTTAATTTCATAAGGGTATAAGTGCTCCCTGTATCTACGATCACCTCTCCAGTGACTCCGGGTAGTCCAAGATGGTGCACTTAGTGGTGCACTTGTAACCCTGAAGAATAGAATAGAATGCCTTTTATTGTCACTATACACATGTACAATGAGATTAAAAGCAGCTCCTTCAGTGCAGACATATATGTAGAACACAACAAGTAAGTAAACAAATAAACAAATGGTGCAAAAAGTTGCAAAAAAAAAAAAAAAGTTCTGCGACGCTATATACAAATGGAAAGACTAATAACGAAATTGAGTTATTGCACATTATTTAAATACTGGAAAGAATAAATAACTATTGCACTATTGGGTTATTGCACATAATTTAAATATTGCACAATAATGATGATCATGTGCAGTGAGTAGTAGATATTGGACCTGAGAGTAATGATATTGTACAGTATGCAGATATTACACAGTTATTATCAGTACCATTTAGATATTAGATATTGCACAGTTGATGGATAGAAGGAAGTCCAGGGGTTGGGGGGTTAGACTGTGTAGTCAGTGCATGTGTGAGTTTAGAATGGTTATGGCTTTTGGGAAAAAACTGTTCTTGACTCTGTTTGTCCTTGTTGTGATGCACCTGTAGCGCCTCCCTGAGGGCAGCAGGTCAAACAGATCAGAGCCAGGGTGGCAGCTGTCCTTGATGATGTTTTTTGCTCTGCTGAGGCAGCAGGAGGTGTAAATGTCCATCAAGGAGGGGAGAGGGCAGCCGATGATCTTCTGTGCTGCCTTTACTACTCGCTGAAGTCTCTCCCTGTCTGCCATGGTGCAGCTGCCGTACCATACTGTGATACAGTACGTCAGCAGGCTCTCGATGGACGAGCGGTAGAAGGTCAGTAGCAGGCTGGAGTCCAGGTTGTGCTTTCTGAGGACCCTCAGGAAGTGTAACCGCTGCTGAGCCTTCTTGATGACTGCTGTGATGTTGTCTGTCCAGGAGATGTCAGCAGAGATAAAGACACCAAGAAACTGGAAGGTATGGACCCTCTCCACACACTCGCCGTTGATGTAGAGGGGGGCTAGGTCGTTGCTGTGCCTCCTGAATCGACAATGATCTCCTTGTTTTTTCTGGTGTTCAGAGCCAGATTGTTCTTCGAACACCAGGCTGCCAATTTCAGGACCTCCTCTCTGTAAGCTGCCTCGTCTCCCTTTGAGATGAGTCCGACCACTGTGGTGTCATCAGCAAACTTGGCGATGAGGTTGTTGTTGTGGGCCGGACTGCAGTCGTGGATGTAGAGACAGTACAGAAGGGGGCTCAGCACACAGCCTTGCGGGGTACCGGTGTTTAGTGTGCGAATGGAGGAGTGGTGGGGGCCAAGTCTCACAGTCTGGAGCCGGTTGGTAAGAAAGTCTCTTATCCAGACACATGTGAGAGAGCGGAAGCCAAGAGTGACCAGTTTGGTGATGAGAATGTCAGGAATGATTGTATTAAAAGCTGAGCTGTAATCCATAAACAGCATCCGGACGTAGCTCTGCTGCTGCTCCAGATGTCTCTGCACAGAGTGGAGCGCTACAGCAATGGCATCTTCTGTGGATCAGTTTGTGTGATATGCGAATTGGTAGGGATCGAAGTCTTGGGGGAGATAGTCCTTGATGTGCTGGAGAACCAGTCTCTCGAAGCACTTCATGATTACCGGAGTGAGAGCCACAGGGCGATAATCATTTAGGCTGGTGATGGGAGACTTCTTCGGCACTGGAATAATTGTGGCTGATTTAAGGCAGGATGGAATGACTGCCTGGGCTAGAAAGAGGTTGAAGATTTTGGTAAAGATAAAGGTGAGCTGGTGGGCACACGCTCTGTGCACCCTACCAGGCACTCCATCTGGGCCGGCAGCCTTCTTGGGGTTCACTGCCAGGAGCACCCGTCTGACATCGTGCTCCTTTACAGTGAGTGGAGTAGTGCAGGAACCCGGTGAGGGTGGGAGCAGGGCTGGAGCAGGTGAGTGCAGCTGTTGCGATGATTCAAAGCGAGCAAAGAAGCAGTTTAGCTCCTCCGCTAGCGGTGCACTCAGATCTCCTGTTGTTGCATCACAGCCTCTGTAGTTTGTGATGTTTTGTATTCCCTGCCACACCTCCCGGGTATTGTGGCTGGTCAGGTGGGACTCTATGCTCCTTTTATGGTCCGTCTTGGCTTTTTTAATTCCTCTTTTCAGAGCGGCTCTGGCAGCCCTGTACAGAGCTCTGTCACCTGACCTGAAGGCAGCATCGCGGTCTCTGAGGAGTGTACAGACCTGGCTGGTCATCCATGGTTTCTGGTTTGGGAAAACCCGAATGTTTTTGTCCACAGTCACATTCCCGATGCAGAACCTGATATAATCCAGTACCGTTCCTGTGAATGTTTCCAGCTCTTGATGTTCAAATATGTCCCAGTCCGTCTGTTCGAAGCAGTCCTGTAATTTGGAGAGTACATTTTCAGGCCAGGTTGTAACAGTCTTTATGGTGGGCCTGGCACTGTGTCTGAGGGGGGTGTAGGCTGGAGAGAGCAGGAGAGAAAGGTGGTCGGACTGTCCGAGTTCGGGGAGGGGTATGGCTCTGTACGCGTGCTTGATGTTGGAGTAAACATGGTCCAGAGTGTCCTCTAGTAGAACACAACATGTTGATAAAATTTTGGGAGTACAGTCTTCAAGTTGGCCTTGTTAAAGTCTCCTGCAATTATATGAGCACCGTCAGGGTGGGCTCGCTGCTGTTCGTTAATGTTATTCAGCAGGAGAGAGAGCGCCGTGTTTACATTGGCGTCGGGTGGAATGTACACAGCCATGACGATCACTACTGTTAGCTCTCTCGATAGAAAAAAAGGCCGTCATCTTACAGACATGTACTCGAGGTCAGGGGAACAGTGTTTGTCTATAATTGTCTCGTTGTTGCACCAGTTCTCATGCACGTAAATACAGAGCCCCCCTCCCCTGCTCTTACCGGATTCCTTTGTCCTGTCCCAGCGGAGCAGAGTGCGACCTGCTAGCTGCATACTAGCATCGGGTATCCCCGGGTGAAGCCAGGTTTCAGTTATAATCAAAACACAGCAGTCACGAACATAGCGATTTCCAGAGAGTTGTAATTCCAAATCATCTGTTTTATGCACCAGGGATCTGGCATTGGTGAGATACAGGCTCGGTAGAGGTGGCTTGTGCGGTTGTTTCTTTAGCCTTAGCATAATGCCGGATCTGCGGCCGTGCTTCTGCTTCCTTTCCCTTCTCCGTCTGCGCCGTCTTCCAGACCCGACAACAATCCACGGAGTGCCAGCTGGTCTTGCTATGTTGTGTGTGTGATGAAAATCACTCGAAACTGATGTCTGGCACTGGACACCGATGTCTATAAGGTTCTGACGGGTGTAGCGGATGTTTGCCGAACCGATCGTGCACAAATAAGCAGGAAAAAAGTATAAAAACAACAAAAAAGAGCACTGAAAAGGAGAGCCGTGAGCCGCTGCGACCATGCACTCCGCCATGACAACACGGGACAAACCGTCGTTAGTGCCCTGCTAAGCCTAAGGAGGCTTGGACCTGCTGCTTGGTTTTCAGACAGAGCCATTTCATAATGACATCAACGTTGGCACATTGTCATACAGTACTCTTGCCCAATAAGTAGTTCAATTATTTAGCCTTGGTCATCCCAAAGTAAGATTTTCTCAGGTTGATCCAGAGCCCATCTCCCGGTTCAGGTGTAGGTGGCTTTGCTAATCTCTCTCTCTCATTCTTCCTAGGGCACGAAGCGGAAGCAGAAGCAGACAATGGCCGACAGTGAGGTGGATTGCGTTGCAGTTGTAGTAGAGGAACTCCAGGCACTCAACGAACAGATTCAGAAACTCCTGTCCAGACGAAAATACCTTAGAGATCTGAAGGCTCGGCTGTTGGATAAACCGTCCTCGCCATCGGCGTAACATCAACTCCGCGTTGTGCCGCTCAAGTCAACTTCACCCCTGCGCCTCGTAGGAGCGACACCGATGATGACCTTGGTGTATTTCAGCTATGCAGGCGGGGGTTCAAGGCCAGAACACCTCCATCGGCACAGGCAAGCATCGCAACACAGAATCGGTTCGACCCTCTAAGTGTCCCCAGTTCGCCTTCAGCTCCTGGTGATGTAATAGTGGTAGGTGATTCTATTGTTAGGAACCTCAATATCACTTGCCCTAATAGAAAATCTTTTGTTTCTTGTTTTCCCGGTGCTCGTGTCCGAGATGTAATGAGACGTGCGCCGGCAATCTACGAGAAGCACAAGAACAGGGCAGTTGGAGCAATTGTTTTGCATGCCGGCGTAAACGATATAAGGCACCGACAGTCGGAGATCCTCAAGGCAGACTTCAAAGCATTAATTAAAGACACAAAGGAGAGGACCCCATCAGCAAAGATCTTCATCTCGGGTCCACTCCCTCTCGTCAGACGATCAAACGAGTACTACAGTCGTCTGCTAGGCTTAAACAACTGGCTGCAGGGCTTCTGCACGAATCAAGACATCGGGTTCATCAACAACTGGGACCTCTTTTAGGAAAGACCGCGTTTTTTCAAGCGAGATGGCCTGCATCCGAACAGTTTCGGCGCCAGGGTCCTCTCCGAAAACATATCCAAGGTAATTCGTTTATCTTGACTATCTATCTCTACTCTTAACCCCTTCCGAAATGCTACTCCTGTGCTTGGTCATGATAATTGTTTAATAAAATCTTCCATAAAAGTGCACAACATAAATACTGTAATAACCAACCTCAATGCACGTAGAAAATCTAGGCAATACGGCATAAACACCAATAATTTAATTAAAGTTACTACTTTAGATGAACAATGTATTAAAACTATAAAAACAGATTATAGATTAAACAAAAAATACACACAGAGCAGCGCTAATAAAAATAACTTAGTTTCTGTTCCAAATATCAATAACGCACATAGTATTCATCTCTGCCCCTCCGAAACATTAAATATGGCACTATTAAATATTAGAGCTTTAACTAACAAGACGTTTTTTATCAACGATCTTATTAGTGATACGTGGCTTAGCTCAGATGGCGCAGCTGTTTTAATCGAATCTGCACCTCCGGATTACAGTTTTATTCGTGCAGATCGCCAAGGAAAGAGAGATGGCGGACTAGCAAACATTTACTCAAGCAGGTTAAAATGTAAAGATGTCAGTTTTGGTAAATTCAAGTCCTTTGAGTATCTCGCCGTTGTTATCCATGGAGATTCTCACGTTCTACTATTATCCGTGTATAGACCTCCTAAATTCAACGTGTCTTTCTTTGAGGAATTCTCTGACTTGATGTCAATCTTAATTACGAACTATGACGCACTCTTAATAGTCGGCGACTTTAATTTTCATATAGATAATCAGTGTGACCAAAAAGTAAAAGAATTTATGAACCTCCTGGACTCTTTTGATTTGAGTAAGCTCGTTAATCAGCGTACACATAAAGCAGGTCATACGTTAGACTTAGTGATTACTAAAGGACTAAAAGTTGATATAAAGCAGGTCATTGATACGGGTCTATCAGACCATTTTGTTCTACTTTTTAATATAGAAATAATGATAAAAAACACTCATGAGAAGCATATTGTTAAAAAACGCTTCTTTGACTCATCAGCAGCTTTAAAACTTACAAACATTCTAAGCAATAAGTCCGTTTATAGTGCCAACTATAATAGCGAGGAGAATGTAAATAGTAAGGTGGAAAGATTTAATACTAAAGTGAGAGCTGCTGTTGACATAGTTGCACCTGAAAAGACAGTTAAAAAATTTTCTAGCATTGTTATACCATGGAAGACCCAAAGAGTGTCTGATTTAAAGAGAACATGCCGTAGAGCTGAGCGTAAATGGAGGAAGACTAAACTAACTATCCACTATGAAATATTAAAAGTTAAAATAACAGAATACAATAACACAGTCCATCTTGAGAGGCGCTGCTATTTCTCTAAGATTATAAATAACAATGCTAGTAATCCCAGAGTCTTATTTTCGACAATTGATCGTCTGTTAAACCCAAGTAACTCAAAGGAATGCCTCCTAAGTACTTCCAGTAAAACATGTGAGGCTATCGTTGTATTTTGCAATCAAAAAATTAATGATATTAGAAAAAACATAGTATATCTCCCCAATACTAAGGATCCTCCTAAACCCCAGTACTCCATTATAAACAAATTAAGCTCTTTCACTAGGATAGATTTACCTGATTTACATAAAATAATTTCTCAAATGAAACCCTCCACCTGCGTCCTTGACCCAATACCAACAAATTTTTTCAAAGAAGTATCGGGCGTGCTAATTGATAATGTTCTTGACATAGTAAATTCGTCATTAGATACGGGGGTCTTCCCAGACTGTCTTAAGACTGCGGTAGTTAAACCGCTACTTAAGAAAAATAATCTCGATCCCTCTGCTCTTGAAAATTATAGACAATCTCTAACCTGCCTTTCTTAAGTAAAATTCTAGAGAAGACAGTCATTATACAGTTAAATGAGCACCTCAATAAACATGCTATTCTTGATAAATTTCAGTCAGGTTTTAGAACAAATCACAGCACAGAAACTGCACTCGTTAAAGTAGTAAATGACTTGCGGGTAAATGCAGACAGAGGCCATTTATCTGTTCTCATCCTCTTAGATCTGAGTGCCGCATTTGACACCATTGATCATAATATTCTTAGAAATCGCCTTAGTCAATGGGTGGGCCTCTCTGGCAGTGTCTTAAATTGGTTTGAATCCTACCTGGCAGGGAGAAAATTCTTTGTTAGTTGTGGTAATTACAACTCAAAGACACATGATATCCTATATGGTGTTCCACAAGGCTCTATCCTGGGTCCGCTGCTCTTCTCAATCTACATGCTTCCATTAGGTCAGATTATCTCGGGGCACAACGTGAGCTACCACAGCTATGCTGATGACACACAACTGTATTTATCAATAGCACCTGATAACCCCCATTCTCTTGATTCACTAACACAATGTCTAACTTGTATCTCAGACTGGATGAATAGTAACTTTCTCAAATTAAATAAAGAGAAAACCGAAATCTTAGTGATTGGCAATAATGGATACAATGAGGCTATTAGAAATAAACTGGATGCATTAGGATTAAAAGTCAAATCGGAGGTAAAAAGCTTAGGGGTAACCGTTGACTGTAATCTAAATTTTAAATCGCATATTAATCAGATCACTAGGACAGCATTTTTTCACTTAAGAAACATAGCAAAAGTTAGACCTCTTATATCATCGAAAGATGCAGAGAAATTAGTTCATGCGTTTGTTTTCAGTCGGCTAGATTACTGTAACGCACTCCTCTCAGGACTACCCAAAAAAGACATCAATCGTTTGCAACTCGTGCAGAATGCAGCTGCTAGAATACTTACCAGGAAAAGAAAATCCGAGCACATCTCTCCAGTTTTGATGTCACTACACTGGTTACCTGTGTCTTTCAGAATTGACTTTGATTACATCTTGCCTGAAGAAGGGGCCTGAGTTGCCTCGAAAGCTTGCATATTGTAATCTTTCTAGTTAGCCAATAAAAGGTGTCATTTTGCTTGGCTTTTCTCTACATTCATAATGGCTAACACGGTACAACACCCTAGTACTACAGAATTGACTTTAAAATTCTGCTTATGGTTTATAAAGCCTTATATAATCTCGCTCCATCTTATATATCGGAATGTCTGACATCTTATATTCCAAATTGCAACCTCAGATCCTCAACTGAGTGTCTCCTTAGAATTCCAAGAGCAAAACTTAAAAGAAGTGGTGAGGCGGGTGGCCTTCTGCTGTTATGCACCTAAAATCTGGAATAGCCTGCCAGTAGGAATTCGCCAGGCTAATACAGTGGAGCACTTTAAAAAACTACTGAAAACACATTATTTTAACATGGCCTTCTCATAACTTCACTGTAATTTAATCCTGATACTCTGTATATCTAATTCATTATAATAACTATTCATTCAAAATCTGTACTAACCCCTACTCTCTCTTCTGTTTCCTTTTCCGGTGTCCTGTTGGTGGTGGCCACCATCTACCCAAAGCACCATGATGTTCCAACAATGATGGATGGATTAAAAGCCAGAAGTCTGTATGACCATCAGCATCAAGTGACTCCGTGAGAACCCTAACTACAAAGAAGACTATTTCATTTATGTTAGGTAGAATGCCCAGGGGGGACTGGGTGGTCTCGTGGCCTGGAGCCCCTACAGATTTTATTTTTTTCTCCAGCCGTCTGGAGTTTTTTTTTTTTGTTTTTTCTGTCCACCCTGGCCATCGGACCTTACTCCTTTTTATGTTAACTAATGTTGTCTTATTTTAATTTTGTATTTTGTCTTTTATTTTTCTATTCTTGATTATGTAAAGCACTTTGAGCTACTTTTTGTATGAACATGTGCTATATAAATAAATGTTGTTGTTGTTGTCTCCACTCAGTGCCAGGAGCACAGCACATACTTGCTGCATGTATTCCTCCGTGGTGTCAGAATAGAAGACCACGTCATCTAAACAGGCAGCGCTATAGGTATTGTGGGGTCATAGCACTCTATCCACCAGATACTGGAAGGTCGTTTGTGCCCCATGTAATCCAAATAGGAGAGCACAATTCTGTAGATGCCCGCTAGGGGCACTAAATGCATTCTTCTCCTTTCTTGATTCGACTAAAACAATTTGCCAGGACCCTGTTGTCATGTCAAGAGTGGTTACATTTTTTTCAGTCAATCGAGAAATTCATCCAGATGAGCATCAAATTTTTAAACTTGATTAAGTCGGCTGAAATCATTGCAAAAAAAACAGCTTTTGCTGTGGGACCAGAATGGTGGGGCTAGACCAGGAGCTAGAAGTCTGGTCTATGACACTGAGATGTAATATTCACCTCATCTCAAGTTCAACTTGCATTGATTGTACCTCCGGGTGTTGATGTGTGTGTTCTCAGGCCATAACCCCTGGTTCATTGATGATATCACACATAATCATGGATGTTCTTCCAGGCTGCTAATTTATCTTTTCTGGGACAGACAAGATGGCTGCTTCGAGGATTTGTTGTTGTTTGGGCATCAGATTTGTACAGAGCAAAATAGGAACGAGATTGTCCAAAGTAGGGTTTGGGTTCTCTGTCCTTTCACAACGTTTAATTTAATGTGGTATACTTGTTCTGCTGGTCCACGGTTTGGTTGTTAAACCAAATAACTGACCAGCCCCTTCCTGTCCTTAAGCACAGCTGTACGTGGGGGAGAGCTTGTAGCAAGGTTCGAGTTCCAGCCGCCTCAAGAAGGATGACAGATATAAAAAAGGCTCTTCCTTACCGGAGACCAAACTCTTACAGTCGTTGTCCTTCCAGAACCTTTGATGAGGTGCGCTACTTCTTTGGCCTTTATTCCATGAGGCAGATATGTCTTCTTTACATTCGATGGCTCTGATCAGCCAATACCTTTATGCTTCTGTCACATGTTCAAGTCTTAGCCCCGCCCATTCACCTGAACTAATTAAAATATATTTGCATGTTGAGAACTTGAAAATGAAAATGTAAAGTGGAAAATGAAAACTCAGTGAGCAGCAGGTGGCGCCAGTGCTCATTTGCATTTCACTTTTCATTTTTGCAGCTTCATTTCTGAAAGTGAAGTTTCAAATGCTGTTATCTCAGTTTATTTTTAATTTTTACAGCATTTTTGTGTGCTGTCTGTGAAAATGAAATTGCAAAAGAGAGATTGCATTTTCATTTTGTAATTTTAACTTTCATCTCCATTTTTGCCTCCCATAATAAAGCAGGCCCTGTGACAGAAGCGGCAATGTCCTCCACTGTAACCCTGCAGCTCATCTCATCATGTAGGACTGAAGCCTCTTGAACGTCCAACTCTGCTAGAAGTTGTGCTTGGACACACTGACACAAAGAGACCCCCAGGCACACGATGACTAAAGCCTTTAAAGACGCTCAGCACATTCTGATCTGCTCAGTGTTGTTGGGCTCTCCAGCTGAGCTCTTCATGTCCGACTTCTCTGACTAAGAGGACCTGAAGACTCTCTGTGGTGAGGAGGATCAGCCAAGAAATAAAGTGAGAGCCGGTAAGTCCACCACTAAGGCTGAGTGTGTAAAGTGGACATTGAGTGCTGGTTCAGCAGTCGGCTTTATATTTGAGGAGCCGCGTGTCACTTTGTGTCACATTTGGAGCACACAGTTTTGTAAATGAGTGGACAGTGAATGGAGCTGAGGTAGCAAAGGCCTTCTTAACTGTGGCCATTTTCTCTTTCTATTCAGGTACTGAAGCTTCAGTTTTCACCCTGCAGTCTTCTGAGTGGTGAGGAGTTTGTACGCGTGAGTTTGTGATCTTATTGATTTGAACATCCGCACGAGTATCTTTGACACCTCATGTCCCCTGCTGGTGTGACCGTGTGTGTGTATAAGGGGGTCACACAAGTGCTGGCCCACTTTCATTCATCTTTCTCCTTTTTTCTTTGGTTCTGTGCTCTTGTTGTTTTCCAGTCTTTTCTTCCTCTAGTTCACTCACTCTCTTATTTCTCTTTTTCTAATTCACTTTCCTCTGTGCCTAAGACACCACATTTTACTGTAAATAAGAGAATAAAAGATGAGAATGGGAGTTCTGGAGTGAGGCAATAAGGCCTGATGGGTAAAAATTAGAAACAAAGTACATAAAACAAGAAAACAAAATACTGAGAGAACAAAAGAGTATAAAATAAAGAAAGGTTTAGGACGAATTGTGAATATCCTGGGCCACTTAGCCAGAGCCCTGACTGTAGAAGAGAAACTGGTGGGCATTGACCCCCCAAACAGCTGTAGATGTATGACCTCTACATATGGATATGGACGCTGGAGTACTGACCAGAAATTGGGGTATGCAGTGATGGCGGAGCCCCCACGTCAGGAGCACCAGTGGTAAGCGGTGTGGAGTGTGTGGAGTCGAATATTCCAACATGGCAGATTTCACTTGGAATCAGACTGAGCAGACGCTTTTATACGCCGGACACCTCAGTAACTGACGACTTCCTAGTAGGCTTTAGAAACTTAATAGCCGGGTTTCCAAGTGTTACCCACTAGAGAAAGTTTAAAGGAGTAAAGGTGAAAAGGAATTTCAGACATTATTACCCTTAACGCTGCTGCATTTAGAACAGAACTGTTCTTATTAACTTCATTAAAGTAAAAATAAAATACATGGACAAGAATCAAAACGTGTAAGGCAAGTGTGCTCAGTGTCACTCCACAGTCTCACCCGGCATGCTGCTGTTTCTCTGTCCCTGTTCTCTGACCCCAAAGAGCAGACGTGCAGTGCACCACAATAAATAAATAATCCACAATACAATGCAGAGCTTGTGGACAGTAAAAACACTGAGAGACAAGTTCAAAAGCCCAGGCTAAATCCACGCAGGTATCGGCTTCTGCTCCATTTCTTCATGTCCAGCACATCTCTGTCCACCCGTCTAGCCAGTTCCCCCCATCAGCCCTTCTCAGATGGCAGAGACCCTCTTCAGCTATCTGTCCAGGTGCCTTTTCTCCAACGGCCTGCAGAATGTCAATGGAGAACAGCTGAGCTGACAATAACGAGCAATCCGCTCGCCTCCCAACCAACATCCTGCACCAACACCACCTCATTGCGGAGCTCACACTCCCCACATGCACCGTCACGGACCCCCTCTCACTACAGAGAGGTGCTGTCTCTGTCTTCTGAGGACCACCTGGTGCTGGCCACAATACACATCTGATACAATGGAGTAACATTACCAGACGTCCAGCTCTGTTCCTAACGTTTGTCTCTTCAGATGTCCTCTTTTCGCTCTCAGGGTTCTCTTTAAATCTCCTCGTTTGTCTGACCGACTCTCTGTCTGTGCCTGTCTCTCCTCTGACAGACGATGGCCGAAGCCGAGCTGTTTGGATTACAGAACGAGATCACCTGCTTTATCTGTCAGGAGACCCTGAGTGACCCCGTCTCAATCCTCTGTGGTCACAGTTTCTGTCTGAAGTGCCTCAATGACTACTGGGATCAAAGCCATGAGTGCAGCTGTCCTGAGTGCAGAAGGACCTTCACAACGAGGCCTGAACTTCACAGAAACACCGTGCTGAATGAACTCGTCAAGAAAATAAAGAAGCCGAGACTCAGTCCTTATCCATCTCAGAATTATGCCGGCCCTGGAGACGTGGAGTGTGACGCCTGTACTGGAATGAAGTTCAAAGCGGTGAAGTCCTGTCTCACCTGCATGGCCTCCTACTGTCCGACTCACCTGCAGCCCCACTTTGAAATAGCAGCCTGGAAGGACCACAAGCTGACTGATCCAGATGGAAATCTGAAGGTGGAGCTCTGTGTGAAACATCAGAAGAGGCTGGAAATATTTTGTAAAAATGAGGAGACGTATATCTGCATGATGTGTGCATTGACTGAACATGAAGGCCACAAAAAGGTCGAGCTGGAGATGGAAAAAGCAGAAAAACAGGTGAGTGGGGTTTAGTATTTAATGAAAAAAATTAAATCTGAAGAGTTAAAGGATTTCTAAAATTCAATAAAGACATCTGGGCATCCATCTGAGGAGAAAAAATGTCTATGATGGTAGAGAGCTGGAGTCTATCCTGGTGAAACTGGACACAAGACATGATGTGTCTGATGGTGGCGTTCATCATTAGAGTCTTTATTTACCCAGGAACACTCGGAGTGGAGAGAAATGTGTGTGTGATGACAAATTGGAGCTTTCCATATTATAACTGTGGATGTGGCTGACACCTTCATAGAGAGAGAGAATGAAAGACACTACTGATAGATAGATAGATAGATAGATAGATAGATAGATAGATAGATAGATAGATAGATAGATAGATAGATAGATAGATAGATAGATAGGGATGGAGGGAGGAATGGATGGATGGATTGATGGATGTGAAAGGCGCTATATGATAGATCGGTATGTAGGTCAGTAGCACTTCATGTGTTCCAATTGGAAATTTAGCTTTTAGATGAGCTCAAGAAATTTAGAAATCTAACACAACAGAAATAAGCCTTACAAACAGACACAAGAATTACAAAAATAATGAACAGGCTAATGATGAGAGTGCGGTCCCGTTTCGGTACTACAGATGTCTGTTACTGTTGGTATGAAGGAGCCCCTTGACACACTTGTGTTGAAGATTTTGTAGGCTGAAAGTCCTCAGTGTTGGTGTGTCAGAGAGAGGATGTGCAGCATTGTTCATTATGGCACTCAGCTTTGTCTTCATTCCCACCTTCTTTACGCCCTCCAGGGGTCCAGAGTGCGCCCCATAACTGAGCCTGCCTCCTTAATGTGAGACACAAGTGCCACTGGTCTGTAGTCTTTTGATGAAGAGGCGTTTGCCATCTTTGGAACAGGGACAATGCAGGATGTTTTCCACAGCAGTGGCACTTTCTGGATCCTTAGGGACAAACTGATCAGGTCTAAGAGTCCGTCTTTATGTGTTGTTGTGGATTGTATCCAGCCATGTTGAATTTCTAAAAGACAGTTACTTCAGTATGTCATGTAATGTTTGCCTGAATGTTTTCCTTTTGGGTCTTTGCTTGGTATTTTGCCTTTTGGTCAGCATATTTTTATGTGTTATGTTTAGGATGTAAATATATTTCTGATGTTTTGGTATTAACTCTTTATCTTTACTGTCTTTTTATTTGATTTAGTTTCTCCAGCACTTCTGATTTATAATTTTTTATTTGCCGTTGTCGTCTTGTATGCTCCTCTTTTCATCTCCTGCTCATTCAGCATTTTTATGACTACACAGATTTGAGCTTCATGTTAAACTTTCTAAACTCCTCAGTCTAACTTGGACTAGCATGTGGCACAGACGGCCTTTCTGTTAAGACCACCTTGACTGTTCTGCCCCTAATCTTAGCTCCTTGCTCTTCACACTGTTCTTGCACCGCTGCCTACCTGCCAATACTATTACCACTTGTTCAGTCAAAGATAATGAAACGTGGATCCATCAACATTCTGATCAGCAGCCCATCCACTTGTCCAAGTTGGACATCCACCTCTGAAACAAGACGACAACACCCATGACCCGTCAGTGGAGCACACGTGTGTGTCATTGTACCCCGTTGTAGCACACGGACACATGGGGTCCACCGCTGTAGAATGGTTTATCAAATGTCCTTCAGCTTCACTGAGCTCTCCTCCTCCTGCTCATCTCTAGCAGGCTCTCTTATCCCTCGGCGTTCCCTTCATGACCAACTTGTATACCATTGGCTGATTTGCACCTTTGGCTGTAGCCCCCCGCCAGCTTGTCTTGCAGGTCCTGCTCATCTTTATTGAGTGTCTCAGTTGCCTGTTTAGTCCTCAGTGCTTTCTGAGCGTCACTTTGTCCATCGCTGGTAATCGAGGCTGAATGTGGTCCTCTTTCATGACCTAAAGCAGCCCACCATGTAGCCATTTGTTTCCTCATCACTGAAATTTGAGTTAATTAACTTTCAGTTGTCTTCTTGTTTCTTGAATTCCATTTTAAAAGTTGTTCATTTTCTCTGAGCTTCAGGTTTAATGTGTTTTACTTTTTTATGTTTCCACTTGTTACTCATTTGATTTATTGTCAGGTTTATCTGAGCTCAGTACATTCATCTTCAGATGGAACGTGAAAGTGAATTCTGATAAGACCAAGCGTGTCCTCTTGTGTGTCCAAACAGAAAGAGCTGGAGGTGACATGGAGTGAAATCAGGAGGAGACTTGAGGAGAGAGAGAAGACCCTGAAGGAGACAAAGAAGGCAGAGGAGCAGATGAAGGTGAGTGGAATTACGATGACACTTCATATCAAAGACAATAGAAATAAACTGAAAACAGAAGAGCTGGCAATGGATGTGTAGGGACAGGAAAATGAGTTTGGACAGAAGACGTTTCATTGTGCCCTTCATGGCATGTCACTGTCCTCCATGGTTAATTCATTTATGATTCAGATGGTATGACCCCAATATCCTTTGGGTTTTCATTCACACTTTTATTCAAACTGTAGCCTGGTATTGATGTTCTGAAGGAGATCAGTGGACACAATGTTTCTTTTTGGCCTTTCTTGTTCGTTTTTCGTTTTTTGCTTGTAGTGTGATGTAACAGAATTAACTAGCAAACTGTCTCTGTACTTTAACACCTTCCTTATTCTTCTGATGTCTTCTCTGAGGTGTTCTGGTGCCAGTCGTGTGCGCTTATTATGTAATACACGGTATGAATCAATCCTTCAGCCTTTATAATATGAAGAACTAGCACTTCTACTGGTACTGTCTGCCTACAATAAACCAGTTTCTCCATTACACTCGGTCCCCTCCAAGACCTGAGCTCTTGAACCTGAAATGGACAGCCATCATGGAGCCACCCTCTGACGAGAATGAAAAAAGAAAAGATGGGAACTAAAATGTGACAGTAACAAATGTCATTGGGTATTAAAAATGGGACACAACATAGCAAACAGATTTAATAAATATGTAAAATAACCAATAGAATACAAATATAAAGATAGATATTGAAAGTGTAGTAGAGCAAAGTCATCAGAAGTGAACAATAATAGGAGCGTCAATTCAATTCTTTTAGGCGGATTTTTTCTTCTTTTCTTTTCTTTTCTCCCAGGGCTGAATATTTTTACTAAAAACTCCGTTTTCTAAAAGCACACAATGCAATGGTCTCACTCATCGATGAACAAAAAATATTCCAAATGCCACTGTGTTTTATGTTGTATGAGTCTCTTTTCTATGTGACGTCACATACAAATCACAGACCTGTCACATGGTGTAGTCCTGCAAAGTATGACATCGTTCAAAGCAGAGAACTGCGGGCATTGCCACACATTCACTGCTGCCAATATGTCTTGCCCTGGTGCCTCTGTTTCAGTTGTCTGTTGCCTCATCCAATGCCCGCTTTGTGATGTTCTTCCTCTCTTTGCAGTAGGCACTGTGATGTACTCTGCCAGCAAGGCGTCGACCACATTCTTACAAAATCAGCTGTAGTCATGGTGTTGTCACCGCCTGCCTGCTTGAACAGCATATATCCATTGGTCAGTGCCACCTCACGCCCGTGATGATACACAGCGTGGTACCATTTGGTGGACTTGTGCCTGAATCTGATCAAGTGAATCAACTCCTGCCATGTTTTTAATTGTGCTCCTCTATTGCAACTGGCTTGTCCAGCTTCCTGCCTTCTGGCTTCCCCGTTCATGAATCACTTTCTCACACGTGAGAACCTTGTAAATGGCGGAGCACAAGAACAGGAGTTTTTAATAGAAATCAGTGAGTGTTTTTAACATGGCATGTTAAAGCACCAACGTGCGGTGAAGCTTGTCTGGATTTAGTATTCTGTATAATCAAAACAGAATTGAGGGAGTAGAGCTGATTGGACCACTAGGGTCACGTGACCATAATATAATACAGTTCTCAGAGGTTTGTAAATTTCGAGAAGATGCAGCAAAGACTAAGGAAGATGGACTGGGATAAGCATTTAAGTGTGGAGACAGTCGAGGAGCAGTGGAAGAGGTTTAAAAATGTTATATGTGTAATGCAGGACAGGTACATACCTAAATTTGGAATTAATAGGAAATGAAAGAAAACTCTACAGTAGGTTAGTGAAGAGTTAAAAAAGAAGCTGCAAAGTAATAAACAACTGCATAAGACATACAAGACTAATAACTCCAAAGTGAATCGTAGATGATCGTTGATGTGTGAAGTTCAAGTCACAGGAGGTTCTGCTCAAGCTTTATAACACACTGGTGAGGCCTCATCTGGAGTCCTGGGTGCAGTTTTGGTCTCCATGCTACGAAAAGGACATAACAGCACTAGAGAAGGTCCAGAGAAGAGCGACGAGACTGATTGAGGGCTACAGGGGATGAGTTAGGAGGAAAGATTAAAAGAGCTGAGCCTTTACAGTTTAAGCAAATGAAGATTAAGAGGTGACCTGACTGAAGTGTTTAAAATTATGAAGGGAATTAGTCCAGTAGATCGAGACGGTGACTTTAAAATGAGTTCATCAAAAACACAGGGACTCAATTTGAAACTTGTGAAGGGTAAATTTCACACAAACATTAGGAAGATTTTCTTTACACAAAGAATGACAGGCACTTGGAATAAGAGACCAGGTAGTGTGGTAGACAGTAAGACTTTAGGACTTTCAAAACTCGACTTGATGTGTTTTTAGAAGGATTAAGTGGATAGGACTGGCGAGCTTTTTTGGGCTGAATGGCCTGTTGTCATCTAGATTGTTCTAATGTTCTAAAATGTGAACTATAGTGAGAAAAGTAACTCATTTGACGTTGTGCCACGCCACTGCCACCTTGTTTTCTGCCTGCATAAAAACTGGATTGTCACTTTGTTTCATTTTCAGCCTGCCTGGCTTCAGTTCTGCAGCCATATTTCTCCTGTTCACCCTCACTGTGCCACATCCTCCAGTTTCCTTGGTCTGTAATCTCATGAACAATTCTGGAGACAAGTAGAAACTGTCCTTTTGCACTAAAATAATATTTCATTACATTTATATAGCACTTTTCTCAGTACTCAAAGCGCTATCCACACAGGGAGGAACCGGGAAGCAAACACACAATCTTCCACAGTCTCCTTACTGCAAAGCTGCAGCAGCACTACCATTGCATCACCTGTGAGGACTACACTACATGTGTCCATAACCATCTAGCAGCTCCTGTACACCGTGACTTGTCAATGGAGGGTCAGTTTTTGATAAGGAGTATTTTCTTCTGCATGTCATGATTTTCGGACTGAAGCCAGTGCTTCCTTCTGCCAACACAAAATCTTTTATTCCATTATTTGTGGGTTTGTCCAGCATATACTGACGGATAAAAGGCACCCCTTGTATTTTATCATCAATTCATCCACAGACAAATCACGGCCAGGCTGATAATGTTGTTTACATGTGTACAGGTCTAGAAGAGGCTGAACTTTATGCATGGAGTTATACCCTGACTCACCTCACAGGATTTGCTTCTGGTTGTCACAGAAATGAATAAAACTGCAGAAGCATGTACCTGTCACTCAACACAACTGTCCAAAGTCAACAGGGGACAGAACACATTTGGACCAGCGCTCCCTAAAATTGCAGTGCCAGTCCAGTCCCGTCTCTGTTTGCAATGCCACATAGCCCTTTATCTCGTCTTTTGTTGTGAGCTTCTACCTTGAAAAATGAGAATACGGTGCAAGCTCAGCAGGGGAATCAAAAAATTGCCCGGCGCACCTCTTTGTCTCGTTAAAAGACAGCTTCAGGAAAGAACAGCCTGAAGTAGTCCAGCGGCTGGTAATTGGTTGTGTCCACTAGTAAGCTGTGCCATCTTGTGAAGTCTGGTAGCCAGCTTGCCTCCCACAGATGGATGTGTGGGTATTCCTCTCAGAGGAGCCTTGCCAGAGGTGCATCAGCTTCTCAAATGAGCCCTTGGGCGATTAGCTGATGTTAGTACCTCACTCTCCTGCTCGATATCCTGATCCCTCGTATCAAAATCAGAGTCGGAAAAGTCAGACTCAGCGATAATGTGCAAAATGTTGTCCACTGGGTATTTTGCTTTGTGTAACTGCTTCACTCTCTAGCGTGATGTCGATGATATTTTTGCCAATGTCTTCTCTTCAATGCTCTCACACACACACAGATTAGACGTCAAGTCAATGAGTCTAACGTTCCTCCTAGCAAAGAGAGACCACCTATAACGTAATGGTGAGTTTTATTGACGTTTACAGCTGATTATCACCCTCTACCCCTGGATATCAAGTTTTGATGACATCAGTTCATTTAAAGCTGTTGGCTGAACCGTGTTGATCTTAAAGATCCACTTGGCCTCTTGACGTTAGAGAAGACTATCCATGTCACTGCATGGTGAGCTGGTTTGGTAATCTCTAGCACCGTACATTTCAAATCTGTAATGGTGTGTTGGACTTTTATAAAAAGCATGCAGTGTTCTGTAGAGCATCTCCTAATACTACATTTGTGTTCAGGAACTGTGGTGTGTGAGGGTCCCACCTAAAGTAATGGACAGGGGCACAGAAGTACATAGAACACCCGTTTGGAACTGCAGTTTGAATTATGGTTTAAAGTGAGGAGGTGATGGGGTCACCTTAAAGGACATTTGTGAAACAAGTGCAACATAAGATAGAAATAATGTCCAGGGTGCAAGGGCTGAAGAATATCTTACTGAAGTGTGGAAAAAGACGTCAGGAGATAACTTACTAAGAAATCACTAAAAAAAAAAACACAATTAAAACCCAATAGCAGAGCACAACTACTACACACCACTCTCTGGTCCATAAGGTCTCCTTTACTTCTACACACCTACTGTCCAACACACAAGCTTTTCTTTACAATTCCCGGACTTGTTCTTCTTCTGCTCTCCAGCTCTGCTCCAGCTGAGTGTTGTCCTACTTCACTCCCAGCTCCAGCGTACCCAGCACAGCAGGAGAGGCTCTTTTTAAAGCTGAACTCTCGAGTATTTCCAGCAGGTGGCAGGTGTACTCCAGAAGCACTTCTGGGTCAGACAAAGGACTCAAAGCACAGTGGACTTTTCACCCAAAACCTCACTCTAGCAGCTCCAACAGACTTCAACATGGCTGCCTGTTCAGAGTACTTATCCCATTCAGCCCTAGGAGTGCCCAAAGGGGAGCACTGGCAGTGGGATGCTGCCACCTGGCAAACTGAGA
Source organism: Erpetoichthys calabaricus (assembly GCF_900747795.2). Classification (NCBI taxonomy): domain Eukaryota; kingdom Metazoa; phylum Chordata; class Cladistia; order Polypteriformes; family Polypteridae; genus Erpetoichthys; species Erpetoichthys calabaricus. The sequence goes on along the minus strand of NC_041396.2, from coordinate 308,561,302 downwards.
GAACATTTTTCCCTGGGAGACAATCTCTTAGTGCCCTTCCATTCTAGTTTTCTGTTTAAGTAAAGGACCATCTGGCACGGTGGCACAGTGGGTAGCGCTGCTGCCTCACAGTTTGGGGACCTGGGTTTGCTTCCTGGGTCCTTCCTGTGTGGAGTTTGCATGTTCTCCCCGTGTCTGAGTGGGTTTCCTCTCACAGTCCAAAGACATGCAGGTTTGGTGGATTGGCAATTGTAAATTGTGCCTGGTGTGTTTATGTGTGTCCTGCGGTGGGTTGGCACCCTGCCCAGGATTGGTTCCTGCCTTGTTCCCTGGGATTGCCTCCAGCAGACCCCCGTGACCCTGTGTTTGGATTCAGCAGGTTGGAAAATGGATGGATGGATAACGGACCATCATCCACCCAGAGGTGATACCAGCTCATCTAAATCATCCTTTACAACATCTAAGTACCAACAGAAGTGCCTTGTGACTGGTAATTCTTATTAGGTAACTTAATTCTGTGTCTTTTTTCCTTCCAACCAGATCTCTGTGGAAAATGAGTTGGAAGAACACGAGATGAGCTTCACTGATCTGATTTGCTGTATTGAAGAAACCCAGAAGAAATTGATTGAGAAGATCAGAGAACAAGAAAAGACAGAAATGGAGAAGATTGAAGGAGTCAGGGAGCAACTGGAGAAGGAGATCGAGGAGCTGAAGAGGAAAGATGCTGAGTTGAGGGAGCTGTCAGAGACCAAGGACAACAACTGCTTCCTACAGGTGAGGTGACACTTCATTGGGTATCTGATCAGATTGGGGTGTGTGGGGCCTGAGAACATTTAGAGAGAAATTCAAAAGACCTGAGGAGTTTGTATAACATGACAAGAGTGGACCATTCAGCCCAGTGCAGATCATCTTTTCATATTCACCTAATATTTCTAATACGCCTGTTTACAAAAGTGTTTGAGTTGCTGCTTCCACCTACACCAGAGGATAATTTGTCCGTTGTCTGTACAGTTCTTGGTGTGGAGAACTACATTTGAATGAAATGTATGCCTAACTACTTCTTTTTAAATACAACCTCTAATAAAAGGTGACACCAACTACCTTCATATGTTTAAACACTTCTGTCAGGTCACATCCTCATGTCTCTGCCCTTAAACTGGTAAGATTCAAGTCCTTCAGCGTTTTCTCACAACTCAGACCCCACAGTCCAGGCTCGTCACTCTTCTCTCCATTCTGTCTTCTACTGCTATGTCATTTATTGAATATGGAGACAAACCTTCTGTCACAAGAACGACACAAAGTCATCAAAAAGGTTTGGGGCAGCCACCCGTATATTGTTCCTTGGCTGCAAAAATGGCTTAAATTGAACAGATATGTTCACAGATACCATGCCTTCAGTTCTGTTTTGTAGAAGTATCAAAGATGGCGGCTTTATTAGAGGAGTATGTAAGTGACGTCATCGGAGGCTCCGTGACCGGAAGTGACATCATCAGTGGCGCCGCAACTGTGCGTGATTTCCCATGGATGGTCTGCAAGGGATTGAGAGAGACAGTCAGTGCACCTCGCAGTCCCCTGGTCTGGCGTATAATTTGTATTATTCAGGCCCTTTAGCTGTCTCCTAATCGCACGTGTGTGACACTGCAAACACACTTCTGGATCTGGACTCACTGCTCCTGATACACTACATGGCCCAAGGTATGTGGACTGCTCTTCTAATTAGTGAGTTGAGTTATGTCAGCCAACACATTGCTAAGAGGTCCACACAGCCCTGGAATCTGGCCGTGTAACGGTGTGCACTTGAACTGAAGAGCTTGTGACTTTCAGCATAGCACAGTCATAGGATGCCACATTTCTAACAAGTTGGTTTGTTAAATTTCTTCCTTGGCAAAATATAAGTGCTGTAAGTGTGAAGAAGAAATGTCTATGAGCAACAACGACAGCTCAGGTGGAAAGTGGTAGAACACACAAGATCTGTGAGCACCAAATGCTAAAGCACATAAATATCATCCATCTTTGGTAGCAGCAGCCAATACTGAATTCCAGACGGCCTTTAGAATCAACATCAGCATGGAAACTGTTTCTCTGGAGCTTCATTAAACAGTGAGCAATACCAAGGACCAGCTGGAGTGGTGTAAAGCCCACCGCCATTGGAGTCTGGAGCAGTGGAAACTCAGTCTCTGGAGTTTTGAATTATTCTTCACTGAAGATCTGGTGGTTTGCTTGGTCAATCGGGTTTGGCGTATGCCAGGAGAATACCACCTGGTAACAGTCTGGTGAAGGTCAACAGTGAAATGGTGTGGAACAACCTGACTGACCTGCACAAGGCCCTGACCTCAAATCTACTGAACACTTTTGGGATTGACAGGAATGGTGAATGTGATCCCCACATTATCAGCCAGCATCAGGGCCGACCTCCGTAATGCAGTTGTGAGTGAGTCGAAGCAAACCGCAGCAGACATGTTGCAAAATCCAGTGGATGTTAAGACAGCAAAGATGGGCTAGCAACTCCATGTTAATGTCCAAGGGTTTGAAATGAGATCTTCAGGAAACACATATGGGTGTCGTGTGGGAGGGAGTCCACGTTCTTTTGGCCGTGTAGTGCATATACTGCAGTGCATACATCATGGACAACATGTCACCAACCTTCTCAGTAGCCTTGTCCACTTTGTCTGGTTAAAGATGGCGATCAGTCTAAAAGGACGCCCAAGTCTCTCTCATCACCTTCTAGCTGCAGACCTACCGTTGTGTAATTAAATTGAATGGATTTCTTTGTACCTTTGTAGCAGTGCTACTTTATAAGGACTGCATCTCCCAGCAGTCCTTGCTGGGGCTGCTGGGGTCAAAGGTGGCCACAGGTAGTTAAAAGGAGGGCAGAGGGCAAAAAGGAAAAAAAAAAAAAGTTTGGTTTGTTTTGGTGTGGTGTGTGTTGCGGTTATCTGTCGTTTCTGCCTGCTGTTATTGGAACTCTAATCTTTTTGTCCTGGACTGTATTTATTTGTTTGGGGTCTGGATCGTCTGTCTACCTGTGCACTGAGAACTGTGTAGGATTATTTGGTTTTCCGGAAGAGTGGAGCGCTCCTGAATCAACCATCTGATTTCATCCACATCATCAGTAACTACCGGTAGGACTGTATTTTTCCTTCTCCCTTTCAACATACAGATCGCTGGACTTAACTTGGTCACTTTTTATCTTCATCCGGTTTGGTTTATATGGACTTTGCTGTGTGGTGTTTGTGTTTATATGTAATATCGCCGAAGGGGTGAGGGGTGGTATTACTGTTTTCATTAATTATTTTGGGTCATTATATTTGTAATTGTTTGCCTTTCCCAGTGTGCTTTATTGTCTCAGTTGTGACTGTGTGTGGGTTGATCCAAGGCTGGGGACGTTCCTGGGATCTCTTCTATTAAAATAAATAAATCACCGTCATCTTTGACGGTGTGAATCTTAGTGGCCCCAGACCGCTACACCTTGGTAAGTCATTACTTTTAATTTAATTAACGTCACCACACATCTATCAAAGCAGCAGCTCCAGCACTGACCCCAATCCCCAATTCTAACTTTACATTCACAGTTACGTGTTTTCTGTCATTGCAGCATTTCACCTGAACACTCCTAAGGTGCTAGAAAAGTTACCTGCCATTGTTCTCAATGACAGAACTCCGGCATGCAGCAGTTTTCTATTGTTTTCAGCCAAACATTGAAAGCAATGGTGCCGCTCATAAAAGGACACAGAGGCGAGTTTTGGAAGTGTTTGTGCAGGAAGTCACTGCCTCTACCTGGACGAGCCAGGAGTGAAGCAACTCATTAAAAGTAAAACACGTGGCACCGATTGACAGAGAGCTCAAGTTCACACGTACCTCGAGATCAAGTGAGAAGAACTCAGCAAAAGTTGAACTTTAAACAGATTCAAACTAAGTGTAAAGCTAGAAGTACGGATGTGTTCACATACAGGCAGAGTGGTAGCGCAGAACGGCCATTTCATCTGTGAGGGGTTTGCAGGATCTCTGCTCGTGTTGTTGAGTATTGATCGATATTAATGAGTGTGTTTAACGGTGTATTATTACCTGTTTTAATGCTGGGAATGTGTCAGTAACACTTTTCAATTAAGAAAATGTACCAAGTCCTTTGTGCAGTACATAATATCCACGCCATTATTCCATCCCCTGGCTGAACACTGGCCACTGTGCCGACATATCAACCACTCTGTTATAAAATATCTGAATGAAATAACTGGATTGATAGCTGGATTCAAACGGAGCAGATTTTTACAAACAGGTTTCTGGTTGTGAACTGCACACAGCGCACTCTTTTCTGCTTGGCTGGCGACTGAGCCCTGAGAATGACTGCCACACCGTCCATCATATTCACTTCTTGTCGTCCACCGAGTGACCCTAAACTGGGCAGCTGAAATGTACCCCTCAGCCCATGTAGGATTAAATATATACGAGGATAACATCTGTTCAGTTCTTCTGAGGTGGTTACGCTGTGCTTGTCACTAGCAGTTACTAGACGACTGGGTGATGTTACACTCATAGCAGCAGGCTTCTTCTTTTTATCGTCTTACTGAAATAACGCAATGTTTTAAGTTTTGTTTTTTTGGTCACACATCATGTACTTAAGTGCTTCATTGAAACTCTCGTGTAATTGTGGAATTTTTCAGGATGCTGCATGCTTCATAGAGAGTCAGAATCGTCCTGATTGACATCTTTAGCAGCAGAACAGGGTGAAGTCAATATGTGCAATCACAACGCTGATGACTCTGCTCTGCAGGGCTGTGATCACCAGGATTAAAAGCACTAAAGCTATAGAAGACATTCTTGAAACACAGCCTACAAAATGTACAGTAAATGATGTCATTCATATCTGCAAAATACGCTCTAAAGACCCTGGACAAATACCTGAAACACATTGGAGAAACACCTGAAAAGCCCCCAAAAACCCCAACAAAATGCTTGGCCAGCGCGTGCAGAAAGCCATTAAAAAGCTTGCTAAACAATCACTGAAGTGTGAATGAGCCCCAATTCGTCTTAAGCTCCTCACACCATAATGTCTTGTGGTGCTTAGTCAATTCTGTACCCGTCTGCCCGCTGCGCCCTCAGTGCCCTCATTTACAGTCTGATGACTCGCCTCTCAGCCGTTACAGGATTATTGAAAGTCAAGGATGATAATAAGTTACGTGAAACTACACTGAAGTTCACTCTCATAAATAAGCAATACATTAACGAGACACCATCGCCCATTTAACCAGGCTGGCTGTCCACCACACAGATCCCTTAAATCAGAAGAGTTTCTTCTAACAAACATTTCTTTGATTTCTCCATGTTTCCAGACTTTCCCGTCTCATGGAGACTCACTCAGCTTCACTGTCACTGAGAACTTCTCGTCTGAGGTCCTGGGAAAGAAGCTGTCATGTGTGAAGAAGAGTCTGGAGAAGATCAGCCAGTGGGACATCGTGACATGGACTCCATCAGGTACATCATCTGGTTATGTTGTGTCTGCTGTTAAAGTCAAATAGAAGGACAAACGGACGATAAGAGGAATCTGAGAGATGAGGCACATGAAGAAGGCCTGCTCTTTAACGTGTCTGCGGTGTCAGCCTTTGCTCTTAAAGATGTTTGATATGTTTTATAGCGCCTTTGACACTGACTAGCTGAGTGAGGTCACACTTGCTTTTACAAACATTTATTTCTTTATCTCTTCGTGATTGGCCATTTGCAGATGTCATAGCAGCTGTTTTTCTGTTGGTCGATTGTGCTTATTTGTATTCACGCGTCTTTTCAAACACATCACTTCTTTTATTACAATTACAAAGAAACTTTGTTTGTCCTTTTGTGTTTTATATGAACTGCACTAAGAACTGACCTGACATCACACGAAGACATCTTCACAGTTTCCATTCTTCTCTTTCTTTTTATTTTCAGGTCGTGAAGCTTCAGTTTTCACCCTACAGCCTCCTGAACCTCGGAGCAGAGACGAGTTTTTACAATGTGAGTGTGAGTTTGTGCTTTGACTGAATCGATCCCAAGGACAGAAATCATTTCTCTTTTAATGTCTCAGGACAAGCTTCTGACATGAAAGTGTGACCAGCAGAAAGTGACGTGCGAGTGTTGAGAGTGACTGATAGGACTGAGTGAGTGCCGGGGACCTGAGACTGGGGCATTATGGGTTAGAGACCATCAGGACAGAGAAGCACCAAAGCTGTCTGTGTGGTGTGAATGTCTTCAAGTGTCGAGTGAACTCCCAGGAAGTCCAAACACATCACCTTCAAATGAAATCTTGCCAACTACGCCAGGTCCGCCAGTCGCACACAAACGGCTTCTTTACTTTCCTGTTTTCCATTCTCTCCTTTCTGTGTGTGTCTCTTATTGGCTCATTCTCTTTTATTATAATTTTAATGATGATAATCATTTCTCAGCACTCAATGGCCGTCTTGTTTGCTGGCCAGTAAATCACTGAGTTGGCAGTCAGGAGTTTTATGACAATTCAGTAAAAACATTTCAATCTCAGGCAGTTTATTTTTAATTTGATTTTCATATTCTGTGTAGCCCTCACATGCAGGCTGACCTCTTAATGTTTAGTAGGACACTGGGAATGGAAGGAGAAGAACGAAGATCAGCGGAGTCATTGGGAGGAAAGGGAAAATCAATTTAGTGATGAAGTGTGACAGGATTGATTTTAAATTAAAGTGGTGGACTGTGACAATAAAAAGTGTCATTTAACAAAGCCAGCAGTCACTGTGGACAGTCCATTAGAACTCTGACCTCGGTGGTGTTTATCATAATTCCAGAATTGAATTTTAAATGCCCACGTGTTCTATCCAATCAGAGGAGCTCTTTACTGTTGATGGCACTCAAGTCAGCGCAGCTCCTGATTGGTTCTTGTTAATCGTCTGTGTTGGGCCCCGCCCCCAGTCATGTGACACACTCAGATTCCTCACTCGTTTTCTTTTCTCTCCTTTCAGACTTCTGTCCACTCACACTGGACATCAACACGGCACACAGAGACCTCCGTCTGTCTGAAGGGAACAAGAAGGTGACACATGCAGGGACAGTAACTGACTATCCTGATCATCCTGACAGATTTGACTGGAGTCTCCAAGTTCTGTGCAGAGAAGGTCTGACTGGGACTCGTTGTTACTGGGAGGTGGAATGCAATGAATGCTGGGTAGACATTGGAGTCGCATATAAAGGACTGAGCAGGAAAGGGTGGGACTGGGAGTGCAGGCTTGGTTACAATGACAAGTCCTGGTGTTTGCATTATTCTCAATATCATTACTCTGAGTATCACACTGACAGGAACATTGAAATCAGCGCCCCCCGCAGCTCCAGAATAGGCGTGTATCTGAACTGGCCTGCTGGCTCTCTGTCATTTTATAGCGTCTCACACACAATGACCCTCCTGCACAGGTTCAGCACCACCTTCACTGAGCCCCTCTATCCAGGGTTTTCCCTTAATGGTTTATCCAGTGTAACAATCTGCCATATGACACCATGTGACCACTGACCAGGACCTTCCACCGGTCACTTGATGTCCCCACAAGCGCAGGTCCTCTTTGTGTTTGTATTTTGGGGTCAAAATGAATTTTACAGGATGGGGGGGGGTGGGGGGGCAGCACCTCTGTGACTGAATTTGAGGATGAGAATGCAGGGTGAGTGCGGCCATCAGGGTCTCTTATTATTATTGGGTTTGAGTAGCCAATCAGGTGTGTGTGTGTGTGTGTGTGTGTGTGTGTGTGTGTGTGTGTGTGTGTTATAGTGAGGGGACCACAGACCTACAAATACCAGTCTGACCAGCACTGGTCACTGTTGACTGACAGCTACATGTCCTTTAGGGTGACACCCCAACAACTGCTGTGACATCTTGAGTGTCATTGAATGTCACCTCTTGAGCAGGACAGGCATGTGGTCCTGCTGGAGCAGCACTACTGAAAGGCACTATATAGACTAAGTATCAAGAGCTCTTGAGTAGTGACTGTGTATATGTAGGAGTACAAAGTGACAAATGTGACTGGAGTGTGGCCCTCTCGCTAGACATTTTATGTCCCTCTCAGGGGGTCCATCATTTCTGAATGAATTCCATATGAATGTCTGAATAGGAAGACTTGCTGGTCAGTCAGGTGACAGCCATACTGATAGTCTGGTGTTTTACTGTGTCACTTAATGCCATTATTAAAATATTAAACTGCACCTCCTCCTCCTTGTCCCCAGATTTGTCTCTAGTGGTACCCTGAAAACACCGACATCCTTAAAAAAGCAAATTCTTGGTCAGTTGACACACACTTGGCGTGGGTACGAGTGTGTGTGGGCCTTGCAGTGGTCTAACACCCCATCCGGGGTTGAGCCCTGCCTTCTCCCTCCACGAAACTGAAACAGAACTGCGGATAAGAAAGAAGGGATGGACAGAAGAGGTCACTGATTGGTCAGTCGCCAAACTAGTGCCTCTAAGATAGATAGATAGATAGATAGATTAACTTTATTTGTACACATCTGGAAAACTAGCTTTTTACAGGAGCTTATTAAATTAATTTTATCCATATTACTAACCGAGAATGCTAAACCGGATGGACGCAGGGACATCCGGCCATGGGCCGTAGCCGCAAAAAGACGTACTGCGCAGGCGCCCCAAGAAATGAGGCGGAGCGAGAGGCGGACAAGACCACAGAAAAAAGGAGTCAAACGCAGGCGACGCACACAGCGCCGCACGAGCAAAACACCCCCCCCCCCCCACACACACACACACAAGCAACGGACGGGACACACACAAAGAGGACGATTCAACAAGCCCCTGGCACACAAAAAAAAAGAGCACGCAAACCCCCCCCCCCCCCCCCCCCCACCCACACACACACACACAAGCAACGGACGGGACGCACACAAAGAGGAGGATTCAACAAGCCACAAGCACACAAAAAAAAAGAAGCCGCGAGCAACACACAAAGCCCATTGGACACGAAACGGGACAGACTACGGACATAGCACACGAAACGTACACAAAAACGACGATTCAGACCCACGACCACAGTAACATAAATAACAAATGACACACAAAGCCCCATTTCTAAATGAACCGTCCGTATTAAACGTACGTCATCTCAACACGTTCACAATATGCAGCATAGGTAGATCTCATTACAATGAGGCACTATTAACCGTTCAAGCGCAGAAAAGGCTCCATATTAACAGTGAGTGCGATCCTCCTTATTACTTATCCATATTTCTCATGCTCAAGAACAAACAAGTCATGAATTCACGATCACAGGTACAAAACGATACCGCTCGGATAACGGTACCAAACACAATTCACACTATGCAGCATAGGTGGATCTCATTACAATAAGGCACTATTAACCGTTCAAACGCAGAAAAGGCTCCATATTAACAGTGAGTGCAATACTCCTTATTACTTATCCATATTTCTAAAAGAAAAAATGTCTTGGCTCAAAAAACGCAAAGCTCAACTACAGCTTCTAACTAACGATGTACCTAAAAGTAAAAACTTTATGAACTGCATTAGATCCTAAAATAGTTCATTTGCTTTTGCATCTACCGGAGTAAATATCAGGCCACCAAAAGGCAATGGCCCATACTGCTTTCCCATATGTGCACAAATACTGCATCACATTGGAACAGTGCACCCTGAAACAAATCAACAACGCAAATATGCACAAATCTACATCCCAGATCCACATGACGCAAGCTATCAATCAAAGTGCTGCATCGCAACAGGCACGGATTCAAAACGAAACACCTCTCGTCTCAGACATACGTTAACGGCAAGGAAGGCTACAACGGGCTTCTCACACAGCACAGGCAAATCGATTACAGCTCCAAAACAACACGTCCCAAATACTACACATGCAACAACGCGCCTCTCAAACGGCACAAGCAAAACATACACCAGTAAAATTCATTCGGATTAATGAATGTCATTTGCAATCATTGTCATTTAGTTCACTTCCCTGAAGAAACAACTGGCAATACAAGTAATACATTTACACGTTGTTGTCAAAAGGGTCAAATTAGACTGCCTTCTTTACATTCATATCCTGAATATCTACAGAAGCTTCTAACTAACGATGTACCTGAAAGTGAAATCTTTATCAACTGCATTAGATCCTACAAATCGGTATCCACTATGAACATTAACGGTGGCACTGCACGTGACATCCGTATTGCAAAAATGTTAATTATTGATGAATGTACAATGGCATCCAGTCACTTACTCAACACCATTCATAAACTTCTACAAACGTTTATGAATAATAATATTCGATTTGGAGAAAAGGTACTTTTATGAGGAGGAGATTTTAGACAGTGATTAGCTATTCTTCCAGATGCCATGCACTCAGCTATTGTTCAGTGCACCTTAAAATACGCAGACAATTGGCATTGCTTTCAAAAGATACAGTTAGTAAAAAAGATACGATGTCCAGAACCAGATCATAACAATTGCTTATTACAACTGAGAGATGGTGCACTCACCAATACAGATGGACTTCAGCCACATATTATTACAATTCCTCAAGCCTTTATCTGCGACGACTTAGTTACAGAGACATTTGGAACAGCAATCTCATTAGACCAAATGCCCCTTTTAACACAACGCACTATATTATGTCCAAAAAATATTAATGTGGAAAACATTAATACTCAAGTCATTCCATTACTTCCTGGAGAGACACAACTCTTTCTAAGCTCTGACAAACTTGACTCTGATCACAACAATAACCATCTTAAATGACCTTACAAGTTCTGAGCTGGAATTACCTTTTACACTTAAACGGCATGTACAAAGACATTTTCAAATAAACCTTTACACTGTGCCACACACTTTATTGTTTGCTTTCTATTTGCATCATCTACACCGTCACACTATTCTATATCTCATTCATACATCACGCTCTTTGTCATTCCCAACACCAGGGGTTGGCGAGCGAAGCGAGCAGGGGGCGGAGCCCCCTAGTAGTATAAGAAACAACAAACACTTTCAAATATACACCAGAATGACTGAAATGAAAGAAAACTAAAAAGAAAGAACATTTCTGATTTGGCTGTTCCAGTCACACTGAGGTACTAAAACAGAAATCTAAAACTTCAAAGCAGAAAGCATTCAATGAAATCAGGAGAACACAAACATGAAACCAGAAACGGAGAAACAACCAGTCAGGCAGACGGGCAGCAACTTAACAGGAGAGACTGAGGGGTTTTACCGCCCTCTAGTGGACACTCTCCGTATTACACTACTAAATCTCAGAAGTAAAGGTGGAGAAAATGTATACAGTGGGTTGAAAAAAAAAAAAGTAAAAATATCTTAAAAATATAACAATTTAAGTGTTATAAAACACTTGAACAGATGTATTTAAATGTTACTGCTAGCAAACATCAGTTCGTTTATCACTTTAATGAGAACCCAAAAGGCTGAAGTGATCACATAGTCAGTCACATGGCTTTCAGGGCTGTGAGATCAGCTGATTCTTCTGTTAGTAAGCTGCTCCCACTAGTGGCCACTTTCAATATTACACACCTGGAAAAGCTCCAGTGTTAAGGATTTGGTAAGATCTAAAAAAAAATATTCTTAATATTGATATGACCTTTAAGGCCAGTGAGTTTTGTTAGGTTATGTAAGATTCCATATGCTAAAAGAACATTTATTTTAAGTAAAGTTTTGTTAATAATTAAGTTAATTTTAGTGAGATGGTTGAAATGTGCTTTACTTTTTGTTTGCAGTGTGGTGTAAGGATGGTATGACAATAAAGCTGATTGAATTGACTTCTGAAGATATTATGACTCCTTATTGATGATCCATTTATTTTTAAAATAATTTTTATTTTGAAAAACATGAGGTATGTAACAAGTAATATATTGATACTGCGTGAATATTTTCCCCTAAGTGAAATCGATTATTAGACAGATAAGTGGTGCTCTCCATTATGAGTGCGACTGTTGGCACTCTAGCATGTGGCACATGTTGGCACTCATGGCAAGTTTACAGGGAGATGTTATAGTTATAGTTATCTGCATATTAACTGGGACAGCCTTGCAGATGGAGGAGCACATTTTGAAAGTAATCAGCAATAGATATGAACTTTCAGAAAGCGTTTGATAAGGTGCCACATAAGAGGGTGGGCATCAAACTAAAAGAAGTGGCAGTTCAAGGTGATGTTATTAGATGGGTGCAGAATTGGCTCAGACACAGGAAGCAGAGGGTGATGGTGAGAGGAACATCATCAGAATTGACTGATGTTAAGAGTGGTGACCAGCAGGGGTCAGTGATGGGGCCGCTGCTATTTTTAATATCTAGAAATGATTTAGATGGGAATATAAGGAACAAGCTGGTAAAGTTTGCAGATGATACCAAGATCGGCAGATTATCAGATAATTTAGAATCCGTTATATCATCACAGAAGGACTTGGACAGCAGACAGGCTTGGGCAGATTTGTGGCAGATGAATTTTAATGTCAGCAAATGTAAAGAATTACACATAGGAAGTAAAAATGTGAGGTGTGAATACACAATGGGGGTCTGAAAATGGAGAGTTCACCTTATGAGAAGGATTTAGGAGTCATAGTGGACTTATCGACTTCCAGCCAGTGTTCAGAGGCCATGAAGAAGGCTAACAGAATGTCAGGTTATATAGCGCCTTGATGTGTGGAGTACAAGTCACAGGAGGTTCTGCTCAAGCTTTATAACACACTGGTGAGGCCTCATCTGGAGTCCTGGGTGCAGTTTGGGTCTCCAAGCTACAAAAAGGACATAGAGAAGGTCCAGAGAAGAGCGACGAGGCTGATTCAGGGCTACAGGGGATGAGTTATGAGGAAAGATGAAAAGAGCTGAGCCTTTACAGTTTAAGAAAAAGAAGATTAAGAGGTGACATGATTGAAGTGTTTAAAATTATGAAGGGAATTAGTGCAGTGGATCCAGACGGTTATTTTAAAATGAGTTCATCAAGAACACGGGGACACAGTTGGAAACTTGTGAAGGGTAAATTTCACACAAACATTGTGAAGTTTTTCTTTACACAAAGAACAGTAGACACGTGGAATGAGCGACCAAGTAGTGTGGTAGACATTAAGACTTTGGGGACTTTCAAAACTCGACTTGATGTTTTTTTGGAGAAATAAGTGGATAGGACTGGTGAGCTTTGCTGGGCTGAATGGCCTGTTCTTATCTAGATTGTTCTAATGTTCTAATCCAGCAGACTAAACATCCAGAGGACTAAGCATAAAAACTTTCTCAAAAGCACCACAAGGTCACAAGGCCCAAGCTTCTTACTAGAGCCAGAACACGAGTGGCCAAAAGGACCACATCAACTGAACGATACACTATCTGAAGATGATCCAGAAATCATAACCTGTGCTGTGAACATGACAAAGGTAGAAGAGATTACTGTGCCCGTCAATAAACTCATCACTTATTTCTCAGATTGGCGATGCTTGAAGAAAGCAGTGGCTTGGCTCCTTAAGTTTAAAGACATACTGCTGCATTTAAAAAAATGGAAGAAAAACATTTCAACTAGAAGTCAGTCAGGATGGAAGTAATCCAGAAGAACAAAAAACACAGTAGAGCGCATGAAAAAGTACAAACTGGCTTTAAAGCCAAGTCCGATTTTTCCAGAAGACGTGGCTAAAGCTGAAACAGAGCTTATCTGCCTCAGTCAACTGCAAGAATTTCCAGAAGAATAAAAGGCTTTAAAGAAAAATGTTTGTGTGAAAAGACCAGTCAAACCTTCAAACTTGACCCAGTCATACAAGATGGAATAATGAAAGTTAGCAGAAGACACAACAAAGCTGCAATGGCGGAAGAAGTTAAACACCCTGCAATTCTTCACAAACATTCAAATACGGCCTCCCTTAAACTGCAGCACATTCTTAAAGAAATTGGACATTGCGGGTGTAATTACGTGCTTGCATAATTACCCCAGAAATCCTGGATACCTCAAGCAAATTCAGCTGTCAGAAAAAACATTTCAAAATGTGCAACACGCAGAAGATACAATGTGAAAGAAGGAGAACAAGAAAATGGCAGATTGCTGGACGATCGTCTAGTGCCCGACTGACCACCTTTCACCAGTGTTGGAGTTGATTAGTTTGGTTCACCAAAGTCAAAAGAGAACAAAGTCTGGTCAGAAGGTAAGGAGTAATTTTCACGTGTCTAATAATCATATCTGTACACATAAAGATCACACACAGCTTAGACACTGATTCATGCAGGCATGCCATTTGTAGAAGAGAAACGTAGAAGTTAAAATCACGAAGTTGGAACAAACTTTATTGGAGCAGAAAGATGGCTATGAGAAGAAATTCAAAATCTTAACCAAGAAAAAATCAGCAAGGCTATGATAATAAAAGAAATCAAATGGACTTTCAATCCACCATCAGCCTCTCATCAAGGTGGAGTGTGGGAGAGACACATTAGAAGCATAAGAAAGATTCTGAACTCAATACTTCACCAACAAACACTCGATGGTGAAAGTCTTCACATAGTGATGTGTGAAGGGGAATCAATTATCAATAACAGACCCCTCACAAAGACATCGAGATGACTAGAGCTGCAACTAATGATTCTTTTGGTAGTCGACCAATTTTTTTTTCCTGACTAGTCACGATTATTTCATGCCTGACTATTCTGATGCCTGCGACCTGTGGTTGCACATCCTGTTCTGGGCTCCAGTGCATGTCTAACCTCATCTGCTCACGTCTGTCAACCTGTGAATGTCATCCTCACATCATGTACTATATTATGCCAACATAAAAAATAACGGAGTAAAATATGTAACACGCTAATTACTGATATACTCCAAAACACGAGTTACCTAACGTTAGCTAGAGATGGTTTACTATTTATATGAACTCAAATATTATACGAAAAAAGAAGAAAAAAAACTAGGACGGCTCAGCTACTCCTATTCACTCGTTTACTACAGTATAGCTCCAAACACGTTAGCAAACATAACTGAAGCTATATTCACGTAACCCTTAAACCGCCGCAACCGGCTAGAGTCGCTTTCCAGTACAATTTGGAAGTACACCGAAGCTGAGTATATTCAGCGACGTACATTCATTGAACTCCGTAACTGGCTATATTTGCTCCGCAGAGCAATTTGGCAGCACACCGGAGCTGATCAGTCAGTGCCGTACATTCGTTGAGCAGCCAGCTCATGAGCACTGCCAGCCCCGGCAGAACTGCGGCTCCACTGTCTCTGGGATTCGGCCGCTGCACTAGACAAGCCTGCAATCATCAGCGTTTACCTCTGTGTGTTTGTGTGCAGCCAGTTCAAGCACAGTTGGCTCCGTGATTTACTGAATTTTAGCTTCATTTGCACCTTGAACATATAATAACAAGGGAGCTCCGCCCCCTGCTCGCTTCGCTCGCCTACCCCCGGCGTTTTGAATCCGTGTCCGCTGGGTAGCCACGTGTGAGGATGCCGGACGTTTAATACGGAGAGCCTGCCCGTGTCACTCCGGGGCTCTCCACTGTTAATTAATTATATCCAGGCAAGCGCATGTTTGTATCTCGGTAACTCGAGGTGTGTCGTGTTGAACCCGTGTCTGCTTTGCTTATGCAGTTTGAGACACGCGTTGTAGGAGTTCACGTTCATTAGATCTATGCAGTAGTGCCACTCACAATATGGCAGCAAAGCCTGCGCATTCCGTATTATGTCGGTTCTTACCATGCTGTGTAGGAGCATTTGCCTTTTGTAATTTGCTGGGCTTTGTGACGCCCGATGTAGGCGCCTGAACCTTCAGGGTCCGTATCCACTGTGTGGTGTGGACGTTAAACTGTCGATGGTTCTGCCTTTATATTGTGTATGTCGGTGTGCATGTGTGTAGTGGCTAGGTTTTGTTGTAGCTGTTGCATTCAAGGTTTCATCATCTGTAACCCGCTGTCCATGTGTTTGTCCCCATTCTTTAATCCCTGTATGAAGTTTTACTTTGTTTCCTACTCTGTGTTTTATTTATGACCTCGCTTTATCCTGCTTGCGGCATATAGGGGCGCGTGGACTGATTTTTTATTTCTGTTAGTGGAGGAGAGCTTTGTGTGGCGGTCGTGGGTCTGAATCCTCTTTTTTGTGTGCCATGGGTTTGCGCTTGAGCATGGGAAAGGCGCTATATAAATAAAATGTATTATTATTAAAATGTATTATTGTGTCTGACTCCTTTTTTCTTTAGCGTCCTCATGAGGGGGGGCATGGCGCTGGCGCCTGCGCAGTACGTCTTTTGCGTCCACAGGCAGGCAGGTCCATGCGTCCATATCCATTTTACCATTCTCGGTTAGTAATATGGATAGATTGTTGCAGTAATTGTGATGCTCTTTGCATGAAAAAAAATGTGTTCCATTAAAATTTCACATTTTCTTTGTGAATTCTGACGTTTACTTAAAAAGTGCAGCTAAAAAGTATTTGGCGCCCAGGGGTGCATTAACCCCCAAGTATGTGTCGGTTCAAGGGTTAACTATCATTGTCGAAACCTTTATAAACACATTATAGTACAAACATCAACATTAACACGTGACACTAACTTTACTCGCTAAAACTTACCTCTCAAGAGACGGCGGCATCACAGCTCCAGGATGCTTGTGTTTCAGATGCTCGTGCATCGCGGTGGTGCTGCCGTGAAAAGAAAGCTCCACTTTGCGTAATCTGCATTCAACTTTTGTTTCTTTTTCGGTGAAGTGCTCCCACACTTTAGAAAGTTTCTGTCTCAAATTTTTTCCATCTCCTTCCGCCTCCTCTGTCCGACTCGCCATTGCAACCACGTTTCTTTTCCACTATATTCTCTTTCTCCTCAGACATTCTTCTTCGTTGGTAGGACTGTGTGAAGTCTTGACCAACAATAACAAACAATACCGCCCCCAAACGTTCATGTAGTGCATTGCAGTTAAAAAAACCAACGTGGTTCTTTGTGACTGGAGCCTCTATTGAAGGTTCTGTTTATGATGCATCGACAATAAAAAATCCATGTCGATGATTTTTTGTAGTCGACATCGTCAATTACGTCGACTTAATTGTTGCAGCCCAACAGATGACCCAAATGATTTGGCAACACTCACACCCAATCACTTGCTGTTACTGAAGACACAACCCAATATGCCTGCCGGACTGTTTTCCAAAAATGACCAGTACACCTGAAGATGATGGAAGCAAGTTCAATAGATGGCTGATTTGTTTTGGGAAAGATGGTCTAAAGAGTATTTGGCAATACTTCAAGAACTTCAAAAATGGCTAGCACCAAGAAGAAATTTTGAACCAGGAGACATTGTTCTATTTGTAGATGATGCTGCACCCCGCAATTCCTGTGTAATTGTTTGTCATAAAAAGGTGCCATATGAGCGCCGACCCGACACAGACTGACACCGGAGGCACACTTAAAAACCAAAGAAATGTTTCTTTATTTTTCTTCACCTGTGGGAGCATGTCTTCCCCGTGTCCTGCAGGCTCAACACAGTCCCAAGTGCACAGGCAATACACCAAGACAAAATCTCTGGGAGCTTTGTCCTCCTTCTCCCGACTCTGGCTCCTTGAGTGGTGGTTACTGGCTCCCTTTATAGCCCACCCAGAAGTGCATCAGGTGTTTGATGACCTGCATCTGGCTGCACATCCGGGTGTGGCGGAATAACCACCCATATGGGCTCAGGAAGCCATGCAGCTCCCCCTGGTGGAGGCCACGGAGCCCAATAGGGCTGAGTCCCAAAATCCCATGCCTGTGGCCATGATGCAACCCAGGAGGCTGCCACCAAGCATTTCGGGGAAGATGTTGTGTTGCCCAAGGTTGTTCCCCTGGACCATGTACACAAGGGCCATCTGCCACAGGGTCAAGTCATCAAGACAATGCCAGATCCCAAAGGTGCAGTCAAAAGAGTCTGTCGATGATAGGGAATTCATGCAAAATGTATTTGCATCCATTCCCGATGTGAACACTCAAAAAATTATAATGGCTGGAGACTTCAATTGTGTTTTAAATCCAGACCTAGATTGGTCTCCTGTCACAGGGGCAATGACATCTAACACTGCAAAGACAATTACACAGTTTGTAACTGACCACAACTTATCAGACCCCTGGAGATTTCTAAACCCAAACTCAAGAGTGTATTCCTTCTACTCACCAGTGCATCATCGCTACTCAAGAATTGATTATTTCTTTGTAGATAACAACTTCTTGCCTACGATTAAGTCTTGTAAATACGATGCTATTGTTATTTCCGACCATGCCGCTTTGATTTTGGAGGGTGGCATGTGGCCGGGGCCCATGGGAAACCCAGTATCTCCCCTTGGACGCTAGATGGCAGCCTCCCTGGGTTTCAGTGGTGCCCCAGACTCCCGCAGGGCTTCATGGGGGTTGGAGTGTTGTGCAGCCCTGTTGGGTTCCACTGGTGCCACCAGGGGGTGCTGCAGCAGCAGCTGCTGGACCCTTCTGGGCACTGGTTTCGCCACACCCAGAGGAGCAGCCGGATGTCGGCAATCAAGCACCTGGAGCATTTCCGGATGCCCCATAGAAGAAGCCAACAACCACCACTCAGCAGCCAGAATGGGGAGGAGGAGGACAAAGCTTGGAAGAGAAAGGAGAAGAAAGTGTGTGGTGTGTTTGATGGTGCTTGCACACTTGGGACTGTGTTGTGCCTGTGGGGATTACTGGGAAGACGTGCCCCACAGGTGAAGAAAAATAAAAGTCTTTATATTTTATATGTGCTTCCAGTGTGAATCTGTGTCGGGTTGGGCGCTTATATAGCACCATTTTACAGGAGCTAAAATCATTATGCCCCACATAGTCATCTCGCAGATGGCATCTTAATCCACTTTTATTAGTCGACGAGAGCTGTACAGAATTTATATCCAAGCAAATCAAGTTTTTAGAGACAAATACACCCTCAGAGGTCTCTGCAGGGATACTCTGGGAAACCCTGAAGGCCTTCTTAAGAGGACAGCTTATCTCATATCTTTGCCACAAAATAAAATTGGTATCAGAGCTAATCAACAAAATTACTAGAATAGATCAAGAACATGCCAGGTGTCCAATTGAGGCACTTCATAGGAAAAGGCAGGCTCTACATTCAGAGTTCAACTGCTTAACAACTAAAGAAACTGAACAACTCATACTTAAATAAGACATCATTATTATGAACATGGCGAGAAAGCCAATAAGATCTTAGCTCAGCAAATTCCACAAGCAGGAAGGTCGCAATGCAATCCCAGCAATCACCGGCACAAACGGAGACAACATCATTGACCATAAAAATATGATGCACACATTTAGAGACTACTATAAATAAGGCATTTCTAGACACATTACAGATACCACAAACAGATACTCTTCGAGCAGGACTGGAACAGAACAGAAAGTGTCTCTATATGCAGATGATACGGTGCTGTACAGTATATATCAGACCCACAAAATACTGTGCCAGCAGTCCTAACAGCACTAACAGAATTTCAATGCACAAGAACCACCTTTTCCCACCCTCTCCAACATACGCACTTTTTAATACCTGGAAAACATCTGGGATTAAATCACTTAGAGATCTGTACATAGACAACGTTTTTGCATCCTATGAATAATTACACTTCAAATTTAAGTTACCAGCAACACATTTCTTTCACTACCTTCAAATTCTAAACTTTGTTAAACAGAATCTGTCCAATTTTCCTCACCTCCCACCTACCTCTATACCGGGAAAAATATTGTTCAGTCTTGAGGACTCCAACAGCATTTCTGTAATATCTAAAACTATTATACAGTCCCTCCCTTTCAAAGGTTCAAGAGAAAAGTGGGAAAAGGATCTCTTACTCAATATTTCAGAAAAGGAGTGGAAGGTAGCAATGCACACAATTCACTTCAGCTCCATGTGCACAAAGCATTGAATTATTCAACTTAAAATTATATATCGAGTGCATCTCTCTCATTTAAGATTGTCCAAAATGTTTCCAGGGCAAGATCCAACCTGCGAACGCTGCAATCAAGCTCCGGCCTCATTGGGTCACATGTTTTGGGCCTGCACCAAATTAACATCATTTTGGACCAAAATCTTTAAGTGCCCTTCAGACATCTTGGATGTCACAATCCCTCCTAATCCACTAACAGCTGTGCTTGGTGGGCTCACAGAGGGGCTTCAAGAGGAGAAGGACAAACAAATTGTAACTGCCTTTACTTCACTACTGGCACGTAGACTTGTCTCGCTGAACTGGAAGAATCCTAACTCTCGTATTCTAAGTCAGTGGGTAACTGATGTTATATACCGTTTGAAACTGGAAAAACTCAAATTCGCACTTCGAGGATCTGTACAAAACTTTTTCAAAACCTGTCAGGATAACATTTTAGAATAAGCATTTAAATTGAGGAAGCAGGTTCTCTCCCCTCTTTTATTCCATTTATCTCTAATGTAATGAATTATTATTATTATTATTATTATTATTGATTTATTATTTTATTGATTCATTTGTCTTTACTAGAATAACGTTTTACACTGCTGGCCTAACTCTCTTTCTCAGGGTGGGGGTTGATTTGTTTCAAACCTTTTTCTTTTTTTTCTTTTTCTTTTTGTAAAACTCGAGTTAGGTGTATAGAGTGTTACTTGATTTTAAAAAATTCAATAAAATTAAAATATACTTCTAAAAAAAAAACAAAAAACACGACTCTATGTGCAGATCAAAACCAGCACACTGGACAGGCCTGTGAATAAACTGTGCCTGCCTGATGTAACAGCCAATGTTTGAAATAAGAAATTATAAAATGCTTGTTTGCGGTTTTATTGCTATTGATTTGGAAACAATAGTTAATGTAAAAGTATAAAAATATAGTAATTGTCTCTGCTCCTCTATGATCAATTAGGGGCTGCAAATGTAAGAGCTGATCTTAGAAAATTAAAGTTTAGATAAATTCATGAAGACTTTGCGTGACTTCTTTTAAAGATGAACTTCTTCTAGCTATTAGAATATGGTATAGCCTTTTAGCCCCTATATGTTAAAATGAGTTTCTTACATTATATTAGTAATACAGAGTGTTAAATGAGTCAGTGTGTGTGTGGAATTAGGCTCATGGCTAGCATGGACTGAACGTCCCATTTACAGTTTGCAAAGGGGTAAGCATAAAGTTTCTGACCGTTTAGAAATGTATAAGCAAACTTAAAGAATGAGACAAGATATATAAGCTTTAAACAGAACCTTTGCTAAAGCAGAACATTTGTTTTCTTTGCTAGATCAATTTTTTCCCTATTTTTGTGTGAACTGTTTTACTAAAGCTTTTAAAATGAAGATATTTTGTCTGTGGATTCATTTCAACGTATCAAGCTATCACCGAATCCCATTTTTCAAACTAAAGCTACTGAACTTTGGTAATTCTGTGTAAACGCAGCTACATAGTGTTTCCGTCAAACATCGGGGTTAGGCCTCCTATCGCACCTACAATGAGCTACTGTTATGGTGTATAAAATCTGTACATTTTGGTTTAATTTTCCATTATATTTTGTTTGAGACAACACAACAGATGAACTACATTTAAGACAAATCAAAGCAGGTTTTCTTCCTTTACACCTCACTTTTAAAACAGATGTTTCAACATTGAAAGGAAGACATGCTGGTGGCTCAATTACTTTATAACCTGGGAAAGGAAGACTGAGCCGATGTCTAATTATTTTACAGCCTGAGAAAGGAAGATCTACCGACACCTCAGAGAACATAAAAGGTTTTATTGTTTGGGTAAACGGACAGTGAATTAATTCTTCATATTGACAGCCAGCCAATCAGAATATCTATCAATCATGTCTTGCAAAACCCCCTGGTACCATTTTAGAATAAATATGCATCATCTGAGAAGAAGAAGAGAACAAGAAGAAGAGAAACAACGACGACGGACAAAGATGTCACTGGTCATCAGAAAAGCATCATGAACATTGATTGCTAAATCAAACGCCGCCCTGAAACATTCATCTTTGACATCTGCAACTTTTTTGTAAGCTTTTTCTAAAGACTATATATATCCAGACTTTCCTATCAGTACTTATTTTCTATTATTCTTTGTTCCAGTGGTATTATTATTATTCTTGTAATAAATACCATGCTGCTTTTAACTTTCTATGCTTTGTCTTAATGTCTAAAGTGATTGAAGTAATAAGTTAGATTTCTTTGAGCACCTGGTGCAGCCGGACATTTTGCCATTACCTCTGTGCTGCGAGGTTTATTAAGGCTGAGGGTGTGAGCTCCACTCAATAGTAGGAACAGTACGTTAAGAAGGTATTCTTGGCTGATAAATGGCCTGTAGTCAAGAGTGCTGAGTCTTTGTATGTTTAAATTATTCTTGTAGACCAAGAGTAATATTTAGGTCTGAGATATCATTAAAACATTATATGTTGTTCGTGCCGATAATAAGTAAGTCTCTTGAAGTGCTGAGTAACAGGCTGTGTTATTCCTAAAGCATTTGTGTGGTTTAAAGTGCTAGAGGTTACTCAGTGTGTGTGTTGTGTGCCATTCATGGTCACTGTTGTGGTGAGGGTCTGTGTGTCTGTGTATAGCTATGTATGTGTGTGTTCATCTTAAAGTGCATCAGTAGACCAACTCGATAACGAACTTGACGAGAACACTTACCCTTCAGAAAACAGGTAAAGGGTAAGTAGAGGGAAATACTACGATAATACAGCTACGAAGACCCCCTTGTAAGAGGACCCTCAAGTGGAGTTTGAAGATTAGAACAAAATCCGGCAGGACATTTGTACATTTTGGGCTGCCTACACCTGAATGAATTAATTTCCTGTTTTATCTTCATTGTTTGTTTACAGTCAGTCAGATTTGCCTTTGCTAAATTATAGCTGTCAATGTACAAGCAGTGGGATTTCTGGTCTAACACACAGTTGAACCGCTTGAACCAGATTTTAATGCCATGAGATTTGCTCTACTAAGTTGGACGAACGAGAAGGACATTATATGTGTATGTTTGTGGTTTTCTTAAGGGCCACATTTACTAGATAGAAGTTCAGCTTTTTGTCCTGCCTCCTTCAGACGTTCTTGCCGAAAACATACAGCATTGAACGGTGGATGATGTACAATTTTAGACATCAAATAGGATCGATATTGACTTTATTTCAGACATAATTAGGGGTCCAAGCTTCTGGAATTGTATTGTATGAAGTGTGTTCAAGCAGCACACCTGTGGATCCCTGTTGTTGGTTTTTCTTATTTTTTGATTTATGAATGTTTATCCTTACATTTTTTAACAATTTCCTGTATTATTATTAACTTCTTATGAAACTTTTTATATACAAGTAACTTATTTAACTAAATTTGTGCTAGTTGTTGTTATTCAATGATTTCATTAATATATACATTATGTAAATAACACTGAAGTGTATATATTACTGTAATCATTAATATAATTTATTTTGCATTGTTTAGTAGTTCTGTTGCATTTTTGAATAATATTAGAATACAGAAAAAAACAAACTTCTTCTTCTTCTTCTTCTTCTTCTTCTTCTTCTTCTTCTTTTGGCTCCTCCCGTTAGGGGTTGCCACAGTGGATTCTCTTCTGCCATATCTTTCTGTCCTGTACATCTCACTCTGTCACACCCATAACCTTCATATCCTCTCTCACCACATCCATACACCTTCACTTAGGCCTTCCTCTTCTCCTATTTCCTGGCAGCTCTATCCTTAGCATCCTTCTCCTAATATACTCAGTATCTCTCCTCTGCACATGTCCAAACCAACGCAATCTCACCTCTCTGACTTTGTGTCCCAACTGTCCAACTTGACCTGACCCTCTAATGTCCTCATTTCTAATCCTGTCCATCCTCGTCACATCCAGTGCAAATCTTAGCATCTTTAACTCTGCTACCTCCAGCTCTGTCTCCTGTGCCACCGTCTCCGGCCCATATAACATAGCTGGTCTCACTACCGTCCTGTAGACCTTCCCTTTCACTCTTGCTGATATCCGTCTGTCACAAATCACTCCTGACACTCTTCTCCAACCATTCCACCCTGCCTGCACTCTCTTCTTCACTTCTCTTCCACAATCCCCATTACTCTGTACTGTTGATCCCAATTATTTAAACTCATCCACCTTCGCCAAGTCTACTCCCCTCATCCTCACCATTCCACTGACCTCCCTCTCATTCACACACATGTATTCTGTCTTGTTCCTACTGACCTTCATTCCTCTCATCTCTAGAGCATATCTCCACCTCTCCAGGGTCTACTCAACCTGCTCCCTACTATTGCTACAGATCACAATGTCATCAGCAAACATCATAGTCCATGTGGAGCTGCATCCTTTGAATGGAGCTGAGCTGCGTGGATTGCTCAACGGGTCGGCGCACTCTTGGTGGTTTGCTGAGTGGCACAAATGTAATACCTGGACGGAGTTTCACGTTGCCTTCCTGAAAGCGTTCCTCTCTGATGAATACCAGGCGCTGTTGGAAGAAAAGCTCCGGACCTTTGTGCAAAAGCCATCGCAGAGTCTCAGGGACTTTATCTTTGAATTCCGTGCGTTGTGCCTGAAGTGGCGATCTGACATGCGTGACGAAGAGATATTGCGACGTGTCCTTCATGCATGTGACCTTTGGGTGGCAGCTACTCTGAGGGGTGTCGTGAAATCGGTAGATGAGTTGGTGAAGGTGGGGTCCCGAGTGGAAAAGGACTGGGCGGCTATCGGGATTAGTGGGTCTCATAAGGGTCCCACGTCTCGAGAAGTCCCCTGTCCCAAACCACGAGGAAAAGCCCCAGTGGATCCCCGTGCCGATCTCACCTTGGTGCAAGCCGCCTTGCCCCTCTTAGTGGTGCCCGTACAAGTGCAGCACTAAGTGCACCATCTTGGACTACCCAGAGTCACTGGAGAGGTGATCGTAGATACAGGGAGCACTTATACCCTTATGAAATTAAGTACAGCTGGTGGGAAAATCTTAAAGTGCATCATGAGCAGTTAAGGGAAAGTGCAAAAGTAAAATTCTTTCTCGCGGATGGAAGGGCGCACGGGGCAAAGGGCAGGGTTCCTATGAGGCTCTGCTTACATGAGACACACTGGGAGACAGAAGTTTACATACTGGAAGATAACCACCTGTCAATGCCCTTATTACTTGGAATGGACTCTCTTGTGTCGGTAGGTCTTACGATCCACCTGTCACAGCTGGAGTACGAGTTGCCAGGGGGGGAGGTCCATCGGTTTGGGACAAAGGCTCAAAGTAATCTGATTTGGCCTAACTTGTACTATTACCTCACGCAGTTGGTGGATGAGCCCAGCCCAGTAGAGAAGGCAATTCTTGAACAGTCGGAGCTCGTTCAGCCACTGCTTAGGAGGTGGCGCTCTGAGTGGATGGACAAATTGGGTCGGACTGAGGTGTTGTGTCACCACATTCACACAGTCGACCCTGTCCCTGTTCGGCACAGAGCCTACAGAGTGTCACCGCTGAAAAGAGAAATAATCAAGGAGTGGGTTGACCAGATGTTGGGGGATGGGGTCATCAAGCCTTCCACCTCGCCATGGGCTAGCCCTGCGGTGCTCTTTCAAAAGGCCGACAGGACCTACCGATTCTGTGTGGACTATCGGGAGCTGAACAAGAAGACCTTGGATGATGCTCACCCCATGCCCCTCATTCATGACATCTTGGAGTCTTTGCATGGGGCAGCGGTGTTCAGCTCCCTAGATTTGAAGTCTGCGTATTGGCAGGTGAGGATGAGGAAGAGTAGCATGGAGAAGACCGCCGTCGTCACCCTGGAGGGTTTGTTCCAGTTTTGGGTGATGCCCTTTGGACTTTAAAACGCTGGGGCATCATTCCAACGGCTAATGGAGCAGGTCCACCGGTGGCTCATTGGGAAGACCTGCTTTGTTTACATAGATGACATCATTGTATTCTCCCCATCTGTCCAACAACATCTGAAGGACATAGACCACATCTTCCAGCGACTGCATAAGGCTCATCTTACACTCAACACCAAGAAGTGTAGATTTCTACAAGACCATCTGAACTTCCTCGGCCATGTGGTGTCAGCAGACGGGGTCCGGGTGGATCCAAAGAAAATTAAGTCCATCTTGGACTACCCAGCGCCCCAGGAGGTAAAAAGTCTCCAACGCTTCCTGGGGATGGCTGGGTGGTTCCATAAATTTGTACATGGGTTTGCCGACATCGTTGCCCTATTGTTCCAGTTGCTGAGGAAGGGATCCCCTTGGGAGTGGTCGCCAGCGTGCCAGGACTCCTTCAAAAGACGCAAACAGGCATTGACATCACCACCAGTCCTGGCACAGCCTGATCCGTCATTAACCTTTCAGGTCCACACTGATGCAAGTGACCTCGGGCTCAGTGCCTTTCTCTTTCAAGCAAGTCAATCGTTCAGTCTCAAGCAGCCAGTCCTGTATGTCAGGGGTTGAGACAGGGCCTGGGGGGAGGCCTGACCACATACATTATAGGGAACTTGAAGGGGCACTCTATCGCTGTGTTCCAACAAAAGATCAGGGTTACCATTATCAGTTGGTAGTGCCCGAGACATACTGTATGTACCTAAGTTCCTACAGTATTACCATGATAGCCCAATCGGTGGTCACCTTGAACGTACGAAGACTCTGTTTAAAATCCTAAAGGGGGCATGGTGGCCAACGATGCGCCAAGACATCTGGTCCCATGTCCAGACTTGTACCACCTGTCAGCGATACAAAACCCCACCTGGTCTCCCCTTGGGACAGCTTCAGCCAGCAACCATCACTATCCCGGGGCAGAGTCTAAGTGTGGACCTAATGGGACCATTTCCTGCCAGTAAGGACCAGAAGGCCTACCTGATGGTGGTTGTGGACTATTTTACCCGATGGGTGGAGCTATTCCCTATGGCTAATACCACAGCCAAGAAGATATTTTCTGCCGTGAAGGATGAGATCTTTACCCGATGGGGTGTGCCGAAGAACATCATCACAGACCGGGGCCTGCAGTTTACTGGCTCAGAGGCCAAAGAATTTTGGAAGCCATGGGGGGTGGTTCACCTGAAGACAACAGCATATCATCCCCAGCCTAATCGCGCTGAGCGGGTGAAACGGACCCTGAAGACTATGATAGCATTCTTCGTCGGAGACCACCATCAGGATTGGACAAAGTGGCTTCCTGAGCTGCGGTTCTCATTGAACACGGTGGTGCACAAGGTTACAGGTGAAACCCTGGGCAGACAGATAAATGGTCCACTAGAAAGAATAATTGAGCACAATCCACCCAAACCAGACACATCAATACATGATCATTTGCAAACTTTACAACAAATCACACAACGGGTAAAGGAGAGGATGGTGAGGTCCCAGTCCAGACAGTCTCAATTGTACAACTAGAGACATAAGCTTGTACAATTCTCGGTTGGGGAGAAAGTCTGGATCAATACTCATCCTCTCTCCAAAGCATCAGAAAAATTCATGGCGAAACTGTCTCCGAAGTGGTTCGGCCCAGCAACCGTGGTCCAACGGAAGGGTCCTGTGACCTATGCAGTAGAGTGGGGATTGCCAGGGACTAAGAAAATAGACACAGTGAACATCGCAAACCTCAAGTCTTGGTTCAGCCGTACGCCACGGCCTGGGGGTGGGGATTGTAGCAGTGCTACTATTCGTTAGAACTGCATCTCCCAGCAGTCCCTGCAGGGGCGTTGGGGTCAAAGGTGGTCAGAGGAGTTTAAAAGGAGGGCAGGTGGCCAAGTGAAAAAGGGTGTTTTGTTGTTGTATTTTGTGTTCCGTTAACCTATCAGACTGCCTTCTGTTGATTAAGGCGTAATTAGTTTTGTGTCCTGGATTATATTCGTTGTTGGGGTCTGGATTGTCTTCTGTCTACCTGTGTCCCGAGTATTGATTGTGGATTCCTTGGCTACCCCGCAAGAAAAGGAGCGCTCCTGAACCATCCATCTGTCTTCACCCTTACAGTGGCTAGTGGTTGGAGGAAGACTTGACAAAGCCGCTCCACTACCACCGCTCTGCTGACTGTTGGCGACACGCTCTGACTGGCTTGACCTACCACTGTGTCATTCTCCTTGATCTCGCCTCTGCTTTTGACACACTTAACCATCAGATCCTCCACACCACCCGGTCAGACCTCAGTTTCTCGGGGACTGCTCTCAGATGGTTTGAGAACCTCCATGTCAGGCAGATCCTATCATACGATCGGTGCAGGCAGGCATGGGAATACCCCAAAGAGCGGTGCGTCATCCTCCCTCTTCTCTCTATGCACCCCCTTAGGAGGCCCCCTACTGTCCAGGCGCATGGAGTCTCATGCCAGTGACACACAGCTGTACCTGCTGTTCCTCACCAGATGACTGACTGATGTCTCACTAATATCTCAACCTGGTTGAAGGCACATCATCTCCATCTCAGCCTGGCAAAGGAGGAACTCCTTGTTTTTTCATCAGGTCCATCGAGTCCACACCCTGTTTCTATCGTGTCCACATTCGCCCAGTCAGACTGTTATTTTGGGGTGGTGATCGATCAGCAGCTGGCCTTCACTGACCGCAATGCAAATGTCTCTCATTCATGCGGACTGGTCCTGTTCTGTTTGGACTGCTGTAACTATTAACCTGTAGGGGTATCATCACGTGCTACCTAACCATTACAGATGACTAAACAAAGGGGTCACTCCACTTTTCAGGTCCTTCAACTGGAAGAACACATTAACTTTCTGCACTTGTCCACAGAGCAGTCAGTGGGTCAGCACCATCTGTATGTATGTGGAACAACTCGAGAGGTCCTCTGCTCCTTCACACACACACACTTGGGACTGGTGACGCTTTACTCATCAACACACAATACATACAAGAACAAATCAATACCAAATCAATTCAGAAACAAATAACAAAACAATTTAATAATAAAGCAAACACCGTTAAGGCAGGGATAAAACCAAACGTGACACATCACAGCTGACTGCAGTCCTAAATGAACTTGTGGGGTCTCTGGGGGTACAGACGTGGAGAGAGAGGGGTCAGGCTGAAGTGGACACATGTGGGCACACACGGGCACTGCTAGAGAGCCAACAGTTGGACTCATGATGGAGATCACCATTTATCTGCCTAATAATCGATTTCACTGCTGGACTCTTAGGGGAAAATATTAACGGAATATCAACATATTACTTGTTACACACCTCATATTTTTCAAAATAAAAAAAGATATTTTTACTTTGACAATTTTAAAAATAAATGGATCATCAATAAGGAGTCATAATATCTTCAGAAGTCAAGTCAATCAGCTTTATTGTCATGCCATCCTTACACCACACTGCAAACAAAAAGTAAAGCACATTTCAACCATCTCACTATACTTAATTATTAACAAAACTTTACTTAAAATAAATGTTCTTTTAGCATAAAACTCACTGGCCTTAAAGGTTATGTCAATAATAATATTTTTTTTTAGATCTGACCAAATCCTTAACACTTGAGTTTTTCCAGGTGTGTAATATTGAAAGTGGCCACTAGTGGGAGCAGCTTACTAACAAAAGAATCAGCTGATCTCACAGCCCTGAAAGCCATGTGACTGACTATGTGATCTCTTCAGCCTTTTGGGTTCTCATTAAAGTGATAAAGGAACTGATGTTTTTTTATTTTTATTGTTTTAATATATTTTTACAATCCACTGTATTCATTTTCTCCACCTTTACTTCTGAGATTAAGCACGTGTTATATGGAGTGTGTCCACTAGACGGCGTCGCTGTACTGCAGTAGAAGCCCTCAGTCTCTCCTATTAAGTTGCTGCCCGTCTGCCTGACTGGTTGTTTCTCCGTTTCTGGTTTCATGTTTGTGTTCTCCTGATTTCATTGAATGCTTTCTGCTTTGAGGTTTTAGATTTCTGTTTAGTGCCTCAATGTGACTGGAACAGGGAAATCAGAAATGTTCTTTCTTTCTGGTGTATATTCAAAAGGGTTTGTTGTTTCTTATAGTATAAATTTTATTTATTTAATGAGTTTCTGTAAAAAGCTGCATTCCCCCGTGGGGACAAATATAATCTATCTATCTATCTATCTATCTATGGATGTCGTTGTTTCCAGGGTACCAGTAGAGACAAATCTGGGGACAAGGAGGAGGAGGTGCAGTTTAATATTTTAATAATGGCATTAAGTGACACAGTAAAACACCAGACTATCAGTATGGCCGTCACCTGACCGACCGGTGAGTCTTCCTATTCAGACATTCATATGGAATTCATTCAGAAATGATGGACCCCCCGAGAGGGACATAAAATGTCTAGCGAGAGGGCCACACTCCAGTCACATTTGTCACTTTGTGCTCCTACATATACACAGTCACTACTCAAGAGCTCTTGATACTTAGTCTATATAGTGCCTTTCAGTAGTGCTGCTCCAGCAGGATCACATGCCTGTCCTGCTTAAGACACTGAAGATGTCACAGCAGTTGTTCGGGTGTCACCCTGAAGGACATGTGGCTGTCAATCAACAGTGACCAGTGCTGGTCAGACTGGTATTTGTAGGTCTGTGGTCTCATCAACCCCTCACTATAACACACACACACACCTGATCGGCTACTCAAACCCAATAATAATGGAGAAACTGATGGCCGCACTCACCCTGCGTTCTCATCCCCAAATTCAGTCACAGAGGTGCTGCCCAACCCTATCCATCCTGTAAAATTCATTTTGACCCCAAACTACAAACACAACCTGCGCTTGTGGGGACATCAAGTGACCGGTGGAAGGTCCTGGTCAGTGGTCACATGGTGTCAGATGGCAGATTGTTACACTGGAGTGATAATTAACCCAAAACCCTGGATAGAGGGGCTCAGTGAAGGTGGTGCTGAACCTGTGCAGGAGGGTCATTGTGTGTGAGACGCTATAAAATGACAGAGAGCCAGCAGGCCAGTCCAGATACACACCTATTCTGGAGCTGCGGGGGGCGCTGATTTCCATCTTCCCGTCAGTGTGATACTCAATGTGATGACCCTGAGAATACTGGTAACACCAGGACTTGTCATTGTATCTTTGCCCACACACCCAGTCGCACCCTTTCCTGCGTAGTCCTTTATATGCGACTCCAATGTCTATCCAGAGTCCATTGCACTCCACCTCCCAGTAACAACGAGTCCCAGTCAGACCTTCTCTGCACAGAACTTGGAGATAGTGGTCAAATCTGTCAGGATGATCAGGATAGTCAGTGACTGTCCCCGCATGTGTCACCTTCTTGTTCCCTTCAGACAGATGGAGCTCCCTGTTTGCCGTGTTGATGTCCAG
Organism: Erpetoichthys calabaricus; assembly: GCF_900747795.2. NCBI lineage: Eukaryota > Metazoa > Chordata > Cladistia > Polypteriformes > Polypteridae > Erpetoichthys > Erpetoichthys calabaricus. Next base: position 308,530,150 of record NC_041396.2, on the reverse strand, counting down.
TGTGAGTGGACAGAAGTCTGAAAGGAGAGAAAAGAAAACGAGTGAGGAAATCTGAGTGTGTCACGTGACTGGGGGCGGGGCCCAACACAGACGATTAACAAGAACCAATCAGGAGCTGCGCTGACTTGAGTGCCATCAACAGTAAAGAGCTCCTCTGATTGGATAGAACACGTGGGCATTTAAAATTCAATTCTGGAATTATGATAAACACCACCGAGGTCACCACCGAGGTCAGAGTTCTAATGGACTGTCCACAGTGACCGCTGGCTTTGTTAAATGACACTTTTTATTGTCACAGTCCACCTCTTTAATTTAAAATCAATCCCGTCACACTTCATCACTAAATTGATTTTCCCTTTCCTCACAATGACTCCACTGATCTTCGTTCTTCTCCTTCCATTCCCAGTGTCCTACTAAACATTAAGAGGTCAGCCTGCATGTGAGGGCTACACAGAATATGAAAATCAAATTAAAAATAAACTGCCTGAGATTGAAATGTTTCTACTGAATTGTCATAAAACTCCTGACTGCCAACTCAGTGATTTACTGGCCAGGAAACAAGACGGCCATTGAGTGCTGAGAAATGATTATCATCATTAAAATTATAATAAAAGAGAATGAGCCAATAAGAGACACACACAGAAAGGAGAGAATGGAAAACAGGAAAGTAAAGAAGCCGTTTGTGTGCGACTGGCGGACCTGGCGTAGTTGGCAAGATTTCATTTGAAGGTGATGTGTTTGGACTTCCTGGGAGTTCACTCGACACTTGAAGACATTCACACCACACAGACTGCTTTGGTGCTTCTCTGTCCTGATGGTCTCTAACCCATAATGCCCCAGTCTCAGGTCCCCGGCACTCACTCAGTCCTATCAGTCACTCTCAACACTCGCACGTCACTTTCTGCTGGTCACACTTTGATGTCAGAAGCTTGTCCTGAGACATTAAAAGAGAAATGATTTCTGTCCTTGGGATCGATTCAGTCAAAGCACAAACTCACACTCACATTGTAAAAACTCGTCTCTGCTCCGAGGTTCAGGAGGCTGTAGGGTGAAAACTGAAGCTTCACGACCTGAAAGTAAAAAGAAAGAGAAGAATGGAAACTGTGAAGATGTCTTCATGTAATGTCAGGTCAATTCTTAGTGCAGTTCATATAAAACACAAAAGGACAAACAAAGTTTCTTTGTAATTGTAATAAAATAAGTGATGTGTTTGAAAAGACGCGTGAATACAAATAAGCACAATCGACCAACAGAAAAACAGCTGCTATGACATCTGCAAATGGCCAATCACGAAGAGATAAAGAAATAAATGTTTGTAAAAGCAAGTGTGACCTCACTCAGCTAGTCAGTGTCAAAGGCGCTATAAAACATATCAAACATCTTTAAGAGCAAAGGCTGACACCGCAGACACGTTAAAGAGCAGGCCTTCTTCATGTGCCTCATCTCTCAGATTCCTCCGTTTGTCCTTCTATTTGACTTTAACAGCAGACAAAACATAACCAGATGATGTACCTGATGGAGTCCATGTCACGATGGCCCACTGGCTGATCTTCTCCAGACTCTTCTTCACACAGGACAGCTTCTTTTTCAGGACCTCAGACGAGAAGTTCTCAGTGACAGTGAAGCTGAGTGAGTCTCCCTCTGCAGGAAGGACACCGTGAGACAGGAAAGTCTGGAAACATGGAGAAATCAAAGAAATGTTTGTTAGAAGAAGCTCTTCTGATTTAAGAGATCTGTGTGGTGGACAGCCAGCCTGGTTAAATGGGCGATGATGTCTCGTTATTGTATTGCTTATTTATGAGAGTGAACTTCAGTGTAGTTTCACGTAACTTATTATCGTCCTTGACTTTCAATAATCCTGTAATGGCTGAGAGGCGAGTCATCAGACTGTAAATGAGGGCACTGAGGGCGCAGCGGGCAGACGGGTACAGAATTGAATAAGCACCACAAGACATTATGGTGTGAGGAGCTTAAGTCGAATTGGGGCTCATTCACACTTCAGTGATTGTTTAGCAAGCTTTTTAATGGCTTTCTGCACGCGCTGGCCAAGCATTTTGTTGGGGTTTTTGGGGGCTTTTCAGGTGTTTCTCCAATGTGTTTCAGGTATTTGTCCAGGGTCTTTAGAGCGTATTTTGCAGATATGATTGACATCATTTACTGTACATTTTGTAGGCTGTGTTTCAAGAATGTCTTCTATAGCTTTAGTGCTTTTAATCCTGGTGATCACAGCCCTGCAGAGCAGAGTCATCAGCGTTGTGATTGCACATATTGACTTCACCCTGTTCTGCTGCTAAAGATGTCAATCAGGACGATTCTGACTCTCTATGAAGCATGCAGCATCCTGAGAAATTCCACAATTACACGAGAGTGTCAATGAAGCACTTAAGTACATGATGTGTGACCAAAAAAACAAAACTTAAAACATTGCATTATTTCAGCAAGACGATAAAAAGAAGAAGCCTGCTGCTGTGAGTGTAACATCACCCAGTCGTCTAGTAACTGCTAGTGACAAGCACAGCGTAACCACCTCAGAAGAACTGAACAGATGTTATCCTCGTATATTTAATCCTACATGGGCTGAGGGGTACATTTCAGCTGCCCAGTTTAGGGTCACTCGGTGGACGACAAGAAGTGAATATGATGGACGGTGTGGCAGTCATTCTCAGGGCTCAGTCGCCAGCCAAGCAGAAAAGAGTGCGCTGTGTGCAGTTCACAACCAGAAACCTGTTTGTAAAAATCTGCTCCGTTTGAATCCAGCTATCAATCCAGTTATTTCATTCAGATATTTTATAACAGAGTGGTTGATATGTCGGCACAGTGGCCAGTGTTCAGCCAGGGGATGGAATAATGGTGTGGATATTATGTACTGCACAAAGGACTTGACACATTTTCTTAATTGAAAAGTATTACTGACACATTCCCAGCATTAAAACAGGTAATAATACACCATTAAACGCACTCATTAATATCGATCAATACTCAACAACACGAGCAGAGATCCTGCAAACCCCTCACAGATGAAATGGCCGTTCTGCGCTACCACTCTGCCTGTATGTGAACACATCCGTACTTCTAGCTTTACATTTAGTTTGAATCCGTTTAAAGTTCAACTTTTGCTGAGTTCTTCTCACTTGATCTCGAGGTACGTGTGAACTTGAGCTCTCTGTCAATCGGTGCCACGTGTTTTACTTTTAATGAGTTGCTTCACTCCTGGCTCGTCCAGGTAGAGGCAGTGACTTCCTGCACAAACACTTCCAAAACTCGCCTCTGTGTCCTTTTATGAGCGGCACCATTGCTTTCAATGTTTGGCTGAAAACAATAGAAAACTGCTGCATGCCGGAGTTCTGTCATTGAGAACAATGGCAGGTAACTTTTCCAGCACCTTAGGAGTGTTCAGGCGAAGTGCTGCAATGACAGAAAACACGTAACTGTGAATGTAAAGTTAAATATGGGGATTGGGGTCAGTGCTGGAGCTGCTGCTTTGATAGATGTGTGGTGACGTTAATTAAATTCATGACTCAGGAGCTGCCGAGAGTGGCAGCCTTTTCAGCAGCTCTGTGTATGACTTTATTTACCTTTTATTTTTCTCTTTATTATTTTTTATTGATCACTCCTATCACTTTCTTTTATGTGGATTCGTTCCCTGGACACTCTTACTTTTACAATGTGGACATGGATTTTTACACGCCGAGACTCGTCTATTCAAGTACTCAACTCGCTGAGAACAAATGCCAGTGCCGGTGTGGTACCCTATTTACCCGACAAGGTAAGAAGGTGGTATCGTGGCAGCAGAGCCGGCACTAAGCTAAAAATGAAGCAACTTGCGAGAAAGTGGCGTTTTAAGCCTTCGGTGCATTCTGTGATCCTGGGAAATGTGAACTCAATCTCAAATAAGATCGATGAACTGGCTGCGCTGGTGAAAAATGTCAGGACCTACAGAGAATACAGTTTGTTGTGTTTAGGCGAAACGTGGCTAACTACCACCATCCCAGATGCTAACGTGGAGCTACCCGGGTTTAGCACAGTTAGAGCAGACAGAGACCTGCGGGAAGCAGAAAGGACGAGGACTAGCTCTCTATGTCAATACCAGGTGGTGTAACTCTGGACATGTTAATGTCAAAGTCTGGAAATAAGACTATTGACTTACTGTAGGCAAACATTAAAGACTCATACAGCGCCACCCCGCTGCCTGTGCTTGGGAAAGCAGATCATAACCTGGTTCTGCTTCAGTCTCACTACAAACCAAGAGTGAGGGTCCTACCTACAACCACAAGCTCATTCAGGAAGTGGTCCCCTGAGGCAGAGCAGGCTCTGAGAGACTGGAACTACAGACTGGGATATCCTGCAGGGATCACATAGTGAGAACATTGAGGAGGTTGTTGACTGCACTACTGACTACATCAACTTCTGTATGGACATTGTAGTTCCAGTAAGAACTGTACGCTGCTACGCTAACAACAAGCCATGGATTACAAGTGACATCAAGGGCCTTTTGAACCAGAAGAAAAGGGCTTTTAAAGGCGGTGATCAGCATGAGCTCAAGTGTGTGCAGAAGGAACTCAGAGTCCAGCTCAGGGCAGCGAAGGAGCAGTACAGGAGAAAGCTGGAGTAGAAGTTACAGAATAACAGCGACAGACAGACAGACAGACAGACAGACAGACAGACAGACAGACAGACAGACAGACAGACAGACAGACAGACAGACAGACAGACAGATAGATAGATAGATAGATAGATAGATAGATAGATAGATAGATAGATAGATAGATAGATAGATAGATAGATAGATAGATACTTTATTAATCCCAAGGAGAAATTCACAGGTCGAAGTGGGGTGCCACCATCGAGAGAGACGTGAAGACAGCAAACCAAATGAACAACTTCTTAAACAGGTTTGACCACCCTAACTCACTCTCACCTCGGAGTACTGCACCCTCCACCCATCCTTCTGCTGATACCAGCACAGGAGAGACATGTGATAAAGACAATGGAGAGGCTGCTACACCAATCCCTCTCCCACTTGGACAGAGGCAGTGGTGCTGTAAGAATTATGTTTCTGGACTTCTCTAGCGCCTTCAACACCATCCAACCTCTGCTCCTTAGGAACAAGCTGACAGAGATGGGAGTAGATTCATACCTGGTGGCATGGATCGTGGACTATCTTACTGACAGCCCTCAGTATGTGCGTCTCAGGAACTGCAGGTCTGACATTGTGGTCAGCAGCACAGGAGCACCGCAGGGGACTGTACTTTCTCCGGTCCTGTTCAGCCAACATACATCAGACTTCCAATACAACTCGGAGTCCTGCCATGTGCAAAAGTTCGCTGACGACACTGCTATCGTGGGTTGCATCAGGAGTCAGCAGGAGGAGGAGTATAGGAACCTCATCAAGGACTTTGTTAAATGGTGCGACTCAAACCACCTACACCCGAACACCAGCAAAACCAAGGAGCTGGTGGTGGATTTTAGGAGGCCCAGACTTCTCATGGACCCCGTGATCATCAGAGGTGACTGTGTGCAGAGGGTGCAGACCTATAAATACCTGGGAGTTCAGCTGGATGATAAATTAGACTGGACTGTCAATACTGATTCTCTGTGCAAGAGAGGACAGAGCCGGCTATACTTCCTTAGAAGACTGGCGTCCTTCATAATCTGCAATAAGATGCTGCAGATGTTCCATCAGATGGTTGTGGCGAGCGCCCTCTTCTACGCAGTGGTGTGCTGGGGAGGCAGCATAAAGAAGAAGGACGCCTCACGCCTGGACAAACTGGTGAGGAAGGCAGGCTCTATTGTAGGCACAGAGCTGGATAGTTTAACATCTGTGGCAGAGCGACGGGCACTGAGCAGACTCCTGTCAATCATGGAGAATCCACTGCATCCACTGAACAGGATCATCTCCAGACAGAGGAGCAGCTTCAGAGACAGACTGCTGTCACCGTCCTGCTCCACTGACAGACTGAGGAGATCGTTCCTCCCCCAAACTATGCGACTCTTCAATTCCACCCAGGGGGGTAAACATTAACATTATATAAAGTTATTGTCTGTTATACCTGCATTGTTATCACTCTTTAATTTAATATTGTTCTATGCTGCTGCTGGAGTATGGGAATTTCCCCTTGGGATTAATAAAGTATCTATCTATCTATCTATCTATCTATCTATCTATCTATCTATCTATCTATCTGTCTGTCTGTCTGTCTGTCTGTCTGTCTGTCTGTCTGTCTGTCTGTCTGTCTGTCTGTCTGTCTGTCTGTCTGTCTGTCTGTCTGTCTGTCTGTCTTAAATTAAAAGTAATGACTTACCAAGGTACAAAGAAATCCATTCAATTTAATTATACAACAGTAGGTCTGCAGCTAGAAGGTGATGAGAGAGACTTGGGTGTCCTTTTAAACTGATCACCATCTTTAACCAGACAAAGTGGACAAGGCTACTAAGAAGGTTGGTGACATGTTGTCCATGATGTACGCACTACAGTATATGCACTACACGGCCAAAAGAACGTGGACTCCCTCCCACGCACCACACCCATATGTCTTTGCTGAAGATCTCATTTCAAACCCTTGGACATTAACATGGAGTTGCCAGCCCATCTTTGCTGTCTTAACATCCACTGGATTTTGCAACATGTCTGCTGCGTTTTGCTTCAACTCACTCACAACTGCATTACGGAGGTCGGCCCTGATGCTGGCTGATAATGCGGGGATCACATTCACCATTCCTGTCAATCCCAAAAGTGTTCAGTAGATTTGAGGTCAGGGCCTTGTGCAGGTCAGTCAAGTTGTTCCATACCATTTCTCTGTTGACCTTCACCAGACTGTTACCAGGTGGTATTCTCCTGGCATACGCCAAACCCCGATTGACCAAGCAGACCACCAGATCTTCAGTGAAGAATAATTCAAAACTCCAGAGACTGAGTTTCCACTGATCCAGACTCCAATGGCAGTGGGCTTTACACCACTCCAGCTGGTCCTTGGTATTGCTCACTGTTTAATGAAGCTCCAGAGAAACAGCTTCCATGCTGATGTTGATTCTAAAGGCCGTCTGGAATTCAGTATTGGCTGCTGCAACCAAAGATGGATGATATTTATGTGCTTCAACATTTGGTGCTCACAGATCTTGTGTGTTCTACCACTTTCCAACTGAGCTGTTGTTGTTGCTCATAGATGTTTCTTCTTCACACTTACAGCACTTATACAGTGAGGAACATAAGTATTTGAACACCCTGCAATTTTGAAAGTTCTCCCACTTAGAAATCATGGAGGGGTCTGAAATTCCCATTGTAGGTGCATTCCCACTGTGAGAGACAGATGGTAAAAAAAAAATTCAGGAAATCCCATTGTATGATTTGTACAGAATTTATTTGTATTGCACTGCTGCACATAAGTATTTGAACACCTGGCAATCAGCAAGAATTCTGGCTCTCAAAGACCTGTTACTCTGCCTTTAAGAAGTCCACCTCTACTCCACTTAGTAATCTTAATTAGTAGCACCTGTCTGAGCTCTTTAAAGACACCTGTCCACCCCACAGTCAGTCAGACTCCAACTACTACCATGGGCAAGACCACAGAGCTGTCAAAAGACACCAGAGACAAAATTGTGGACCTCCACAAGGCTGGAAAGGGCTACGGGGCAATTGCCAAGCAGCTTGGTGAAAATAGATGAACTGTTGGAGCAATTGTCAGAAAATGGAAGAGGCTAAAGATGACTGTCAGTTTCCCTCGGACTGGGGCTCCATGCAAGATCTCACCTCGTGGGGTAGCACAGATGATAAGAAAGGTGAGGAATCTGCCCAGAACTATACGGGAGGAGCTGGTCAATGACATGAAGAGAGCTGGGACCACAGTTTCAAAGGTCACTGTCGGTAGAACTCTATGCCGTCATGGTTTCAAATCACGCATTGCACGGAAGGTTCCCCTGCTCAAGTCATCACATGTCCAGGCCCGTCTGAAGTTTGCCAATGACCATCTGGATGATCCAGAGGAGGCATGGGAGAAAGTCTTCTGGTCAGATGAGACCAAAATAGAATTTTTTGGTCTAAACTTCACTTGCCGTGTTTGGAGGAAAAAGAAGGAGGAGTTGCATCCCAAGAACACCATCCCTACTGTGAAGCATGGGGGTGGAAACATCATGCTTTGGGGGTGCTTTTCTGCGAAGGGGACAGGACGACTGCACTATATTAAGGAGAGGACGAATGGGGCCATGTATTGTGAGATTTTGAGCAACAACCTCCTTCCTTCAGTCAGAGCACTGAAGATGGGTCGTGGCTGGGTCTTCCAACATGACAATGACCCGAAGCACACAGCCAGGATAACCAAGGAGTGGCTCCGTAAGAAGCATATCAAGGTTCTGGAGTGGCCTAGCCAGTCTCCAGACCTAAATCCAATCGAAAATCTTTGGAGGGAGCTGAAACTCCGTATTGCTCAGCGCCAGCCCCGGAATCTGACAGGTCTAGAGGATCCTTCAGTCAAAGCACTGAAGATGGGTCATGGCTGGGTCTTCCAACATGACAATGACCCGAAGCACACAGCCAGGATAACCAAGGAGTGGCTCCGTAAGAAGCATATCAAGGTTCTGGAGTGGCCTAGCCAGTCTCCAGACCTAAATCCAATCGAAAATCTTTGGAGGGAGCTGAAACTCCGTATTGCTCAGCGCCAGCCCCGGAATCTGACAGGTCTAGAGGAGATCTGTGTGGAGGAGTGGGCCAAAATCCCTGTTGCAGTGTGTGCAAACCTGGTCAAGAACTACGGGAAACGTTTGACCTCAGTAATTGCAAACAAAGGCTTCTGTACCAAATATTAACACTGATTTTCTCAGGTGTTCAAATACTTATGTGCAGCAGTGCAATACAAATAAATTCTGTACAAATCATACAATGGGATTTCCTGAATTTTTTTTTACATTCTGTCTCTCACAGTGGGAATGAACCTACAATGGGAATTTCAGACCCCTCCATGATTTCTAAGAGGGTGAACTTGCAAAATCGTAGGGTGTTCAAATACTTATGTTCCTCATTGTATTTAGCCAAGGAAGAAATTTAACAAACCAAGTTGTTGGAAATGTGGCATCCTATGACTGTGCTATGCTGAAAGTCACAAACGCTTCAGTTCAAGTGCACCCCGTTACACGGCCAGATTCCAGGGCTGTGTGGACCTCTTAGCAATGTGTTGGCTGACATAACTCAGCTCACTAATTAGAAGGGCAGTCCACATACCTTGGACCATGTAGTGTATCAGGAGCAGTGAGTCCAGATCCAGAAGTGTGTGTGCAGCGTCACACACGTGCGATTGGGAAACAGCTAAAGGGCCTGAATAATACAAATTATACGGCAGACCAGGGGACTGCGAGGTGCACTGACTGTCTCTCTCAATCCCTTGCAGACCATCCATGGGAAATCACGCACAGTTGTAGCGCCACTGATGACATCACTTCCGGTCACGGAGCCTCCAATGTCGTCACTTACATGCTCCTCTAATAAACCACCATCCTTAATACCATGCCTTCAGTTGTTTTGGACAAGTATCTCTGAACATCTCTTTTCAATTTAAGCCATTTTTGCAGCTGAGGAACAATATACGAGCGGCTGCCCCAAACCTTTTTGATGACTTTTTGTCGTTCTTGTGACAGCAGGTTTGTCTCCATATTCAATTAATGACATAAAAGTAGGGCGGCACGGTGGCGCAGTGGGTAGCGCTGCTGCCTCGCAGTTGGGAGACCTGGGGACCCGGGTTCGCTTCCCGGGTCCTCCCTGCGTGGAGTTTGCATGTTCTCCCCGTGTCTGCGTGGGTTTCCTCAGGGCTCTCCGGTTTCCTCCCACAGTCCAAAGACATGCAGGTTAGGTGGATTGGCGATTCTAAATTGGCCCTAGTGTGTGCTTGGTGTGTGGGTGTGTTTGTGTGTGTCCTGCGGTGGGTTGGCACCCTGCCCAGGATTGTTTCCTGCCTTGTGCCCTGTGTTGGCTGGGATTGGCTCCAGCAGACCCCCGTGACCCTGTGTTCGGATTCAGCGGGTTGGAAAATGGATGGATGGATGGACATAAAAGTAGAAAACAGAGTGGAGAGAAGAGTAACGAGCCTGGACTGTGGGGTCTGAGTTGTGAGAAAATGCTGAAGGACTTGAATCTTACCAGTTTAAGGGCAGAGACTTGAGGATGTGACCTGACAGTAGTGTTTAAAGATATGAAGGTAGTTGGTGTCAGGTGTCACCTTTTATTAGAGGTTGTATTTAAAAAGAAGTAGTTAGGCATACATTTCATTCAAATGTAGTTCTCCACACCAAGAAATGTACAGACAACGGACAAATTATCCTCTGGTGCCGGTGGAAGCAGCAACTCAAACACTTTTGTAAACAGGCGTTTTAGAAATATTAGGTGAATATGAAAAGATGATCTGCACTGGGCTGAATGGTCCGCTCTTGTCATGTTATACAAACTCCTCAGGTCTTTTGAATTTCTCTGTAAATGTTCTCAGGCCCCACACACCCCAATCTGATCAGATACCCAATGAAGTGTCACCTCACCTGTAGGAAGCAGTTGTTGTCCTTGGTCTCTGACAGCTCCCTCAACTCAGCATCTTTCCTCTTCAGCTCCTCGATCTCCTTCTCCAGTTCCTCCCTGACTCCTTCAATCTTCTCCATTTCTGTCTTTTCTTGTTCTCTGATCGTCTCAATCAATTTCTTCTGGGTTTTTCCAATACTGCAAATCAGATCAGTGAAGCTCTTCTCGTGTTTCTCCAATTCATTTTCCACAGAGATCTGGTTGGAAGGAAAAAAGACACAGAATTAAGTTACCTAATAAGAATTACCAGTCACAAGGCACTTCTGTTGGTACTTAGATGTTGTAAAGGATGATTTAGATGGGCTGGTATCACCTCTGGGTGGATGATGGTCCTTTACTTAAACAGAAAACTAGAATAATGGAAGGGCACTAAGAGATTGTCTCCCAGGGAAATATGTTCTCTCAGTTTGCCAGGTGGCAGCATCCCACTGCCAGTGCTCCCCTTTGGGCACTCCTAGGGCTGAATGGGATAAGTAGTCTGAACAGGCAGCCATGTTGAAGTGTGTTGGAGCTGCTAGAGTGAGGTTTTGGGTGAAAACTCCACTGTGCTTTGAGTCCTTTGTCTGACCCAGAAGTGCTTCTGGAGTACACCTGTCACCTGCTGGGAATACTCGAGAGTTCAGCTTTAAAAAGAGCCTCTCCTGCTGTGCTGGGTACGCTGGACCTGGGAGTGGAGTAGGACAACACTCAGCTGGAGCAAAGCAGGAGAGCAGAAGAAGAACAAGTCCGGGAATTGTAAAGAAAAGCTTGTGTGTTGGGCGGTAGTTGTGTAGAAGTAAAGGAGACATTATGGACCAGACAGTGGTGTGTAGTAGTTGAGTTCTGCTATTGGGTTTCATTGTGTTTTTTTTAGTGATTTCTTAGTCAGTTGTCTCCTGACATCTTTTTCCACACTTCAGTAAGATATTCTTCATTCCTTGCACCCTGGACATTATTTCTTTCTTATGTTGCACTTGTTTCACAAATGTCCTTTAAGGTGACCCCATCACCTCCTCACTTAAACCATAATTCAAACTGCAGTTCCAAACGGGTGTTCTATTTACTGCTGTGCCCCTGTCCATTACTTTAGGTGGGATCCTCACACACCACAGTTCCTGAACACAAATGTAGTATTAGAAGATGCTCTACAGAACACTTCAGGCATTTTATAAAAGTCCAAGACACCATTACAGATTTAAAATGTACGGTGCTAGAGATTACCAAACCAGCTCACCATGTAGTGACATTGATAGTCTTCTCTAACGTAAAGAGGCCAAGTGGATCTTTAAGATCAACACGATTCAGCCAACAGCTTTAAATGAACTGAACGGACTTTCATGTTTCCTTGTCTCTTTTAGAACGGTTGTCGACATTTGCCAACATGCAGACCCGAGGACTGATGTCATCAAAACTCAACATTCAGGGGTAGAGGGTGATAATCAGCTGTAAACATCAACAAAACTCACCATTACGTTATAGGTGGACTCTCTTTGCTAGGAGGAACGTTAGACTCATTGACTTGACGTCTAATCTGTGTGTTTGTGAGTAGTGAAGAGGAAATCAGACTCTGATTTTGATACGAGGGATCAGGAGATCGAGCAGGAGAGTGAGGTACTAACATCAGCTAATCGCCCAAGGGCTCGTTTGAGCAGCTGATGCACCTCTGGCAAGGCTCCTCTGGGAGGAATACCCACACATCCATCTGTGGGAGGCAAGCTAGCTACTGGACTTTACAAGATGGCACGGCTTATTAGTGAACACAACCAATTACCAGCCGCTGGACTACTTCAGGCTGCTCTTTCCTGAAGCTGTCTTTTAACGAGACAAAGAGGTGCGCCAGGCAATTTTTTGATTCCCCTGCTGAGCTTGCACCGTATTCTCATTTTTCAAGGTGGAAGCTCACAACAAAAGACGAGATGAAGGGCTATGTGGCATTGGAAACAGAGACAGGACTGGACTGGCACTCTTAATTTTTGGGAGCGCTGGTCCAAATGTGCTCTGTCCCCTGTCGACTTTGGACAGTTGTGTTGAGTGACAGGTACATGCTTCTGCAGTTTTATTCATTTCTGTGACAACCAGAAGCAAATCCTGTGAGGTGAGTCAGGGCATAACTCCATGTATAAAGTTCAGCCTCTTCTAGACCTGTAGACATGTAAACAACATTATCAGCCTGGCTGTGGATGATAAAATACAAGGGTTCCAATCTCTCTCTCTCATTCTTCCTAGGGCATGAAGCGGAAGCGGAAGCAGAAGCAGACAATGGCCAACAGTGAGATGAATCTCGTTGCAGTCGTAGTAGAGGAACTCCAGGCACTCGACGAACAGATTCAGAAACTCCTGTCCAGACGAAGATACAGTACCTTAGAGATCTGAAGGCTCGGCTGCTGGATGAACCGTCCTCGCCATCTGTAATTGGCGTAACATCAACCTCGCGTTGTGCCGCTCAAGTGAACTTCACCCCCGCGCCTCGTAGGAGTGACACCGGTGATGACCTCAGCGTATTTCAGCTATGCAGGCGGGGGTTCAAGGCCAGAACACCTCTATCGGCACAGGCAAGCATCTTAACTCAGAACTGGTTCGACCCTCTCTGCGTCCCCAGTTCGCCTTCAGCCCCTGGTGATGTAATAGTGGTAGGTGATTCTATTGTTAGAAACCTCAATATCGCATGCCCTAATGGAAAATCTTTTGTTTCTTGTTTTCCCGGTGCTCGTGTCCGAGATGTGATGAGACGTGCGCCGGCAATCTATGAGAAACACAAGAACAGGGCAGTTGGAGCAATTGTTTTGCATGCCGGCGTAAACGATATAAGGCACCAACAATCGGAAATCCTCAAGGCTGACTTCACAGCATTAATTAAAGACACGAAGGAGAGGACTCCATCGGCATAGATCTTCATTTCGGGTCCACTGCCTCTCGTCAGACGATCAAACAAGTACTACAGTCGTCTGCTAGGATTAAACAACTGGCTGCAGGGTTTCTGCAAGAATCAAGACATCGGGTTCATCAAAATCTCTTTTGGGAAAGACCGCGTTTTTTCAAGCGAGATGGCCTGCATCCGAACAGTTTCAGCGCCCGAGTCCTCTCCGAAAACATATCTAAGGTAAGTCGTTTATCTTGACTATCATTCTCTACTCTTAACCCCTTCTGAAATGCTACTGCTGTGTTAGGACATGATAATTGTTTAATAAAATCTTCCATAAAAGTGCAGAACATAAATACTGTAATAACCAACCTCAATGCATGTAGAAAATCTAGGCAATATGGCATAAACACCAATAATTTAATTAAAATTACTACTTTAGATGAACAATGTATTAAAACTATAAAAACAGATTATAGATTAAACAAAAAATACACACAGAGCGGCGCTAATAAAAATAACTTAGTTCCTGTTCCATATATCAATAACGCACATAGTATTCATCTCTGCCCCTCCGAAACATTAAATATGGCTCTATTAAATATTAGAGCTTTAACTAACAAGACATTTTTGATCAATGATCTTATTAGTGATAAAAAAATAGATTTTATTGCACTAAGTGAAACGTGGCTTAGCTCAGATGGCGCAGCTGTTTTAATCGAATCTGCACCTCCGGATTACAGTTTTACTCGTGCTGATCGCCAAGGAAAGAGAGGCGGTGGCTTAGCAAACATTTACTCAAGCCGGTTAAAATGTAAAGATGTCAGTTTTGGTAAATTCAAGTCCTTTGGGTATCTCGCCGTTGTTATCCATGGAGATTCTCACGTTCTAGTATTATCCGTGTATAGACCTCCAAAATTCAACGCATCTTTCTTTGAGGAATTCTCTGACTTGATGTCAATCTTAATTACGAACTATGACACACTCTTAATAGTCGGCGACTTTAATTTTCATATAGATAATCAGTGTGACCAAAAAGTAAAAGAATTTATGAACCTCCTGGACTCTTTTGATTTGAGACAGCTCGTTAATCAGCCTACACATAAAGCAGGTCATACGTTAGACTTAGTGATTACTAAAGGACTAAAAGTTGATGTAAAGCAGGTCATTGATATTGGTCTATCAGACCATTTTCTTCTACTTTTTAATATAGAAATAATGATAGAAAACACTCATGAGAAGCATATTGTTAAAAAACGCTTCTTTGACTCATCAGCAGCTTTAAAACTTACAAACATTCTAAGCAATCAGTCCGTTTATAGTGCCAACTATAATAGTGAGGATAATGTAAATAGTAAGGTGGAAAGATTTAATACTAAGGTGAGAGCTGCTGTTGACATAGTTGCACCTGAAAAGACAGTTAAAAAATCTTCTAGCATTGTTATACCATGGAAGACCCAAAGAGTGTCTGATTTAAAGAGAGCATGCCGTAGAGCTGAGCGTAAATGGAAGAAAACTAAAATAACTATTGACTATGAAATATTAAAAGTTAAAATAACAGAATACAATAACACAGTCCATCTTGAGAGGCGCTGCTATTTCTCTAAGATTATAAATAACAATGCTAGTAATCCCAGAGTCTTATTCTCAACGATTGATCGTCTGTTAAACCCAAGTAACTCAAAGGAATGCCTCCTAAGTACTTCAAGTAAAGCCTGTGAGGCTATCGCTGTATTTTTCAATCAAAAAATTAATGATATTAGAAAAAACATAGTATATCTCCCCAACACTAAGGATCCTCCTAAACCCCAGTATTCCGTTACAAACAAAAATTGAACTCTTTCACTGGGACTGATTTACCTGTAAAATAATTTCTCAAATGAGACCCTCCACCTGTGCCCTTGACCCAATACCAACAAATTTTTTCAAAGTATCGGGCGTGCTTATTGATAATGTTCTTGACATAGTAAATTCGTCATTACATATGGGGGTCTTCCCAGACTGTCTTAAGACTGCGGTAGTTAAACCCGTACTTAAGAAAAATAATCTCGACCCCTCTGCTCTTGAAAATTATAGACCCATCTCTAACCTGCCTTTCTTAAGTAAAATTATAGAGAAGGCAGTCATTATACAGTTAAATGAGCACCTCAATAAACCTGCTATTCTTGATAAATTTCAGTCAGGTTTTAGAACAAATCACAGCACAGAAACTAATAAATGATTTGCAGGTAAATGCAGACAGAGGCCATTTATCTGTTCTCATCCTCCTAGATCTGAGTGCCGTATTTGACACCATTGATCATAATATTCTTAGAAATCGCCTTAGTCAATGGGTGGGCGTCTCTGGCAGCGTCTTAAATTGGTCTGAATCCTACCTGGCAGGGAAAAAATTCTTTGTTAGTTGTGGTAATTATAACTCAAAGACACATGATATCCTATATGGTGTTCCACAAGGCTCTATCCTGGGTCCGCTGCTCTTCTCCATCTAGATGCTTCCATTAGGTCAGATTATCTCAGGGCACAACGTGAGCTACCACACCTATGCTGATGACAAACAGCTGTATTTATCAATTGCACCTGATGACCCCAAATCTCTTGATTCGCTAACACAATGTCTAACTTGTATCTCAGAATGGATGAATAGTAACTTTCTCAAATTAAATAAAGAAAAAACTGAAATCTTAGTGATTGGCAATAATGGATACAATGAGGCTATTAGAAATAAACTGGAAGCATTAGGATTAAAAGTCAAAACGGAGGTAAAAAACTTAGGGGTAACTGTTGATTGTAATCTAAATTTTAAATCACATATTAATCAGATCACTAGGACAGCATTTTTTCACTTAAGAAACATAGCAAAAGTTAGACCTCTTATATCACTGAAAGATGCAGAGAAATTACTTCACGCGTTTGTTTTCAGTCGGCTAGATTACTGTAACGCACTCCTCTCAGGACTACCCAAAAAAGACATCAATCATTTGCAACGAGTGCAGAATGCAGCTGCTAGAATCCTAACTAGGAAAAGAAAATCCGAGCACATGTCTCCAGTTTTGATGTCACTACACTGGTTACCTGTGTCATTCAGAATTGACTTTAAAATTCTGCTTATGGTTTATAAAGCCTTAAATAATCTCGCCCCATCTTATATATCGGAATGTCTGACACCTTATATTCCAAATCACAACCTCAGATCCTCAACTGAGTGTCTCCTTAGAATTCCAAGAGCAAAACTTGACAGAAGTGGTGAGGTGGGTGGCCTTCTGCTGTTATGCACCTAAAATCTGGAATAGCCTGCCAGTAGGAATTCGCCAGGCTGATACAGTGGAGCACTTCAAAAAACTGCTGATTACTGTAACATGGCCTTCTCATAACTTCACTGTAATTTAAATCCTGATACTCTGTATATCCAATTCATTATAATAACTATTCATGGTGGCTCTAAAATCTGTACTAACCCCTACTCTCTCTTCTGTTTCCTTTTCTGGTGTCCTTTTGCTGGTGGCTTGTGCCACCACCATCTACTCAAAGCACTATGATGTTCCAACAATGATGGATGGATTAAAAGCCAGAAGTCTGTATGACCATCATCATCAAGTCCTTCCGTGAGAACCCTAACTACAAAGAGTTCTATTTCATTTATGTTAGGTAGAATGCCCAGAGGGGACTTGGTGGTCTCGTGGCCTGGAACCCTGCAGATTTTATTTTTTTCTCCAGCTTTCTGGAGTTTTTATTTGTTTTTTCTGTCCACCCTGGCCATCAGACCTTACTCCTTTTCTATGTTAACTATTGTTGCCTTATTTTAATTTCTTATTTTGTTTTTTATTTTTCTTTTCTTCATTATGTAAAGCACTTTGAGCTACTTTTTGTATGAAAATGTGCTATAGAAATAAATGTTGTTGTTGTTGTTTTGTCCGTCAGTATATGCTGGACAAACCCACAAATAATGGAATAAAAGATTTTGTGTTGGCAGAAGCAAGCACTGGCTTCAGTCCGAAAATCATGACATGCAGAAGAAAATGCATCTTATCAAAAACTGACCCTCCATTGACAAGTCAAGGTGTACAGGAGCTACTAGACGGTTATGGACACATGTAGTGCAAAAGGACAATTTCTACTTGTCTCCAGAATTGTTCATGAGATTACAGAGCAAGGAAACTGGAGGATGTGGCACAGTGAGGGTGAAAAGGAGAAATATGGCTGCAGAACTGAAGCAGGCAGGCTGAAAGTGAAACAGTGACAATCCAGTTTTTATGCAGGCAGAAAACGTGGTGGTAGTGGCATGGCACAACGTCAAACGAGTTGTCTCACTATAGTTCACATATTAGAACTTTAGAACAATCTAGATGACAACAGGCCATTCTGCCCAAAAAAGCTCGCCAGTCCTATCCACTTAATCCTTCTAAAAACACATCAAGTCGAGTTTTGAAAGTCCTAAAGTCTTACTGTCTACCACACTACCTGGTCTCTTATTCCAAGTGCCTGTCATTCTTTGTGTAAAGAAAATCTTCCTAATGTTTGTGTGAAATTTACCCTTCACAAATTTCAAATTGAGTCCCCGTGTTTTTGATGAACTCATTTTAAAGTCACAGTCTTGATCTACTGGACTAATTCCCTTCATAATTTTAAACACTTCAGTCAGGTCACCTCTTAATCTTCTTTTACTTAAACTGTAAAGGCTCAGCTCTTTTAATCTTTCCTCCTAACTCATCCCCTGTAGCCCTCAATCAGCCTCGTCGCTCTTCTCTGGACCTTCTCTAGTGCTGTTATGTCCTTTTTGTAGCATGGAGACCAAAACTGCACCCAGGACTCCAGATGAGGCCTCACCAGTGTGTTATAAAGCTTGAGCAGAACCTCCTGGGACTTGAACTTCACATATCAAGGCGCTATGTAACTGACATTCTGTGAGCCTTCTTAATGACTTCTGAATACTGTCTGGAAGTTGATAGCTTAGAGTCCACTGTGACTCCTAAATCCTTCTCATAAGGTGGACTCTCAACTTTCAGACCCCCATTGTGTATTCACACCTCACATTTCTACTTCCTATGTGTAATTCTTTACATTTACTGACATTAAAATTCATCTGCCACAAATCTGCCCAAGCCTGTCTGCTGTCCAAGTCCTTCTGTGATAACGGATTCCAAATTATCTGCTAATCCAGCTATCTTGGTATCATCTGCTGACTTAACCAGCTTGTTCCTTATATTCCTATCGAAATCATTTCTGTATATTAAAAATAGCAGCGGCCCCATCACTGACCCCTGCTGGTCACCACTCTTAACACTGGGAGGTTAGCCACTTCCTCACTTGTTAAGTTTAGAGCCTCTGCTATTTTACAGTCTGTATGTTTTAATTCCCTTTTACTATTCCTGATGCACTTCACTGTCTCCTTGACTGTTCTTTTACTACTAAAATACTGAAAGAATCTCTTAGGGTCGTCTGTCGCCTTATCTTCTGTATTCTTCTCCTGCTGTCTTTTAGCCTCCCTGATATCCTTCTTTATGGTTGCCCTCATGTTCTCATACGCTCTACGATTCACTTTGGAGTTATTAGTCTTGTATGTCTATTGCAGCTGTTTATTACTTTGCAGTTTCTTTTTTAACTCTTCACTAACCTACTGTGGAGTTTTCTTTCATTTCCTATTAATTCCAAATTTAGGTATGTACCTGTCCTACATTACACATATAACATTTTTAAACCTCTTCCACTGCTCCTCGACTGTCTCCACACTTAAATGCTTATCCCAGTCCATCTTCCTTAGTCTTTGCTGCATCTTCTCGAAATTTACAAACCTCTGAGAACTGTATTATATTATGGTCACGTGACCCTGGTGGTCCAATCAGCTCTACTCCCTCAATTCTGTTTTGATTATACAGAATACTAAATCCAGACAAGCTTCATCGCGCGTTGGTGCTTTAACATGCCATGTTAGAAACACTCACTGATTTCTATTAAAAACTCCTGTTCTTGTGCTCCGCCATTTACAAGGTTCTCACGTGTGAGAAAGTGATTCATGAAAGGGGAAGCCAGAAGGCAGGAAGCTGGACAAGCCAGTTGCAATAGAGGAGCACAATTGAAAACATGGCAGGAGTTGATTCACTTGATCAGATTCAGGCACAAGTCCACCAAATGGTACCACGCTGTGTATCATCACGGGCGTGAGGTGGCACTGACCAATGGATATATGCTGTTCAAGCAGGCAGACGGTGACAACACCATGACAGCAGCTGATTTTGTAAGAATGTGGTCGACGCCTTGCTGGCAGAGTACATCACAGTGCCTACTGCAAAGAGAGGAAGAACATCACAAAGCGGGCATTGGATGTGGCAACAGACAACTGAAACAGAGGCAGCAGGGCAAGACATATTGGCAGCAGTGAATGTGTGGCAATGCCCGCAGTTCTCTGCTTTCAACAATGTCATAATTTGCAGGACTACACCATGTGACAGGTCTGTGATTTGTATGTGACGTCACATAGAAAAGAGACTCATACAACATAAAACACAGTGGCATTTGGAATATTTTTTGTTCATTGATGTGTGAGACCATTGCATTGTGTGCTTTTAGAAAACGGAGTTTTTAGTAAAAATATTCAGCCCTGGGAGAAAAGAAAAGAAAAGAAGAAAAAATCCGCCTAAAAGAGTTGAATTGACGCTCCTATTATTGTTCACTTCTGATGACTTTGCTCAACTACACTTTCAATATCTATCTTTATATTTGTATTCTATTGGTTATTTTACATATTTATTAAATCTGTTTGCTATGTTGTGTCCCATTTTTAATACCCGATGACATTTGTTACTATCACACTTTAGTTCCCATCTTTTCTTTTTCATTCTTGTCAGAGGGTGGCTCCATGATGGCTGTCCATTTCAGGTTCAAGAGCTCAGGTCTTGGAGGGGACCGAGTGTAATGGAGAAACTGGTTTATTGTAGGCAGACAGTACCAGTAGAAGTGCTAGTTCTTCATATTATAAAGGCTGAAGGATTGATTCATACCGTGTATTACATAATAAGCGCACACGACTGGCACCAGAACACCTCAGAGAAGACATCAGAAGAATAAGGAAGGTGTTAAAGTACAGAGACAGTTTGCTAGTTAATTCTGTTACATCACACTCAAGCAGGTGAGGTTTGTTCTAGCAGAGCAGCAAACAAGTAAGAGTTCATTTAAGAAGGGAGGACATTAAATCAGGCCATGTGTGAGCAGAAGACAGAATTAGACAGAAAGCCGTGAAGTGACCAGAAGGAAAGCAGGAGTTATGGAAAAGATGAGAAAAGATCAAGACACACACAGCAGGCAGCTACCACTAGTGCATGAGAAGCAACAGGTAGAAACGTGAAATTATTTTGAACAGTATGGGCAAACACAGGGGACAGTAACAACTATCGCAGTTTGTTTAAACTTACAAATAAATTCATATTTTTAAAATGAGTCCAACAGTCACCGAATCAGATTTATAAAATGAGGCCAAATCCTACCTGATGTTGGACTTTTTGGAGTCTTACATCTGTGGAAGATGCTAACTAGTCCAGCACCGCTAGCTCTGGGTCATTGAACTTGAGGAGGAGGTAATTAGACTGTGTTGGACTAGAGGACTGAACTTACCCAGAAGTCCTTTGGTATGATAGTGTGCAGTCGTAAAGTGATTCGGAGGGAGTCCAGGAAGATACAAACAGAGCGGTGATGGTGTGAATTTAGCACACAGTAACAGATACATACTGTCCAGGTGAATCAAGCCCAGAGTTGGAGGTGTCCAGCTGTTTTCAGCTCATTTCAGGACTGGACAAACACTCTGGAAACTCTGAGGTGGTAGATAGGAGTGAGAAGTCTCACCTTACAAATCCACTCCAGTGCACAAAGAAAGAAAAGAAGTGAGAACTGCAACTAATTCACCAGGGAAACCGAGGTGCAGGTCTGAGTCTGCGCTCATATAGCATTATACTGGTGCACAGGTACAAGTCCTACCTGGATGGGTAAAAAAGTCTTTTTTGTTAGAGTCATTGTCACTGTCCAGGATGGAACAAATGACATACATAAGGGCAGACTGTCAATTGTGTGATCCAAATTTAAAGAGTTTACTGTTAAGTTGAGGAGTAGAACTGACATGGTGGCAGTCTCAGATGTTTTATCTGTGCCATGCACCAGTCCAGGTAAGACTGAAGAGATTAGGACGTTTAGTGCATGTCTGACATTTTGGTGCAGAACAAAGGGGTCTGCATGAGTTACATTGGAGCCAGAGGGGCATTAATGTAAGCTTAACATTCATTATATTTAAATGAATGCAATCAATTGTTAAAGAAACGATTCAGAAATAAATGTAAAGAACAGGAGTGTTAGTGAGCAGTCGGCATGGGGTTAGACTGGGAGTTTCATGTTTTACTAAGAGGCAGGAATTCTATGAGGAATCAGCAACATCAGACAATCCCAAAGACATAAACCATTGTGGTGGTCAGTCTGTCCTGATGACTCTCCTCCGCTCATTTGTTGTTCCTCGACTGTCACCTCTGCTCACTTCATTAGTGTCTTCATTCGACTGTTGACTGACATGGTGTGTTCTGCTCATTTTACCTGAACTGATGATACACCCCAGTGGTCTGAATGTAATTTGTAAGACTTAAAAAATGTGTTAAGAACAGCAATCTCAACAATAAAAACTGCAATCACTCAACCAGTGGAACACCTCAAGCTATGGAGTCAAACAAAGTTGTGACTGAAAAACGAACAAGAAAGGCCAAAAAGAAACATTGTGCCCACTGATCTCCTTCAGAACATCAATGCCAGGCCACAGTTTGAATAAAAGTGTGAATAAAAACCCAAAGGATATTGGGGTCATACCATCTGAATCATAAATGAATTAACCATGGAGGACAGTGACATGCCATGAAGGGCACAATGAAACGTCTTCTGTCCAAACGGATTTTCCTGTCCCTACACATCCATTGCCAGCTCTTCTGTTTTCAGTTTATTTCTATTGTCTTTGATATGAAGTGTCATTGTAATTCCACTCACCTTCATCTGCTCCTCTGCCTTCTTTGTCTCCTTCAGGGTCTTCTCTCTCACCTCAAGTCTCCTCCTGATTTCACTCCATGTCACCTCCAGCTCCTTCTGTTTGGACACACAAGAGGACACGCTTGGTCTTATCAGAATTCACTTTCAGTTTCACGTTCCATCTGAAGATGAATATACTGAGCTCAGATAAACCTGACAATAAATCAAATGAGTAACAAGTGGAAACATAAAAAAGTAAAACACATTAAACCTGAAGCTCAGAGAAAATGAACAACTTTTAAAATTGAATTCAAGAAACAAGAACACAACTGAAAGTTAATTAACTCAAATTTCAGTGATGAGGTAACAAATGGCTACATGGTGGGCTGCTTTAGGTCATGAAAGAGGACCACATTCAACCTCAATTACCAACGAAGGAGAACGTGACGCTCAGAAAGCACTGAGGACTAAACAGGCAACTGAGACACTCAATAAAGATGAGCAGGACCTGCAAGACAAGCTGGCGGGGGGCTACAGCCAAAGGTGCAAATCAGTCAATGGTATACAAGATGGTCATGAAGGGAACACCGAGGGATAAGAGAGCCTGCTGGAGATGAGGAGGAGGAGGAGAGCTCAGTGAAGCTGAAGGACATTTCATAAACCACTCTACAGCGGTGGACCCCGTGTGTCCGTGTGCTACAACGGGGTACAATAACACATAAGTGTGCTCCACTGACGGGTCATGGATGTTGTCGTCTTGTTTCAGAGGTGGATGTCCAACTTGGACAAGTGGATGGGCTGCTGATTAGTGTGTTGATGGATCCACGTTTCATTATCTTTGACTGAACAAGTGGTAATAGTATTGGCAGGTAGGCAGCGGTGCAAGAACAGTGTGAAGAGCAAGGAGCTAAGATTAGGGGCAGAACAGTCAAGGTGGTCTTAACAGAAGGGCCGTCTGTGCCACATGCTAGTCCAAGTTAGACTGAGGAGTTTAGAAAGTTTAACATGAAGCTCAAATCCGTGTAGTCATAAAAATGCTGAATGAGCAGGAGATGAAAAGAGGAGCATACAAGACGACAACGGCAAATAAAAAATTATAAATCAGAAGTGCTGGAGAAACAAAATCAAATAAAAAAGACAATAAAGATAAAGAGTTAATACCAAAACATCAGAAATATATTTACATCCTAAATCGATTTGGAGATCGTTCCTCCCCCAAACTATGCGACTCTTCAATTCCACCCGGGAGGTAAACGTTAACATTATTCAAAGTTATTGTCTGTTTTTATTTTTATTACTCTTTAATTTAAAATTGTTTTTTATCAGTATGCTGCTGCTGGAGTATGTCTATCTATCTATCTATCTATCTATCTATCTATCTATCTATCTATCTCGTGTCTTTCATTCTCTCTCTCTCTATGAAGGCGTCAGCCACATCCACAGTTATAATATGGAAAGCTCCAATTTGTCATCACACACACATTTCTCTCAACTCTGAGTGTTCCTGGGTAAATAAAGACTCTAATGATGAACGCCACCATTAGACACATTCACTTTCACCAGGATAGGCTCCAGCTCTCTACCATCATAGACATTTTGGCTCCTCAAATGGATGCCCAGATGTCTTTATTGAATTTTAGAAATCCTTTAACTGTTCAGACTTAATTTTTTTCATTAAATACTAAACCCCACTCACCTGTTTTTCTGCTTTTTCCATCTCCAGCTCGACCTTTTTGTGGCCTTCATGTTCAGTCAATGCACACATCATGCAGATATACGTCTCCTCATTTTTACAAAATATTTCCAGCCTCTTGTGATGTTTCACACAGAGCTCCACCTTCAGATTTCCATCTGGATCAGTCAGCTTGTGGTCCTTCCAGGCTGCTATTTCAAAGTGGGGCTGCAGGTGAGTCGGACAGTAGGAGGCCATGCAGGTGAGACAGGACTTCACCGCTTTGAACTTCATCCCAGTACAGGTGTCACACTGCACATCTCCAGGGCCGGCATAATTCTGAGATGGATAAGGACTGAGTCTCGGCTTCTTTATTTTCTTGACGAGTTCATTCAGCACGGTGTTTCTGTGAAGTTCAGGCCTCATGCTGAAGGTCCTTCTGCACTCAGGACAGCTGCACTCATGGCTTTAATCCCAGTAGTCATTGAGGCACTTCAGACAGAAACTGTGACCACAGAGGATTGAGACGGGGTCACTCAGGGTCTCCTGACAGATAAAGCAGGTGATCTCGTTCTGTAATCCAAACAGCTCGGCTTCGGCCATCGTCTGTCAGAGGAGAGACAGGCACAGACAGAGAGTTGGTCAGACAAACGAGGAGATTTAAAGAGAACCCTGAGAGTGAACAGCGAGGACATCTGAAGAGACAAACGTTAGGAACAGAGCTGGACGTCTGGTAATGTGACTCTGTTGTATCAGTTGTGTATTGTGGCCAGCACCAGGTGGTCCTCAGAAGACTGAGACAGCACCTCTCTGTAGTGAGAGGGGGTCCGTGACGGTGCATGTGGGGAGTGTGAGCTCCGCAGTGAGGTGGTGTTGGTGCAGGATGTTGGTTGGGAGGCAAGCGGATTGCTCGTTATTGTCAGCTCAGCTGTTCTCCATTGACATTCTGCAGGTCGTTGGAGAAAAGGCACCTGGACAGATAGCTGAAGAGGGTCTCTGCCATCTGAGAAGGGCTGATGGGGGGGAACTGGCTAGAGATGTGCTGGACATGAAGAAATGGAGCAGAAGCCGATACCTGCGTGGATTTAGCCTGGGCTTTTGAACTTGTCTCTCAGTGTTTTTACTGTCCACAAGCTCTGCATTGTATTGTGGATTATTTATTTATTGTGGTGCACTGCACGTCTGCTCTTTGGGGTCAGAGAACAGGGACAGAGAAGCAGCAGCATGCCGGGTGAGACTGTGGAGTGACACTGAGCACACTTGCCTTACACGTTTTGATTCTTGTCCATGTATTTCATTTTTACTTTAATGAAGTTAATAAGAACAGTTCTGTTCTAAATGCAGCAGCGTTAAGGGTAATAATGTCTGAAATTCCTTTTCACCTTTACTCCTTTAAACTTTCTCTAGTGGGTAACACTTGGAAACCCGGCTATTAAGTTTCTAAAGCCTACTAGGAAGTCGTCAGTTACTGAGGTGTCCGGCGTATAAAAGCGTCTGCTCAGTCTGATTCCAAGTGAAATCTGCCATGTGGGAATATTCGACTCCACACACTCCACACCGCTTACCACTGCTGCTCCTGACGTTGGGGCTCCGCCATCACTGCATACCCCAATTTCTGGTCAGTACTCCAGCGTCCATATCTATACGCAGAGGTCATACATCTACAGCTGTTTGGGGGTCAATGCCCACCAGTTTCTCTTCTACAGTCAGGGCTCTGGCTAAGTGGCCCAGGATATTCACAATTCGTCCTAAACCTTTCTTTATTTTATACTCTTTTGTTCTCTCAGTATTTCGTTTTCTTGTTTTATGTACTTTGTTTCTAATTTTTACCCATCCTGCCTTACTGCCTCACTCCAGAACTCCCATTCTCATCTTTTCTTCTCTTATTTACAGTAAAATGTGGTGTCTTAGGAACAAAGGAAAGTGAATTAGAAAAAGAGAAATAAGAGAGTGAGTGAACTAGAGGAAGAAAAGACCGGAAAACAACAAGAGCACAGAACCAAAGAATAAAGGAGAAAGATGAATGAAAGTGGGCCAGCACTTGTGTGACCCCCTTATACACACACACGGTCACACCAGCAGGGGACATGAGGTGTCAAAGATACTCGTGCGGATGTTCAAATCAATAAGATCACAAACTCACGCGTACAAACTCCTCACCACTCAGAAGACTGCAGGGTGAAAACTGAAGCTTCAGTACCTGAATAGAAAGAGAAAATGGCCACAGTTAAGAAGGCCTTTGCTACCTCAGCTCCATTCACTGTCCACTCATTTACAAAACTGTGTGCTCCAAATGTGACACAAAGTGACATGCGGCTCCTCAAATATAAAGCCGACTGCTGAACCAGCACTCAATGTCCACTTTACACACTCAGCCTTTTTGGTGGACTTACCGGCTCTCACTTTATTTCTTGGCTGATCCTCCTCACCACAGAGAGTCTTCAGGTCCTCTTAGTCAGAGAAGTCGGACATGAAGAGTTCAGCTGGAGAGCCCAACAAGACTGAGCAGATCAGAATGTGCTGAGCGGCTTTAAAGACTTTAGTCATCGTGTGCCTGGGGGTCTCTTTGTGTCAGTGTGTCCAAGCACATCTTCTAGCAGAGTTGGACGTTCAAGAGCCTTCAGTCCTACATGATGAGATGAGCTGCAGGGTTACAGTGGAGGACATTGCCACTTCTGTCACAGGGCCTGCTTTATTATGGGAGGCAAAAATGGGGATGAAAATTAAAATTACAAAATGAAAATGCAATCTCTCTTTTGCAATTTCATTTTCACAGACAACACACAAAAATGCTGTAAAAAT
The DNA here is from genome assembly GCF_900747795.2 of Erpetoichthys calabaricus. Taxonomy (NCBI): domain Eukaryota; kingdom Metazoa; phylum Chordata; class Cladistia; order Polypteriformes; family Polypteridae; genus Erpetoichthys; species Erpetoichthys calabaricus. Next base: position 308,503,297 of record NC_041396.2, on the reverse strand, counting down.
TAGAAATAAACTGAGATAACAGCATTTGAAATTTCACTTTCAGAAATGAAGCTGCAAAAATGAAAAGTGAAATGCAAATGAGCACTGGCGCCACCTGCTGCTCACTGAGTTTTCAGTTTCCACTTTACATTTTCATTTTCAAGTTCTCAACATGCAAATATATTTTAATTAGTTCAGGTGAATGGGCGGGGCTAAGACTTGAACATGTGACAGAAGCATAAAGGTATTGGCTGAACAGAGCCATCGAAGTAAAGAAGACATATCTGCTTCATGGAATAAAGGCCAAAGAAGTAGCGCACCTCATCAAAGGTTCTGGAAGGACAACGACTGTAAGAGTTTGGTGTCCGGTAAGGAAGAGTCTTTTTTATATCTGTCATCCTTCTTGAGGCGGCTGGAACTCGAACCTTCCTACAAGCTCTCCCCCACGTACAGCTGCGCTTAAGGACAGGAAGGGGTTGGTCAGTTATTTGGTTTAACAACCAAACTGTGGACCAGCAGAACAAGTATACCACATTAAATTAAAAGTTGTGAAAGGACAGAGAAGCCAAACCCTACTTTGGACAATCTCGTTCCTATTTTGCTCGGTACAAATCTGATGCCCAAACTACAACAAATCCTTGAAGCAGCCATCTTGTCTGTCCCAGAAAAGATAAATTACCAGCCCAGAAGAACGTCCATGATTATGCGTGATATCATCAATGAACCAGGGGTTATGGCCTGAGAACACACACATCAACACCCGGAGGCAAAATCAATGCAAGTGGAACTTGAGATCAGGTGAATATTACATCTCAGTGTCATAGACCAGACTTCTAGCTCCTGGTCTAGCCCCACCATTCTGGTCATGACAACAGGGTCCTGGCAAATTGTTTTAGTGAAATCCACAAAGGAGAAGAATGCATTTAGTACCCCTAGCGGACATCTACAGAATTGTGCTCTCCTATTTGGATTACATGGGGCACAAACGACCTTCCAGTATCTGGTGGATAGAGTGCTATGACCCCACAATACCTATAGCGCTGCCGGTTTAGATGATGTGGTCTTCTATTCTGGCAGCAGGAAGGAATACATGCAGCAGGTACGTGCTGTGCTCCTGGCACTGAGCGGAGACAGGCTCTGGATCAACCTGAGAAAATCTTACTTTGGGATGACCAAGGCTAAATAATTGAACTACTTATTGGGCAGGAGTACTGTTTGACAATGTGCCAACGTTGATGTCATCATGAAATGGCTCTGTCTGAAAACCAAGCAGCAGGTCCAAGCCTCCTTAGGCTTAGCAGGGCACTAACGTCGGTTTGTCCCGTGTTTCAGGGCGGGTGGCGCCCGTGACAGATCTTACAAAGATTGACTTGAACAGACCCTTGCATCAATACCTGTGTTAGTAAGTCCTGATTTCTCCCTGCCTTTCACCATACAGGTAGTATTGCTTTGCTGAGCCAAAGCATCGATGGTGTTGAACACACAATCATGTTTCAGAGCCGGAAAGTACTGGATCGGAAAACCAGACGGGCGGCAGTGGAGAGAGAGGCCTTGGTGCTTAAGTGGGCTATTAACCAGCTGATGTACTTCCTCCTGAGCCATGAGTTCACTCTTTTGACTGACCATGCGCCCCTCCAGCGGATGGCGCTTCATAAAGAGTCAAATCCACGTGTCACCAGGGTTCTTGGACCTTCAGCATTATAGGTCCTCCATCATCAGGGTTGTCTCCATGCAAACCTCCCATGCTCTTTCCTGTATTCATGACCTCATGGTTCAGGCTACCTGACCAGATGGGTCTGGTCTGGGGGGTCCTATCATGCACTTGTGTTTGGGGGACAGCTTAAGGACTCTAGTGATGGCAGTACCTTGCTGCTCCAGGGGATGCTGCTGTGTAATGATGTCTCTTCTCCTTCTCTCGTTGCAGACCAGAGAGACTGATGGCAGTACCATGACTGACATCACTTCTGGTGTCCATCCACCTGGACCCACCTCTTCCTCCCTGAGGTCCTCAAAGCCAGAAAATCTGCCATCTTGATTCATTTCACTTTGAGAACTTGTGTCTGAAAAGATGTCTACAGATTTATTGTGTATTACTTTGGCTAATTTTGCTTTTGGTTATATGTGGTGACCAGGGTGGTGCCCCAATTGTTTATCATTGAAAAGAGAGCCACGTCCTGGCTGGATTCATCAAATCATAACTGTGTCCACCTCATTAATACATTAAACAGGCACAAGTCTGGGATGAGGAATCTGCTTTATATACACAGACTTGGACTTGTTAGCATTTAAAGACACCCAATGAACTGATGGACACTGTAAGCAGTTATTCATACCCATGAAATCAATTCAGATAAACGTTAACAAGAAGCAGCCATGGTCTACCAGAGAGTTAGGAGAACTGATAGAAGAAATTAGGAAATTCAACATGGAAAATGAACTGGACAGAAGGAACTACAGGAGGAAGTGAAATGTGAAATAAAGCAGGTGAAGATGAAGTAGGACAAGATAAAGATTGAACTGAGGACTGATAACCTGGGCTCTGGTGTTTAAGGCTGAACTGAAGTTAATGTAACTCGTACTAGTGCTAGGGGCCTCTTTTGTCTGGGACAGGGTCAGATGATATGGCATTCAGTAGAACAGTTAGGGCAACAAGGAAACTGGAAATGGTCACGTGATGTAGGAAATCTGACTTTCAGGTGGCCCAGGACTCGCCTCTCGAAGCACTTCATGATGACAGGTGTGAGTGCCATAGGGCAATAGATAGTCAGTGAGGCAATAGACAGAGGACTTCCTCATTATGGGTATGATGGTGGTGGTTTTGAAGCACTTGGGGATGACTTGCTGCCTCAGGGAAATGTTGAAGATGCCTGTGAAGATACATCTGTCAGCTTGTATGTGCATTCCCCGAGAACTCAGACAGGTACGCTGTCTGGTCCAGCAGACTTGTGGGGGTCTACATTCAGAAAAGTTCTCCTCACATCAGCACTGGACAAACACAGTACCTGATCTGCCGGAGGAAGGCTGGACTTCTCACAGGTATGTCATTCAGGGCATTAAACCATGTGTCAAAGTTATTTAGAACATCTGCAAGGGAGGCATCACCACTGCAGACAGGTGCTGTGGTCTGATAGTCTGTCAAGTCAAGTCAAGTTGGGGAGCATGCACTGGTACAGCACGTTGCTGCTCCCACTACACGACAAAACAACTCAGGATCCCGGTTGGCAACCCCCCAGGCAGACACGCGGTCCAGTCCCACCCTCTGGAAATGACCCTCTATCTGCTGCAGCCAGGTGTTACGTGGATGACCCCTTGGCCTGGTCCAGCCACTCAGGTACCCAATAATGAGGATCTTCTGACGTAACTGACGCTCTGTCACAATGTAGGTAATGTGCCTCATTTGGGACTCCATGAGCAACACAAAGTCAAACCAATGGTACCCAAGGATTTTCCGGTGAGACACAGTGATGAAGGAGTCCAGTCTTCATCTCAGGTCACTGGATAGCATCCATGTCTTGCAACCATATAGCAATACTAGGGGGCTTCGCCACCTGCTCGCTTCGCTCGCCAACCCCCGTGTTTGGTTAATCTGATATACAATGTACATTTTTTTTTCTTTGGAATTGTTTCAATTTCATTATTTGCACTTTTACTTTAAAGCTTCATTAAAAACAATTTTGTTTGGAGACACTTTGTGACAATGCCCGTAAGTGAATATTGTTTCTGTTTCTCTAATAAATACTCTGACTTTTTGTAATGTTTGTCCCAGTCATTTAACGATTGTCATAGCAAATGCTATTCTGACGGTAAACTGTAAACATTTTAATACGAATGGCATATCACGATCTCCTCTGGTGTGTAATGTTATTTGCGGAATATATACATAACCTTTCTTTTTTGCCTGTTAAAATTTGCATCGCTTCTCCGTGATCATCAATATACACCTGACCGAATTGTGTATTCTTTGAGATTTAACTTGTTGTTGCTTTAACTGTTCCGGGACCACAGATTCTCTAGCGTATGGTCCATTATTGTGTAAATCGCTGTTTTCTGCATTGAATGATGCAAATGCGAAAAGACTTTGTTGTTTACTCTTTGCCTTTTATTTCCGACCCTGATTTGTCCTGCTAGTTTTTTCAATTACACCTGGCTCTGATGATTAATCACCTTTTGTTTGCGGTAATGCGATCTTTTCTATCTTTTCTTTGATACTGTAGCGAATGACAGATAAAGTGTCACAAAAGACTTACTTGAACAATCGAAGACTTCCTAACCCCAAACACCCTCTCCAACGCCCCCCCATACCGCATCAATCAATACCCCGCTATCAGTCTTCCATGCTGTACTCTGCCCTCCCTCCATCGGACCTAACAGTCACTTAAAACCAAACAACCCTCAACCTGGATGGGACGCTACAATACTTTTGGATTTTACTGCTTTCATATTCTGTACCTTTGTCTGCATGTGTATCGCGCCATCGTTTGTTGGAGACTTTGGAATTCCACTGCTTTCATAATCTCTTATCTGCTTTCTTCACGTTTCACTCTGGGGCGGGGGGCTGGATCCTCTTTTTTGTGTGTCTGTGTCGTCACCTATGGGCGCGTTGCCTCATTTCTTATTTACGTCATTTGAGCTCCTTTGCTATTGAGCCGTGAGGCGTGGTGGGTTTGACCATGCTGTGGTTTGTGGACGTCTCAGGACTCCGTACTTTGTGAGATTTGACTGTGGGGCGGGACGCCGAGGCCTCTTGCGTTTGTCTGTGAGTACTCATATTATTGTATTACTGTAATGTGATGATTCACATATGCTGTGGAGTCCGGATCTCTGGGGGGTGTGCCTGCGGTGTGTTAAACACGCGTTGTAGGCGCACGCACCTTCCGTACTATGTCGCGTTTGACTATGCTGTGTAGTGTGGACGGTTAGGGTTCCGTATTGCCTGTGCTCGTTGCTTTATTTCGTATTTTATCCATGGAGCTTCTGTACCATCTCGGGGGTCTGCCTGCGGTGTGTTGGACGCGTGTTGTAGGCGCTCTAGGGCTTATGTACCATCTCGGGGTATGTCAGGTTTGACTATGGTGTACTGTGGACGGTTAGGGTTCCGTATTGTCTGTGCTCGTTGCTTTATTTCGTATTTCCGTTAGGTGAGCTGTCGGCGCCTGCGCAGTACGTCTCCTGCGTCCACCGCCGTGTACCTGGGTCCATGCCATCCGGTTTACCATTCTCGGTTAGTAATATGGATAAGAGCTTGGATTCCCTGCTTCATGTGCTGTGTGCCTCTGGTGTGGTAAAAGTGGTTGTGGAGTTTAAAAAAAAATAAATCAGGTTGTGACTTACAGTAGTGGAGGAAGGGAAAGCCCCATAGATGTTTTAACATGTAGATCTCATTTGAAAGAGATAAAGAATTGTATGGTCATTAATGGGGAAAGTAGTGGTGATGGACTGGAAGGTGCAGGATATGATAAAGGCTAAGAAGGAGGCAAAGAAGACATGGCACTAATCAGTGAGGGAGGGATGTTGAGAAATGTATAGGCAGACAAAGGAGACAAACAGGACAATGTCCAAGAGCCATGGGACAAGCTTCAGAGGAGGTGTCTGAAAAACTAGAGACAAAAAAGAAGAGAAGGTTTACAGAAGAGTGAAGGCTAAGTTCAAGGCTGGAAAGGATTTTAGTCAGATAAGGCAATGAAAGATGAGCAAGGTGTGGTCTTGAGTGAGCATGAGAGGATCAAGAGTAGATGGAAAAGGTACTTTGAAAAGTTATTGAATGAAGAATATCCAAGGATATTATTTGGAGATGTATTCTGAAAATGAAGGGTGAGTACCAAGAGTAAGAAGGGAGGATGAAGAGGATACACTGATAGAAGGAGAATTTCATGAAGGTTTTGAAAAAATATAAGAGAATTAAAAGAAGAACAGGCTCAGTTATTATTAGAGCAATTTTAGAATGTCCCAGGCCCCACACTGCTCACCCTGAACATGAAGGTACCATCAAACAGGTTCCTTGGGCCCTTACTCTTACATACCCAGCAATGTGGGGAGAAGAACAATGGATATGGAGATTTTGGGATGAAGCATCAGAGGACGACCAAAGAGATTGTGGATGGACTGTGTAAAGGGAGATCTAAATGAGAAAGGGGTATCAAGAAGTGAACAATAGTCGAGATAGAGGGGTGACCATACATGAAAGTGGGAAAAGCTTTACGAAGAAGAAGTCATCTAACGCCTCTTGGAGGTCAATGCCTAACAATTTTTCTTTTGCAGCCGTCTTCTGATGTTGGTCCTGACTTGTTTGACACACAGGATATTCAGACATTTTTGTAAACCTTTATTTGTATGCTCTTTGTTTGTCTCGGCCTGTCTTTATATACAATACGCTACCGTGGCTGTTTGCTTGTCTGTCCAGGAATTTAAATCATCTGCAGCTCGCAAACCGTTTGAACTATTGACCTGAAATTTGGTACACATATACTACGTGACGTCTGCTATCCGTTTTCGGGGTGATGATTGACCTCCAAGGTTACTCCTTTTTTTATTTTTATTTTATTTTACTGTAGAATCAACTCTCGGCACCGGCCATGCAGCGCATGTGTATGGGCGCCGTTATCATCCCTACCACCTTCGCCGTCACTTCCCCTACCCTCTTCATATCTTAAATCATTCTTGAGTCAGATTGAAGACTTAAGTGCCAGCTTAAGTGAAAAATTAAAGAAAATGAAAGAAGCAAGAAAATAATTGCAACACAAACACTGACTTAATCAGTTTTAATGCAAAAAGATGCTGACAAAAGAAGAGAAGAAGTGGGCCGCTAGGATGGAGTAAAGAAGAGCTGCTCAGGAAGCAGTACGTGCATCAACCTCTGAGCAAATGAATGCTAAATGTACAGAGAAAGAGGATGAAAACTAGGAATGCTCAAGTCAAGTGTATTCACTGCACGTTATCACGTCTGTTATGGGAGATGGACGTCTGAAGCAGAACTCCGTTAGCAGTGGTGTTAATTTTTCTCTTATTTTTATCATCCCAAGGTATCCTGTATGTACCCAACTCGAGGAGGTTCTATTAAAGTATATGCAAGCATATATAAACATGAGTGGTAAGAAAGGGGCTCAGAAAGAAGCGAAAAAGAAAACCAAAGCTACACCCAAGACTAGACAGGCATCAAGTCCAAGTCCAACCTCAAGGTACGACCTTACAGAGACTGACCTGGAGCAGACAGGCAAAGCTCAGATCTCCCGGGACCCCGGGCCACTGCATCGTCTCCAGTTGAGAGCAAAACTGGGAGTGAATGTGAAATTGATTCAGGTCACGATAGCTCGTTGATTCCAGAAGATCCACCAAAACTCGAAATGGCCTTGCTCTCTGCATTTTCATCTATTCCTCGCAAGCATCGGCTGTAATAGGGCTTGTCACTTCACCTGCGGAGCATAAAGACCGAAACGATCTGCCCGAACTGAAAGTAATGTTCTGTGCAATGGCCACCATGGCCACTGCTCAAGACATAAAGGAGTTCAAGAAAGATATAAAGAAAGAAATAAATGATATGCTCAAGAAAAACGAGAAGCTGCAGCAGGATAATAAAAACCTGGAGAAATGTGTATATAATTACTTTGAGGCAGCCTTTAACGGTATGCTAGGAAAAATTGAGGAACAAATTCAGGAAAATGCGTCTAGCTTGGGAATAAAATGAGAGCACTTGAAGATCAGTTGGAAGACGTTAAGCAAACATTCACGACTCGAATTGAAACAGCCGGACTTGTAGCATCTACCGCTTGTAGCAACCGCAAAATACGAGAACGCGATTCCTACACGGGAGTGGACGATGTTTGAAGGTTACAATAGCATTACCATATTCAGTCCTCGTCCCCTCTTGCCCCTATGCCCCCTTAAATAATTGGCAAAAAATAAAACGCAACAGGAAGTGGGACTGATAAATATATTAATATTTGCTGTTTACATTAACTTGCCCGGTGCCTGAGTGCTCATTAGTGAACCCCTTCCCCAGACGCCCTCCCTAGCACCCAATTCCTAACCCCCGGTTTGACACAGACAATAAAAAAATAAGTAAATAATAATAAAAAACTGTTCTTTGAGAATACAAAAGAAAGATTTAACTCAGTCCACAATATAAGAAAACAAGAAACCCTGCAGTTCAGTTCCTCCTGTATGGCAGGAGGAAACACAACAGTCCTTTGGCGAAATGGCTTCTCCGCGGACTATCACAAAGAATACAAACTCAGGGATCCGACTCACCAGATGGGAGCACCCGGAGAACAGCAGTACTTGGCCTCTTCTCGGGGATTCCTCACTTGATTATTTATTCTGGGTGGCCATCCATGAATAGCAGACGTCCCTGAGTGAAGGAAGATTCCTGAATAATTCTCTGAGCATGGATAGTCGCTGCGTTGCCTTCAGCCTTATCCTTCCTTTTTTCTAACTCCTCCTTGATCCGCCATTCCCCTTAAAAAGAAAAAGTTTGCCGCCAAAAATCCTTGGCCCTCTCGGTTGTTATGGAAACCTCACGCCAGCAACAGGCAGCTGGAAAATTTACTCGGGCGGGATCCTCCCAGACTGGGACGTCACCAAAGGTGCCTGAAGGGCTATTTAAAACACCCTCCCAGCCAATATCATAAAGTGACGGACAATCCAGAAGGCTAACCGACTGTTTGTTATGTAGCCTTGCTACAACATTCTTAAAGAAATTGGACATTGCAGGTGTAATTACGTGCTTGCACAATTACGCCAGAAATCCTGGATACCTCAAGCAAATTCAGCTGTCAGAAAAATCATTTCAAAATGTGCAACACGCAGAAGATACAATGTGAAAGAAGGAGAACAAGAAAATGGCAGATTGCTGGACGATCGTCTAGTGCCCGACCGACCACCTTTCACCAGTGTTGGAGTTGATTAGTTTGGTTCACCAAAGTCAAAAGAGAACAAAGTCTGGTCAGAAGGTAAGGAGTAATTTTCACATGTCTAATAATCAGATCTGTACACATAGAGATCACACACAGCTTAGACACTGATTCATGCATGCATGCCATTTGTAGAAGAGAAATGTAGAAGTTAAAATCACGAAGTTGGAACAAACTTTATTGGAGCAGAAAGACAGCTATGAGAAGCAATTCAAAATCTTGACCAAGAAAAAATCAGCAAGGCTATGATAACAAAAGAAATCATATGGACTTTCAATCCACCATCAGCCTCTCATCAAGGTGGAGTGTAGGAGAGACACATTAGAAGCATAAGAAAGATTCTGAACTCAATACTTCATCAACAAACACTCGATGGTGAAAGTCTTCACATAGTGATGTGTGAAGGGGAATCAATTATCAATAACAGACCCCTCACAAAGACATCAAGATGACTAGAGCTGCAACTAATGATTCTTTTGGTAGTCGACCAATTTTTTTTCCTGACTAGTCACGATTATTTCATGCCTGACTATTCTGATGCCTGCGACCTGTGGTTGCACATCCTGTTCTGGGCTCCAGTGCATGTCTAACCTCATCTGCTCACGTCTGTCAACCTGTCAATGTCATCCTAACATCATGTACTATATTATGCCAACATAAAAAATAACGGAGTAAAATATGTAACACGCTAATTACTGATATACTCCAAAACACGAGTTACCTAACGTTAGCTAGAGATGGTTTACTATTTATATGAACTCAAATATTATACGAAAAAAGAAGAAAAAAAACTAGGACGGCTCAGCTACTCCTATTCACTCGTTTACTACAGTATAGCTCCAAACACGCTAGCAAACATAACTGAAGCTATATTCACATAACCCTTAAACTGCCGCAACCGGCTAGAGTCGCTTTCCAGTACAATTTGGAAGTACACCGAAGCTGAGTATATTCAGCGACGAACATTCATTGAACTCCGTAACTGGCTATATTTGCTTCACAGAGCAATTTGGCAGCACACCGGAGCTGATCAGTCAGTGCCGTACATTCGTTGAGCAGCCAGCTCATGAGCACTGCCGGCCCCGGCAGAACTGCGGCTCCACTGTCTCTGGGATTCGGCCGCTGCACTAGACGAGCCTGCAATCATCAGCGTTTACCTCTGTGTGTTTGCGTGAAGCCAGTTCAAGCACAGTTGGCTCCGTGATTTACTGAATTTTAGCTTTAGTTGCTCCTTGAACATATAACTGTAGATTGTTGCAGTAGTTTTTTTTATAATTTTTACAGTTCATTTGCAGTGTGTAAAATGATTAGTGTTGCAGTAATTGTGATGCTCTTTGCATGAAAAAAAATATGTGCTCCATTAAAATTTCACATTTTCTTTGTTAATTCTGATGTTTACTTAAAAAGTGCAGCTAAAAAGTATTTGGCGCCCAGGGGCGCATTAACCCCCAAATATGTGTCGGTTTAAGGGTTAACTTAAACACATTATAGTACAAACATCAACGTTAACACGTGACACAAACTTTACTCGCTAAAACTTACCTCTCAAGAGACGGCGGCATCACAGCTCCAGGATGCTTGTGTTTCAGAAGCTCCTGCATCGTGGTGGTGCTGCCCTGAAAAGAAAGCTCCACTTTGCGTAATCTGCATTCAACTTTTTGTTTCTTTTTCGGTGAAGTGCTCCCACACTTTAGAAAGTTTCTGTCTCAAATTTTTTCCATCTCCTTCCGCCTCCTCTATCTGACTCGCCATTGCAACCACGTTTCTTTTCCGCTACATTCTTTTTCTCCTCAGACATTCTTTTTCGTTGGTAGGACTGTGTGCAGTCTTGACAAACAATAGCAAACAATACTGCCACCAGACGTTCATGTAGTGCATTGCAGTTACAAAAACCAACGTGGTTCTTTGTGACTGAAGCCTCTATTGAAGGATCTGTTTATGATGCATCAACAATACAAAATCCATGTCGATGATTTTTTGTTTTTCAACAAAACTTCCATGATGAATACAAAATTTGGACAGCGTTTTCCTCTGGAGCCAGGCCTGGAGGTGGGGCTCGATGGTGAGTGCCTGGTGGTCGGGCTTACACCCATGGGGCTCGGCCGGGCACAGCCCGAAGAGACAATGTGGGTCCCCCTTCCCATGGGCTCACCACCTATGGGAGGGGCCAAGGAGGTCGGGTGCAGTGTGAGTTGGGTGGGGGCCGAAGGCGGGGACCTTGGCGGTCTGATCCTCGGCTACAGAAGCTGGCTCTTGGGACGTGGAATGTTACCTCTCTGAAGGGGAACAACAACAACATTTATTTATATAGCACATTTTCATACAAAAAGTAGCTCAAAGTGCTTTACATAATGAAGAGAAGAAAAATAAAAGACAAAATAAGAAATTAAAATAAGACAACATTAATTAACATAGAAAGGAGTAAGGTCCGATGGCCAGGGTGGACAGAAAAAACAAAAAAAAACTCCAGAAGGCTGGAGAAAAAAATAAAATCTGTAGGGGTTCCAGGCCACGAGACCGCCCTGTCCCCTTTGGGCATTCTACCTAACATAAATGAAATAGTCCTCTTTGTAGTTCGGGTTTTTCACGGAGTCACTTGATGCTGATGGTCATACAGACTTCTGGCTTTTAATCCATCCATCATTGTTGGAACATCATGGTGCTTTGGGTAGATGGTGGTGGCGCACGCCACCACCAACAGGACACCGGAAAAGGAAACAGAAGAGAGAGTAGGGGTTAGTACAGGAGCCTGAGCTTGTGCGTGAGGTCGAGAGGTTCCGGCTAGATGTAATCGGGGCTCACCTCGACGCACAGCTTGGACTCTGGAACCAACCTCCTTGAGAGGGGCTGGACTCTCTACCACTCTGGAGTTGCCCCCGGTGAGAGGCGCCGAGCGGGTGTGGGCATAGTTATTGCCCCCAACTTGGAGCCTATATATTGGGGTTTACCCCGGTAGACGAGAGGGTAGCCTCCCTTCGGGTGGGGGGACGGGTCCTAACTGTTGTTTGTGCGTATGCACTGAACAGCAGTTCGGAGTACCCACCCTTTTTGGAGTCCCTGGAGGGGGTGCTAGAGGGCATACCTTCTGGGGACTCCCTCGTTCTGCTGGGAGACTTCAATGCTCACGTGGGCAATGACAGTGAGACCTGGAAGGGCGTGATTGGGATGAATGGCCCCCCCGATCTGAACCTGAGCGGCATTTTGTTATTGGACTTCTGTGCTCGTCAGGGATTGTCCATAACAAACACCATGTTCAAGCATAGAGGTGTTCATATGTGCACTTGGCACCAGGACACCCTAGGCCTCTGACCTGCGGCCACAAGTCTTGGACACTCGGGTGAAGAGAGGGGAGGAGCTGTCAACTGATCACCACCTGGTGGTGAGTTGGCTTTGATGGTGGGGGAGGATGCCGGTGGGCCTGGTAGGCCCAAACGTGTTGTGAGGGTCTGCTGGGAACGTCTGGCAGAGCCCCCTGTCAGAAGTAGCTTCAACTCCCACCTCCGGCAGAACTTCGACCATGTCCCGAGGGAGGTGGGGGACATTGAGTCCGAATGGGCCATGTTCCGTGCCTCTATTGTTGAGGCGACTGGCCAGAGCTGTGGCCGTAAGGTGGTCGGTGCCTGTCGTGGCGGCAATCCCCGAACCCGTTGGTGGACACCGGCATTGAGGGATGCTGTCAAGCTGAAGAAGGAGTCCTACCGGACCCTTTTGTCCTGTGGGACCCCGGAGGCAGCTGATAGGTACCGGCAGGCCAAGCGGAATGCGGCTTCGGTGGTTGCTGAGGCAAAAACTCGGGCATGGGAGGAGTTTGGGGAGGCCATGGAGAATGACTTTCGGACAGCTTTGAGGAAATTCTGGTCCACCATCCGGCGTCTCAGGAAGGGGAAGCAGTGCAGTGTCAACACTGTATATGGTGGGGATGGTGCGCTGCTGACCTCGACTCGGGACGTTGTGGGTCGGTGGGGGGAGTACTTCGAAGACCTCCTCAATCCCACTAACATGCCTTCCAATGAAGAAGCAGAGCCTGGGGACTCGGAGGTGGGCTCCCCCATCTCTGGGACTGAGGTCACCGAGGTGGTCAAAATACTCCTTGGTAGCAGGGCCCCAGGGGTGGATGAGATACGCCTGGAGTTCCTCAAGGCTCTGGATGTTGTAGGACTGTCTTGGTTGACAAGCCTCTGCAACATCGCATGGACTTCAGGGACAGTGCCTCTGGATTGGCAGACCGGGGTGGTGGTCCCCCTCTTTAAGAAGGGGGACCGGAGGATGTGTTCCAACTACAGAGGGATCACACTCCTCAGCCTCCCTGGAAAAGTCTATTCAGGGGTGCTGGAGAGGAGGGTCCGTCGGATAGTCAAGCCTCGGATTCAGGAGGAACAGTGTGGTGTTCGTCCTGGTCGCAGAACAGTGGACCAGCTCTATACCCTTAGCAGGGTCCTGGAGGGTGCATGGGAGTTTGCCCAACCAGTCTACATGTGTTTTGTGGACTTAGAAAAGGTGTTCAACCGTGTCCCTCGGGGAATCCTGTGGGGGGTACTCCGAGAGTATGGGGTACCAGACCCCCTGATAAGAGCTGTTCAATCCCTGTACGATCAGTGTCAGAGCTTGGTCCGCATTGCCGGCAGTAAGTCGAACCTGTTTCCAGTGAGAGTTGGACTCCGCCAGGGCTGCCCTTTGTCACCGATTCTGTTCATAACTTTTATGGACAGAATTTCTAGGCGCAGCCAGGGTGTTGAGGGGGTCCGGTTTGGTGGACTCAGGATTGGGCCACTGCTTTTTGCAGATGATGTTGTCCTGTTTGCTTCATCAGGCCGTGATCTTCAGCTCTCTCTGGATCGGTTCACAGCTGAGTGTGAAGTGGCTGGGATGGGAATCAGCACCTCCAAATCCGAGACCATGGTCCTCAGCCGGAAAAGGGTGGAGTGCCCTCTCAGGGTTGGTAGCGAGATCCTGCCCCAAGTGGAGGAGTTCAAGTATCTCAGGGTCTTGTTCACGAGTGAGGGAAGAATGGAGCGTGAGATCGACAGGCGGATCGGTGCGGCGTCCACAGCGATGCAGGCTCTGCATCGGTCTGTCGTGGTGAAAAAGGATCTGAGCCATAAGGCAAAGCTCTCAATTTACAAGTCGATCTATGTTCCTACACTCACCTATGGTCATGAGCTATGGGTAGTGACCGAAAGAACGAGATCGCGAATACAAGCGGCTGAAATGAGTTTCCTCTGCAGGATGTCTGGGCTCTCCCTTAAAGATAGGGTGAGAAGTTCAGTCATCCAGGAGGGGTTCAGAGTAGAGACGCTGCTCCTCCGCATCGAGAGGAGTCAGATGAGGTGGCTCAGGCATCTGATCAGGATGCCTCCTGGACGCCTCCCTGGTGAAGTGTTCCGGGCATGTCTAACCGGGAGGAGGCCCCGGGGAAGACCCAGGACACGCTGGAGGGACTATGTCTCCCAGCTGGCCTGGGAACACCTTGGGATTCTCCCGGAAGAGCTAGAAGAAGTGGCCGGGGAGAGAGAAGTCTGGGCATCTCTGCTCAAGCTGCTGCCCCCGCGACCCGACCTCGGATAAGCGGAAGAGGATGGATGGATGGATGATTTTTTGTAGTCGACGTCGTCAATTACGTCGACTTACTTGTTGCAGCCCAACAGATGACCCAAATGATTTGGCGACACTCACACCCAATCACTTGCTGTTACTGAAGACACAACCCAATATGCCTCCCGAACTGTTTTCCAAAAATGACCAGTACACCTGAAGATGCTGGAAGCAAGTTCAATAGATGGTTGATTTGTTTTGGGAAAGATGGTATAAAGAGTATTTGGCAATACTTCAAGAACTTCAAAACTGGCTAGCACCAGGAAGAAATTTTGAACCAGGAGACATTGTTCTAGTTGTAGATGATGCTGCACCCCGCAATTCCTGTGTAATGGTTTGTCATAAAAAGGTGCCATATGAGCGCCGACCCGACACAGACTGACACCGGAGGCACACTTAAAAACCAAAGAAATGTTTCTTTATTTTTCTTCACCTGTGGGAGCATGTCTTCCCCGTGTCCTGCAGGCTCAACACAGTCCCAAGTGCACAGGCAATACACCAAGACAAAATCTTCTTCTTTGAATCCTCCACTTCTCTCTGGGAGCTTTGTCCTCCTTCTCCCGACTCTGGCTCCTTGAGTGGTGCTTGCTGGCTCCCTTTATAGCCCACCCAGAAGTGCATCAGGTGTTTGATGACCTGCATCTGGCTGCACATCCAGTTGTGGTGGAATAACCACCCATATGGGCTCAGGAAGCCATGCAGCTCCCCCTGGTGGAGGCCACGGAGCCCAATAGGGCTGAGTCCCAAAATCCCATGCCTGTGGCCATGATGCAACCCGGGGGGCTGCCACCAAGCATTTCGGGGAAGATGTTGTGTTGCCCAAGGTTGTTCCCCTGGACCATGTACACAAGGGCCATCTGCCACAGGGTCAAGTCATCAAGACAATGCCAGATCCCAGATAGGGAATTCAATGTGAACACTCAAAAAATTATAATGGCTGGAGACTTCAATTGTGTTTTAAATCCAGACCTAGATTGGTCTCCTGTCACAGGGGCAATGACATCTGACACTGCAAAGACAATTACACAGTTTGTAACTGACCACAACTTATCAGACCCCTGGAGATTTCTAAACCCAAACTCAAGAGTGTATTCCTTCTACTCACCAGTGCATCATCGCTACTCAAGAATTGATTATTTCTTTGTAGATAACAACTTCTTGCCTACGATTAAGTCTTGTAAATACGATGCTATTGTTATTTCCGACCATGCCGCTTTGATTTTGGAGGGTGGCAGGTGGCCGGGGCCCATGGGAAACCCAGTATCTCCCCTTGGACGCTAGATGGCAGCCTCCCTGGGTTTCAGTGGTGCCTCAGACTCCCGCAGGGCTTCATGGAGGTTGGAGTGTTGTGCAGCCCTGTTGGGTTCCACTGGTGCCACCAGGGGGTGCTGCAGCAGGAGCTGCTGGACCCTTCTGGGCACTGGTTTCATCACACCCAGAAGAGCAGCCGAATGTCGGCAATCAAGCACCTGGAGCATTTCCGGATGCCCCATAGAAGGAGCCAAGAACCACCACTCAGCAGCCAGAATGGGGAGAAGGAGGACAAAGCTTGGAAGAGAAAGGAGAAGAAAGTGTGTGGTGTGTTTGGTGGTGCTTGCACACTTGGGACTGTGTTGTGCCTGTGGGGATTACTGGGAAGACGTGCCCCACAGGTGAAGAAAAATAAAAGTCTTTATATTTTATATGTGCCTCCAGTGTGAATCTGTGTCGGGTTGGGCGCTTATATAGCACCATTTTACAGGAGCTAAAATCATTATGCCCCACATAGTCATCTCGCAGATGGCATCTTAATCCACTTTTATTAGTCGACGAGAGCTGTACAGAATTTATATCCAAGCAAATCAAGTTTTTAGAGACAAATACACCCTCAGAGGTCTCTGCAGGGATACTCTGGGAAACCCTGAAGGCCTTCTTAAGAGGACAGCTTATCTCATATCTTTCCCACAAAAATAAATTGGTATCAGAGCTAATTACTAGAATAGATCAAGAACATGCCAGGTGTCCAATTGAGGCATTTCATAGGAAAAGGCAGGCTCTACATTCAGAGTTCAACTGCTTAACAATTAAAGAAACTGAACAACTCATACTTAAATAAGACATCATTATTATGAACATGGCGAGAAAGCCAATAAGATCTTAGCTCAGCAAATTCCACAAGCAGGAAGGTCGCAATGCAATCCCAGCAATCACCGGCACAAACGGAGACAACATCATTGATCATAAAAATATGATGCACACATTTAGAGACTACTATAAATAAGGCATTTCTAGACACATTACAGATACCACAAACAGATACTCTTCAAGCAGGACTGGAACAGAACAGAAAGTGTCTCTATATGCAGATGATACGGTGCTGTACAGTATATATCAGACCCACAAAATACTGTGCCAGCAGTCCTAACAGCACTAACAGAATTTCAATGCACAAGAACCGCCTTTTCCCACCCTCTCCAACATACGCACTTTTTAATACCTGGAAAACATCTGGGATTAAATCACTTAGAGATCTGTACATAGACAACGTTTTTGCATCCTATGAATAATTACACTTCAAATTTAAGTTACCAGCAACACATTTCTTTCACTACCTTCAAATTCTAAACTTTGTTAAACAGAATCTGTCCAATTTTCCTCACCTCCCACCTACCTCTATACCGTGAAAAATATTGTTCATTCTTGAGGACTCCGACAGCATTTCTGTAATATCTAAAACTATTTTACAGTCCCTCCCTTTCAAAGATTCAAGAGAAAAGTGGGAAAAGGATCTCTTACTCAATATTTCAGAAAAGGAGTGGAAGGTAGCAATGCACACAATTCACTCGAACTCCATATGCGCAAAGCATTGAATTATTCAACTTAAAATTATATATCGAGTGCATCTCTCTCATTTAAGATTGTCCAAAATGTTTCCAGGGCAAGATCCAACCTGCGAACGCTGCAATTGAGCTCCGGCCTCATTGGGTCACATGTTTTGGGCCTGTACCAAATTAACATCATTTTGGACCAAAATCTTTAAGTGCCCTTCAGACATCTTGAATGTCACAATCCCTCCTAATCCATTGACAGCTGTGTTTGGTGGGCTCACAGAGGGGCTTTAAGTGGAGAAGGACAAACTGTAACTGCCTTTACTGCACTACTGGCACGTAGACTTGTCTCGCTGAACTGGAAGAATCCTAACTCTCGTATTCTAAGTCAGTGGGTAACTGATGTTATATACCGTTTGAAACTGGAAAAACTCAAATTCGCACTTCGAGGATCTGTACAAAACTTTTTCAAAACCTATCAGGGTAACATTTTAGAATAAGCATTTAAATTGAGGAAGCAGCTTCTCACCCCTCTTTTACTCCATTTATCTCTATTGATTTATTATTTTATTGATTCATTTGTCTTTACTAGAATAACGTTTTACACTGCTGGCCTAGCTCTCTTTCTCAGGGGTGGGGGTTGATTTGTTTCAAACCTTTCTTTTTTTTCTTTTTCTTTTTGTAAAACTCGAGTTAGGTGTATAGAGTGTTACTTGATTTTAAAAAATTCAATAAAATTAAAATATACTTCTAAAAAAAACAAAAAACATGAGTCTGTGTGCAGATCAAAACCAGCACACTGGACAGACCTGTGAATAAACTGTGCCTGCCTGATGTAACAGCCAATGTTTGAAATAAGAAATTATAAAATGCTTGTTTGCAGTTTTATTGCTAGTGATTTGGAAACAATAGTTAATGTAAAAGTATAAAAATATAGTAATTGTCTCTGCTCCTGCATAATCAATTAGGGGCTGCAAATGTAAGAGCTGATCTTAGAAAATTAAAGTTTAGATAAATTCATGAAACGTTTAGAAATGTATAAGCAAACTTAAAGAATGAGACAAGATACATAAGCTTTAAACAGAACCTTTGCTAAAGCAGAACATTAGTTTTCTTTGCTATATCAATTTTTTCCCTATTTTTGTGTGAACTGTTTTACTTTAAAGTTTTACTAAAGCTTTTAAAATGAAGATATTTTGTCTGTGGATTCATTACAACGTATCAAGCTATCACCGAATCCCATTTTGCAAACTAAAGCTACTGAACTTTGGTAATTCTGTGTAAACGCA